>NC_092707.1:417321522-417621522 GCF_047496885.1 Scyliorhinus torazame
CTGTAACATGGCCAACATGCATTGTCCCCCAGTCTCTAACTGAGACAGAATCTGAGGGTTTAGTTAAGAAGGAGGTGGTTTTGGTGGTTGAACAGGTTTGAAGTCCCCACCATGGGTGGTTAACAGACTGCCCCTGGTACTTCCCTCCAACTTGGTCGACACTCCTTGGCACCTTCTCAATACCTGACTCTGTCTGTCCCTCACAACTCACTGTGTGAACCTGTCTACATAACACTCTCAGACAGAACATTCCAGATCCTAACCACTCGCTGTGTGAATCTGCCTCCACCACACTCTCAGACAGAACATTCTGGATCCTAACCACTCGCTGTGTGAATCTGTCTCCACCACACTCTCAGACAGAACATTCCGGATCCTAACCACTCGCTGTGTGAATCTATCTCCACCACACTCACAGACAGAACATTCCAGATCCTAACCACTCGCTGTGTGAATCTGCCTTCAGCACACTCTAAGACAGAACATTCCAGATCCTAACCACTCGCTGTGTGAATCTGTCTCCACCACACTCTCAGACAGAACATTCCCGATCCTAACCACTCGCTGTGTGAATCTGTCTCCTCCACATTCTCAGACAGTACATTCCGGATCCTAACCACTCGCTGTGTGAATCTGTCTCCACCACACTCTCAGACAGTACATTCCAGATCCTAACCACTGGACCTAATTACTGCTCAGTGTGGGGAAGGGTCGATGGGAGTGGAAGCCGGCTGAATGTAACCAGTAAGTAGAGTTTTCATTCCAATTACCCACAGAAATAACCTCTTCCAGATGAGTGAATTGGAGATGGGTTTGTGATGATGAAGAGCTAGGAGGTGATGTAAAGTGATCTTACTGATGTGTTCACTGTGGGGAAGAAGCTGAGCTCAGCTTCAGCAATTCCCCAAAGTTCCACATCTCTGGCTTTATCCTGAGGGGGTGTCTGGGGAGGTTAGTGCCGTGTGGCTGTTTACTGAGCTGCAGAGAAACTTTGTCTTAGCCGAGTCCGAATGTTGGACAGACATTTGGAGAGAGTGGAAAGAACATTGGGATCAATGGGGGAGGTGGAGAGACTGATCTGAGTGATGGTGAAGTTGGGAATGTTGACCAGGTTTCTGAGGGTGAAATGAGGATGAGGAGGGAGCCAGGGATGGTGCCCTGGGGACACAGCAGAGGCAATCATTCAGACACTGGAGGAGAAATCCTTTGGTGCTGATATAATGTGGATGATGTGAGCAGCAGGAGTGGGACCGTGAGAGAGCAGTGCCAGGGGCTGGAATGTGGATCGGAGACTTTTAAACAGGAACCTGTGCTCAGTGGTGTTAAACAGAGCGGAGAGGTGAAAGATTCTGAGGAGGGATAGACAGTGGCCATCACATTCACACAGATATCAGTTATGATGTTGATCAGTGGAGTGCCAGTGTTGTGGGTGAGAGTGAAGACTGATTGCAGGATCAGGAGCTGGGAGTGGGCAGGAGGTGGCTCCCAATTGCAAGAAGCAAGAGTCAGTCGAATGGATGGTTTGATTGTGGAGACAAAGAAATGGCTCCGTTGCTGAGAATGTGTGTGTGAAATGAGCATGGATTGTGTGGGGAGGAGTGGACAGACGGTCAGATCTAAGCACAGCTGTCTTTTCACATCCAGTCATGAATGATGGTGGGGAGTTGTGACGGTCCCGGACCAGACCCCAACTTTTGTTAGGATCCCGGACAGGAAACCCCAAACAATTTACAATTCATAAAACTGTGAGGAAAGGATATTTCACCCCAGGAGTGGTGAGTCTGACCAATAGGCATCTTTTATGGTAAAACAAATCTTATTTCAAACATCCCAATGTGATATCCCATGACCTGCCCAGCGAGGACTAAACACCATCCCTCACCAATTATCTACACTCCAGTGACCTTCCAAAACAGAAACTATATCCCATTGTCCATCTCTCTGTAAACAAATAAATGGTTAAATTCAACGATGACCTCACATTGACTACTCCTCAATCGCAGCTTTAAGAACAAAGAAAAGTACAGCACAGGACCGGCTCCTTCAGCTCCAAGTCTGCGCCGTCCATATTGCCCATCTAACTGAAAACCTTCTATACTTCCGGAGTACTTATCCCTCTATTCCCATCCTATTTATGGATTTGTCAAGGTGCCCCATAAACTTCACTTTCGTAGCTGAGTTCACCATCTCCTCCGACAGCGAGTTCCAGGCACCCGCTACCCTCTGTGTAAAAAAACTTCCCTTGCACATCGCCTCTAAACTTTGCCCCTTGCACCTTAAACCTGTGTCCCCCAGTAATTCACTCTCCCACCCTGGGACAAAGCTTTTGCCTGTCTACGCTGTCCATGCCCCTCATAATTTTGGAGACTTTTATCAGCATATCCCTCAAACTCCGCCGCTCTCGTGAGAACAAACCATGTTTCTCCAACCTCTCCTCATAGTTAATGCCCTCCATACCAGGCAACATCCTGGTAAACCTCTGCTATACCCTCTCCAAACCCTCCACATCCTTCTGGTCGTGTGGTGTCCAGAATTAAACACTGTATTCCAAGTGGCCTAACTAAGGTTCTATACAACTAGAGCATGATGTGCCAATTTTTATGCTCAATTGCTGGACCGATGAAGGCAAGCAGTCCGTATGACATTTTGACAACCTTCTTCACCTGTTTTGCCACTTCCACTGACCTGTGTACCTGTACACCCAGATCCCTCTGCCTGTCAATATTCTCAAGGGCTCTGGCGTTTAATGTATATTTCCCAAATATTTTAGACCTTCCAAAAAGCATAACCTCACATTTAGCCGGATTATAGTCAATCTGCCATCTCTCTGCGCAAGTCTCCAAACGATCTATATCCTGCCGTATCCTCTGACAGTCCTCATCGCTATCCACAATTCCACCAACCTTTATGTCATCTGCAAACTTATTAACACTGTCCTCCAAACAGCAAAGGTCCTCAGCAGGTACCCCTTCACCTGGGGTGTCCCTCGAAGATGTCGGGGATGTCTAACTGCCCCAGGATGCAGCTGTCGTGCACACTCCTGGGGAAGTGTGCACACACGAGCACGATCTCCATGTGGTGGTCGCTCACAAGTTGGAGGTTCAGAGAGTGGAATCCCTTTTTGTTGGTGATGGGAACTCCGTGGTACCCCGGTGTGTGCAAGTGAACATGTGTGCGATCTATTCCCCCCTGGATCTGGGGCATCCCAGCAATGCCCCCCCCCTCCCCCCCCCCCCCCCCCGCCGTACAGCTGAGGCAGCTGTGGGACCGTGATTGGAGAATGGGATACACTCAGTTTGGGGGTGAGGTTGGGAGGGGTGGGTGCATGAGGGGTGAGGTTGGGGGTGAGTTGGGGGTGGGGGAAGGCTGACTGTACACAGCAGCAGAATGATTATGAGGATTCACTGTCAGGGAAAGTGATCATTCCGAGGGAAGCAGTGAGCAGGATGGGGAGGGGATTAGGGATTTTCCGGCAACATTTCTGGTGCACCGAGCACAGAGCAGAGAAGCAGAGGAGCTGGAATGTGAGAGGAGGGATTGGGAGATGTGTGGCTCCGTGAGTGGGGACAGGGTGTGGGGAGAGCCTGAGACTGGGAGGTGTAATCAGGAGCTGCCGTCCATCCAGACGCACATCACTCTGCCCACTGACGTTGCTATTCCTCTTCACATTCCCAGTGGCATTCCTGTTGTTCCCTCAGTTCCTATTTCTATTATTTGGTCTCTATCTTTTTTGGTCCATGACCTTTAATTTGAGCAGGAGTGAGGAACACAAGGGTGGGGGTGCTAGATATTACATAGATATTCCATAATAGAATCATAGAATCATAGAAGTTTACAGCATGGAAATAGTTAACCAGTTGTATTTGTTGCTTGTTTAATTAGTTATTTTTAATAAGAAGTTAATTATGTTTAAATTTACAAACCTGATGACTGTAATTATTGGGCAGCTGAAGACCTCGGGTATTGTAAAATAAAAGTTAACATCAACCATGTTGTGACTCCGGGTCAAGTGGGGCTGGAATTGACCGCGCACTGGCCCAGGGAGTTGTAACAATATGTTTCAACTAATTGACATTTAACTCAGATACTTTTAAACATGAGCTGATGTGTGACTTGCTCAAAGCGAGACAGATACCGGCTGTCTACAAACAGAAGGAATATCTTCAAGCCGTGCTCCTTTCTTTCAATTCAACAGGAGCTTTGGGAGCCTCTAATTCGGGGTAATTCTCCATGGCAACGTTTCAGCCAATCAGAGTTTACTTTCTTTTTTAATAATCTTTATTGTCACAAATAGGCTTACATTAACACTGTAATGAAGTTACTGTAAAAAGCCCCTAGTCGCCACATTCCAGCACCTGTTCGGGTACACAGAGGGAGAATTCAGAATGTTCAAATTACCTAACAACGCGTCTTTCGGGACTTGTGGGAGGAAACCGGAGCGCCCGGAGGAAATCCACGCAGACACGGGGAGAATGCGCAGACTCCGACAGACAGTGACCCAAGCCGGGAATGAAACCTGGGACCCGAGAGCAGTGAAGCAACAGTGCCAACCACTGCTCTACAGTGCCGCCCATTGCCACCATTTCCCCTGTAGAATAAATTGTGATTCTTTATAATTTAACATTCCTGTGTTTTTCTCGATGAGTACAAAATGAAAAAATTGAACAATGTTTCTCTATTTGACAAGATTCAATCCTCAACAACCAAGCAACTGATTTTTAATTTACTCACACAAATATATTTTACTTTATTTGAATGAATCAGTCCATCGGTTCAGTCTTAGAATCTGGTTCTCGCTTTTTAACACCGGACATTCCCTTTAAACACTTTGGAACCTTCAAACTGGTGTTTAACTTGTTGATATTTTTCTCTTAAAGGTGCGAATACTCCAGTCCTTATCCAGTCTCCGAGTCTGGAACGTGTCCCAGAGGGTCAGACTGCACGGTTACACTGCACCATGCGGAACGCCGCAGTGACACACACCGATGTTCACTGGAACCGGGAGCTGCCAGGGAAAGATACGGAGAGGGTTTTAACACATGATATAAAGAACAGCACACAACGGAGTCCAGGTTTCACTGAGCGTTTCCATCCTTCCCGAGACACGTCCAATGAAACCTTCATCCTGACAATCAGCAACGTGCAGCCCAATGACACTGCCGTCTATTACTGCTCCGTGTGGGGAGATATCAGTGGGAATGGATCACAGCTGTGTGTAACCAGTAAGTACAGTTTCCATGATTCTCATGTGGTTTTACTCAGATAGAATCTTCTTGAAGTTATCTTCCTGAACTTAAATTCTTTGACTCCTTTGTTTGCTCGGGTTTTTGCCAATGTGGTGCCTCGAGCTGTTTTGTTTTATATTCATACTTTATTGGCAAGATGCCATCCCTAACTGCCCTGGAGAAGGTGGTGGTGAGCTGCCTCTTGACCCGCTGCACTCCATGTGGTGTAGGTACTGCTGTTAGGGAGGGAGTTCCAGGATTGTGACCCAGCGTCAGTGAACGGACGGCGATACATTTTGCTACGACACCCTGGGCCAGCGCACGGTCAGTTCCAGCCACACAGATCCCAGAGTCCCAACATAAGTGAATTAACCAGTAATTTGTGTATTTTCCTCAGATCTTTGACCCTTGACTTCTCCAATGAGTTACAGGCACCAGATTTGAAAGTAAAACATTAGAACTGTTTCTTTATAAAAAGAGTAAAAGGTGAACAGATAATGGAAATAATGTAACACTGATCTACTTGTCTAACTATTCCCCAAACACCGTCCCACCCGCCACTCACATGCACACAAGACAGACACACAGGGGGAAGGGAAATAATCAAAATGATGGGGATTAAACTGGGTGTGAGATATTTGAGGATCTTTGCTGCTGAGGTTGAGGCCTTTGTAGGCAGTGATAGAACATAGAACATAGAACAATACAGCGCAATACAGGCCCTTCGGCCCACGATGTTGCACCAAAACAAAAGCCATCTAACCTACACTATACCATTATCATCCATATGTTTATCCAATAAACTTTTAAATGCCCTCAATGTTGGCGAGTTCACTACTGTAGCAGGTAGGGCATTCCACAGCCTCACTACTCTTTGCATAAAGAACCTACCTCTGACCTCTGTCCTATATCTATTACCCCTCAGTTTAAAGCTATGTCCCCTCGTGCCAGCCATTTCCATCCGCAGGAGAAGGCTCTCACTGTCCACCCTATCCAACCCCCTGATCATTTTGTATGCCTCTATTAAGTCTCCTCTTAACCTTCTACTCTCCAACGAAAACAACCTCAAGTCCATCAGCCTTTCGTCATCAGATTTTCCCTCCATACCAGGCAACATCCTGGTAAATCTCCTCTGCACCCGCTCCAAAGCCTCCACGTCCTTCCTATAATGCGGTGACCAGAACTGCACGCAATACTCCAAATGCGGCCGTACCAGAGTTCTGTACAGCTGCAACATGACCTCCTGACTCCGGAACTCAATCCCTCTACCAATAAAGGCCAACACTCCATAGGCCTTCTTCACCACCCTATCAACCTGGGTGGCAACTTTCAGGGATCTATGTACATGGACACCTAGATCCCTCTGCTCATCCACACTTTCAAGTACTTTACCATTAGCCAAATATTCCACATTCCTGTTATTCCTTCCAAAGTGAATCACCTCACACTTCTCTACATTAAACTCCATTTGCCACCTCTCAGCCCAGCTCTGCAGCTTATCTATATCCCTCTGTAACCTGCTACATCCTTCCACACTATCGACAACACCACCGACTTTAGTATCGTCTGCAAATTTACTCACCCACCCTTCTGCGCCTTCCTCTAGGTCATTGATAAAAATGACAAACAGCAACGGCCCCAGAACAGATCCTTGTGGTACTCCACTTGTGACTGAACTCCATTCTGAACATTTCCCATCAACAACCACCCTCTGTCTTCTTTCAGCTCGCCAATTTCTGATCCACATCTCTAAATCACCCTCAATCCCCAGCCTCCGTATTTTCTGCAATAGCCTACTGTAGGGAACCTTATCAAACGCTCTGCTGAAATCCATATACACCACATCAACTGGTCTACCCTCGTCTACCTGTTCAGTCACCTTCTCAAAGAACTCAATAAGGTTTGTGAGGCATGACCTACCCTTCACAAAGCCATGCTGACTATCCCTGATCATATTATTCCTATCTAGATGATTATAAATCTTGTCTCTTATAATCCCCTCCAAGACTTTACCCACTACAGACGTGAAGCTCACCGGTCTATAGTTGCCGGGGTTGTCTCTGCTCCCCTTTTTGAACAAAGGGACCACATTTGCTATCCTCCAGTCCTCTGGCACTATTCCTGTAGCCAATGATGACATAAAAATCAAAGCCAATGGTCCAGCAATCTCTTCCCTGGCCTCCCAGAGAATCCTAGGATAAATCCCATCAGGTCCCGGGGACTTATCTATTTTCAGCCTGTCCAGAATTGCCAACACCTCTTCCCTACGTACCTCAATGCCATCTAATCTATTTACCTGGAGCTCAGCATTCTCCTCCACAACATTGTCTTTTTCCGGAGTGAATACTGACGAAAGATATTCATTTAGTATCTCGCCTATCTCTTCAGACTCTACACACAACTTCCCATCCCTGTCCTTGACTGGTCCTACTCTTTCCCTAGTCATTCGCTTATTCCTGACATACCAAAAGAAAGGTTTTGGGTTTTCCTTGATCCTTCCTGCCAAATACTTCTCATGTCCCCTCCTTGCTCGTCTTAGCTCTCTCTTTAGATCCTTCCTCGCTACCTTGTAACTATCCATCGCCCCAACTGAAACTTCACACCTCATCTTCACATAGGCCTCCTTCTTCCTCTTAGCAAGAGATTCCACTTCTTTGGTAAACCACGGTTCCCTCGCTCGGCACCTTCCTCCCTGCCTGACCGGTACATACTTATCAAGAACACGCAGTAGCTGATCCTTGAACAAGCTCCACTTATCCAGTGTGTCCAACACTTGCAGCCTACTTCTCCACCTTATCCCCCCCAAGTCACGTCTAATGGCATCATAATTTCCCTTCCCCCAGCTATAACTCTTGCCCTGCGGTGTATACTTATCCCTTTCCATCCTTCACGTAAACGTCACCGAATTGTGGTCACTGTCCCCAAAGTGCTCACCTACCTCCAAATCCAACACCTGGCCTGGTTCATTACCCAAAACCAAATCCAACGTGGCCTCGCCTCTTGTTGGCCTGTCAACATATTGTGTCAGGAAACCCTCCTGCACACACTGTTCAAAAAATGACCCATCTAATGTACTCAAACTATCTCTTTTCCAGTCAATATTTGGAAAGTTAAAGTCTCCCATAATAACTACCCTGTTACTTTCGCTCTTATCCTGGATCATCCTCGCCATCCTTTCCTCTACATCCCTAGAACTATTTGGAGGCCTATAGAAGACTCCCAACAGTGTGACCTCTCCTTTCATGTTTCTAACCTCAGCCCATACTACCTCGGAAGATGAGTCCCCATCTAGCATCCTCTCCGCCACCTTTAATACTGCTCTTGACTAGCAGCGCCACACCTCCCCCTCTTTTGCCTCCTTCTCTGAGCTTACTAAAACACCTAAACCCCGGAACCTGCAACATCCATTCGTGTCCCTGCTCTATCCATGTCTCCGAAATGGCCACAACTTCAAATTCACAGGTACCAACCCATGCTGCCAGTTCCCCTACCTTATTTCGTATACTCCTGGCATTGAGGTAGACACACTTCAAACCACCTACCTGAACACTGGCCCCCTTCTGCGACGTCAAATCTGTGCTCCTGACCTCTATACTCTCATTCTCCCTTACCCTAAAACTACAATCCAGGTTACCATGCCCCTGCTGCATTAGATTAAACCCCCCCCAAAGAGCACTAACAAATCTCCCCCCCAGGATATTTGTGCCCCTCAGGTTCAGATGTAGACCATCCTGTCTGTAGAGGTCCCACCTTCCCCAGAAAGAGCCCCAGTTATCCAGAAATCTGAATCCCTCCCGCCTGCACCATCCCTGTAGCCACGTGTTTAATTGCTCTCTCTCCCTATTCCTCATCTCACTATCACGTGGCACGGGCAACAACCCAGAGATAACAACTCTGTTTGTTCTAGTTCTGAGCTTCCATCCTAGCTCCCTGAAAGCCTGCCTGACATCCTTATCCCCTTTCCTACCTATGTCGTTAGTGCCAATGTGGACCACGACTTGGGGCTGCTCCCCCTCCCCCTTAAGGACCCGGAATACACGATCTGAGACATCACGTACCCTTGCACCTGGGAGGCAACATACCAAACGTGAGTCTCTCACGCTCCCACAAAATCTCCTATCTGTGCCCCTGACTATCGAGTCCCCAATTACTAATGCTCTGCTCCTCTCCCCCCTTCCCTTCTGAGCAACAGGGACAGACTCCGTGCCAGAGGCCCGTACCCCATGGCTTACCCCTGGTAAGTCGTCCCCCCCACAAGTATCCAAAGCGGTATACTTGTTTCTCAGGGGAACGACCGCAGGGGATCCCTGCACTGACTGCTTTTTCCCAGTCCCTCTTACAGTTACCCATCTATCTCCAATCTTTGGTGTAACTAATTCCCTGAAGCTGCTATCTATGACCCCCTCTGCCTCCCGAATGATCCGAAGTTCTTCCAACTCCAGCTCCAGTTCCCTAACTCGGTCTTGGAGGAGCTGGAGATGGCAGCACTTCCTGCAGGTAAAATCAGCAGGGACACTAACGGCATCCCTCACCTCAAACATCCTGCAGGAGGAACATTGCACTCCCGTCCCTGCCATTCCTCTAACTTTCTACCAATATCTGGCTAACAACTAAATTAAATTTTAAAAACAAAAAAAATATTAATAACAATAATAAAATATGGTACTTACCTCACACCAATGGGTTTTATTATTATGTTAGAGGAGGAGGGCGGGTGGGAGACACTACACGTGTAGTGTCTCGGGTTTCCTCTCCGCCAGAATTTATTGGTGAGGGTCTTCCCAGAAGTCTGCGGGTCGACTTCCTGTTCCCACCTTAAACACTAAAATTTAAAAAAATAAAAATAAAAAATAAAAATTTAAAGGAGAGTCTTACCTCCCAGAAATCACTTCCGCACTGGGTAAGTCTCTCCTTTAAATTTTTATTTTTTATTTTTATTTTTTTCGGGGGGCTGAAATGGACTAGCCTGCTCCGCTCCTGCTGAAATCGACTGGGCCTGCAAGGTAAGTAAGTAGTTAATCAGTACTTACCTCACCCAGGCAGCGACCTTTTGAACGGTCCCCTCTGCCTCGCAGCTCCCGCGCTTTTTCAAATTCCCGCGCTGTTTCTAAGGTCCCGGCTCTCTCTCCCGAACTAAACAGCTGACCTGCAAGGTAAGTAAGTAGTTAATCAGTGTGCAAGGTATTGAACCATCGGTTAGCTTGGACCCTCAAGCTGGACCATTCAGGCCGGATTCTCAGGCTGTGGGATCCCCTCTGGGGACAGGCTTCAACTTGTGTTGAGCTGAGCCTTACCCACAGACAGGGAACTTCAAACCTGCTGAGTTTCTGATATGTGGTCAGCTTCAGCAGACTCACCAACAACTTGTCTCAGTTACACAGAATATTAGAGCAGCATTTTCCTGAGGCCTTTGAGAGGCCTGGTACTTTTAATGGAAGAGGAACCGGAAAGATCCCCCTCCCCAGCTCTGTATTCAGGTTTTGAGTACTCACTAACTGCTCTGTGTACCTCAAGGGGGTTCAAGCTGAGATTTGAGAGAGAATCCCCCTCTTCTGGGGGAGAGATTCAAGAGGATTCTGCTCAGCTCTGCAGTTTGGAAAAATCTGGGTTGGCCGGCACCGATTCGTCCTCCAACACGGCCGGAGACTTCTCCGCTCACACTCTCCTTGGCATTCCGTGGGCCACAACAGTTTTACGTGTTTCTGTAACATGGCCAACATGCATTGTCCCCCAGTCTCTAACTGAGACAGAATCTGAGGGTTTAGTTGAGAAGGAGGTGGTTTTGGTGGTTGAACAGGTTTGAAGTCCCCACCATGGGTGGTTAACAGGCTGCCCCTGGTACTTCCCTCCAACTTGGTCAACACTCCTTGGCACCTTCTCAATACCTGACTCTGTCTGTCCCTCACCACTCGCTGTGCGAAACTGTCTACATCACACTCTCAAACAGTACATTCCAGATCCTAACCACTTACTGTGTAAATCTGTCTCCACCACACTCTCAGACAGAACATTCCAGATCTTTACCGCTCGCTGTGTGAATCTGTCTCCACCACACTCACAGACAGTACATTCCAGATCCTAACCACTCGCTGTGTAAATCTGTCTCCACCACACTCTCAGACAGAACATTCCAGATCTTTACCGCTCGCTGTGTGAATCTGCCTCCACCACACTCTCAGACAGAACATTCCTGATACTAACCACTTGCTGTGTGAATCTGCCTCCACCACACTCACAGACAGAACATTCCAGATCCTAACCACTCGCTGTGTGAATCTGCCTCCACCACACTCTCAGGCAGAACATTCCGGATCCTAACCACTCGCTGTGTAAATCTGTCTCCACCACACTCACAGACAGAACATTCCGGATCCTAACCACTCGCTGTGTGAATCTGCCTCCACCACACTCTCAGGCAGAACATTCCGGATCCTAACCACTCGCTGTGTGAATCTGTCTCCACCACACTCTCAGACAGAACATTCCAGATCCTAACCACTCACTGCATGAATCTGCCTCCACCACACTCTCAGGCAGAACATTCCGGATCCTAACCACTCGCTGTGTGAATCTGCCTCCACCACACTCACAGACAGTACATTCCAGATCCTAACCACTCACTGCATGAATCTGCCTCCACCACACTCACAGACAGAACATTCCAGATCCTAACCACTCGCTGTGTGAATCTGCCTCCACCACACTCTCAGGCAGAACATTCCGGATCCTAACCACTCGCTGTGTGAATCTGTCTCCACCACACTCTCAGACAGAACATTCCAGATCCTAACCACTCGCTGTGTGAATCTGTCTCCACCGCACTCTCAGGCAGAACATTCCGGATCCTAACCACTCGCTGTGTGAATCTGTCTCCACCACACTCTCAGGCAGAACATTCCAGATCCTAACCACTCGCTGTGTGAATCTGCCTCCACCACACTCACAGACAGTACATTCCAGATCCTAACCACTCACTGCATGAATCTGCCTCCACCACACTCACAGACAGAACATTCCAGATCCTAACCACTCGCTGTGTGAATCTGCCTCCACCACACTCTCAGGCAGAACATTCCGGATCCTAACCACTCGCTGTGTGAATCTGTCTCCACCACACTCTCAGACAGAACATTCCAGATCCTAACCACTCGCTGTGTGAATCTGTCTCCACCGCACTCTCAGGCAGAACATTCCGGATCCTAACCACTCGCTGTGTGAATCTGTCTCCAACACACTCTCAGACAGAACATTCCAGATCCTAACCACTCGCTGTGTGAATCTGTCTCCACCGCACTCTCAGGCAGAACATTCCGGATCCTAACCACTCGCTGTGTGAATCTGTCTCCAACACACTCTCAGACAGAACATTCCAGATCCTAACCACTCGCTGTGTGAATCTGCCTCCACCACACTCTCAGACAGAACATTCCGGATCCTAACCACTCGCTGTGTGAATCTGTCTCCACCACACTCACAGACAGAACATTCCAGATCCTAACCACTCGCTGTGTGAATCTGCCTCCACCACACTCTCAGGCAGAACATTCCGGATCCTAACCACTCGCTGTGTGAATCTGTCTCCACCACACTCTCAGACAGAACATTCCGGATCCTAACCACTCGCTGTGTGAATCTGCCTCCACCGCACTCTCAGGCAGAACATTCCGGATCCTAACCACTCGCTGTGTGAATCTGTCTCCACCACACTCTCAGACAGAACATTCCAGATCCTAACCACTCGCTGTGTGAATCTGTCTCCACCACACTCACAGACAGTACATTCCGGATCCTAACCACTCGCTGTGTGAATCTGTCTCCACCGCACTCTCAGGCAGAACATTCCGGATCCTAACCACTCGCTGTGTGAATCTATCTCCACCACACTCTCAGACAGAACATTCCAGATCCTAACCACTCGCTGTGTGAATCTGTCTCCACCACACTCTCAGACAGTACATTCCGAATCCTAACCACTCGCTGTGTGAAGAAGTTTTTTCTTCATTTCGCATTTGCCTTTTTTGCAAATTATTTTTTTGCCCTCTGTCTCAATCTATTCAGAAAGGGGAACAGTTTCTCCCTGTCTGCTCTGGTCAGAACTGCTGTGATTTTGAACATCTCGATCAAATCTCCTCTGATCCTTCTTCCCTCCAAGGAGAATGGTCCAACTTCTCCAATATATCCCCGGAACTGAAGTTCCTCATCCCTGGATCCGTTGTTTTGAATCTTTGCTGCTCTCTCTCCGATACCTTCACATCCTTCCGAATGTGCGATACCCAGAACTGGATGTAATATTCTGATTGAGGCTGAACTAATATCTGAAGCTGAATATACTGAAGCTGCCGTGTGTGTAACATTCTGATACTTTACAGAACAATCATCCGACCAGAATCCCGGGACAGCAGATGCGATTGTTTTAAGCACGGGTATAATCCTGGCCTTTGTTGTCTTGTTCTGCTTCGCTCTGCTCACACGTTATCTTGTAAAAAAGAGGTTGCACTCTGCAAAGAACTCCACACAAGGGTAAATATGACTCGTCTTGTGTCTGATACTGTTACTGCACAGGGTGATTATTTTGTAACTTGCTGCTTTTAGTGAGGAGCCACATTCTCCTTGCAGCCTATCATTCAAGTGTGTGACCTGCTACTGTTGAGACCAACACATGTGCCAGTGCTTGACTGGTGCCAGTCATCTCCAACTGTCCTGGCATCACAACCACCCCAGTATTGACCAACAGGCACCTAACTGCTGCTGCTGAGAGCCAGGATGGTTATAACAGTTGAAGCACTAAACCTCGCCCTTCGGACATTCGTGCTGGATAATTGCCCCCCTCGCCCTGCGTGCTGGTTCAGTGCCCGTGTCTCGCTGGCTGCACAGTCCCTCATGGTGGTTAGAACAAACAAGTGTTCATGTGCTCTGTCCAAACAGCCCATGTCGGCCTTTATCCTCCCCACAAGGAAATAGTTCTAATCATATTCACACTATGTTCCCAAATCTCTTCAGCGTTCTTTTTCAACACCTCCCTCTCCAATCTAATCTCAAATGATGACATTATTTCTGCCTCACCCACTAGTCTGGGTGAATCCCACATCCTCCCGACTCTGTGTCAAGATATTTATCTGCCCTATTCTAGTCTCTTCCATAAGCTTGTATCCAGAGCTCCTCAATCTTCACCCTCCCTGTAAAAGTCTGCTTCTATCTCTTCTATCCCAAGTTTAAAGAATTTTGAAGACCTTTGATCATATTGCTCTGCAATCTGGGTTCTGCTAATGATAAAAAATGTCTCCCGTCTTTCTTTGTATTTGTTTTGCTGACACCAGACCCAATCCCAGTGAATCTCTCCTGTTTCCTCACTAACGCCTGACAGCTTAATCAGCTTGGAGTGGGGAGCTCTCTAGCATGTCTCCAAAAACTGATATAACTTTCACTGTCAGTGAACAACAGACGTCTCGGTGTTTCGTAACTAACATTCAAAACATTAAAATGTTCCAGGGAATATTGTGCAAAATGGGTGTTGAAATTTCCAGGTTGTAACGAGACAGCAGTGAGTGCATGGCCCAGATAGCGGAAAATCCCAGTATTCATTGTGGATTCACTGGGAGCCCAGGGGAATCCTGACCAGTCTGGTTCGGGTGGTGTGACCATGGACATCTGCACAGTTTGCATTGCTTTGATAGAAATGAGATGGATCAGATTTCCCAGGAGAAGTCCGCACTGTTTCCAGCCCTTTCTCAAAGTGTGACATGCTTTGTGTTTATTGAGTTGGGAGGTTAATAGGGGGGTGAAAAAGGCAGATGGGACACTTGCCTTTATCAATTGGGGCATCGATTACAATAGCAGGGAGGTCATGTTGGAGTTTTATAGAACTTTGGTGAGGCCACAGCTGGAGCACTGTGTGCAGTTCTGGTCACCACATTACAGGAAGGATGTGATTGCACTGGAGGGGGTGCAGAGGAGATTCACCAGGATGTTGCCTGGGATGGAACGTTTAAGTTATGAAGAGAGGTTGAATGGATTTGGGTTGTTTAGTCTGGAGCAGAGAAGACTGAGGGGCGACCTGATCGAGGTGGACAAGATTATGAGGGGCATGGACAGTGTGGACAGGGAGCTGCTGTTGCCCTTAGTTGAAAGGTCGGTTACAAGGGGTCACAAGTTCAAGGTGAGGGGCAGGTGGTTTCGAGGGAAGTAGAGGAAAAACCTTTTTACCCAGAGGGTGGTGAGGGTCTGGAACGCGCTGTCTGGGAGGGTGGTGGGGGTCTGGAGCGCACTGCCTGGGAGGGTGGTGAGAGTCTGGAACGCACTGCCTGGGAGGGTGGTGACAGTCTGGAACGCACTGCCTGGGAGGGTGGTGAGGGTCTGGAACGCACTGCCTGGGAGGGTGGTGAGGGTCTGGAACGCACTGCCTGGGAGGGTGGTGGGGGTCTGGAACGCACTGCCTGGGAGGGTGGTGAGGGTCTGGAACGCACTGCCTGGGAGGGTGGTGAGGGTCTGGAACGCACTGCCTGGGAGGGTGGTGAGGGTCTGGAATGCACTGCCTGGGAGGGTGGTGAGGGTCTGGAACGCACTGCCTGGGAGGGTGGTGAGGGTCTGGAACGCACTGCCTGGGAGGGTGGTGAGGGTCTGGAACGCACTGCCTGGGAGGGTGGTGAGGGTCTGGAACGCACTGCCTGGGAGGGTGGTGAGGGTCTGGAACGCACTGCCTGGGAGGGTGGTGAGGGTCTGGAACGCACTGCCTGGGAGGGTGGTGACGGTCTGGAACGCACTGCCTGGGGGGGTGGTGACGGTCTGGAACGCACTGCCTGGGAGGGTGGTGAGGGTCTGGAATGCACTGCCTGGGAGGGTGGTGAGGGTCTGGAACGCACTGCCTGGGAGGGTGGTGAGGGTCTGGAACGCACTGCCTGGGAGGGTGATGACGGTCTGGAACGCACTGCCTGGGAGGGTGGGAGAGGCAGTTGCCTCACATCCTTTAAAAAGTACCTGGATGGGCACTTAGCCGTCATAACATTCAAGGTTATGGCCAAGTGCTGGTCAATGGGATTAGGTCGGCGGGTCAGGTGTTTGTCAGGGATCGGCGCAGACTCGATGGGCCGAAGGGCCTCTTCTGCAGAATCTGTGTGATTCTGCGATAGAAAGATTAAAGTCACCAATCCTAAGCTCCCAGAAGAAAGGGAAGAGACTGAGACAGGTGCTGTCACCTTGTCCCCATCCCAAACTCGCTGTGTCCACTGCACCTCGCTCTGGCCTTTCTCTCTCACTCTTTGGGATACGGGAGGCAAAATAAATCAATCAGTGCTGAAATATTTTCTAAATGATCGGTTTATTGATATTAAGACACAAGGGCAGGGATTCCCCAAAATCGCGGCAAAGTGTTGATGCCGGAGTAAACACCAGAGTGTTTCACGCTGGCGTCAATGGGCCTCTTGGCCCAGCGATTCTGCAACCCACAAGGGTCTTCGCTCCCTCCAGGAGACCAAAGGTTAATCGTTCATTCCTCTGATGTTACAGCTGCTTCTTGTCCCGGATGTGAAATCATTGCAAAATGAGAAGTTTCTCAAACAACTCTTTCACTTCCAAAGTCTGAAATTAGAATAAGATGCATGAGCTTGATCAAGCTTCCCAGCATGCCTTCTGATTTTGGTCACATTGTGGAGCCAATTCTGCTTATTTAGTAAATGATTCCGGATATATGGCTCATCCGTGTCATTGTCCTTAAAAACTGGAATCAAAGGCCCATGTTGGAAAATCTAAACTCCGTCTCCGCCAAGAGTGTGACCTGTTGTTCTGCAGTAACGCTGCAATGAAGCTAATGTGTGGCATTTCTTTAGGATCCCTGATGAAGACCAGAACCCTGTGTATGCAACAGTGGACGGTGAGTAAACTAATTCAACCATTGTTGCAACGCTCACCGGGAATTACGCTCGATCCCAGATAACCCTTTGATGCTGTTAGTTTTGGATGTAATTAACATGCTAATAATTTGACCAATTTATTTGTCTGATTTGCAAAGTTTACTATTAAATGCTGTAAAGCTACATCGGACAGAATGAAGGTGGTTGGAGGCTGTCCCCAGCCCTCTAGCTGCAGAGTGTGAGACATACCCTCAGGGTGGCAATGTTACAGAGAGTGACCCCAAAAAGATAAACTTTCAGACATAGAAAGTCCACGGAACGGCCTCCTATATTTCACCAGCGTCTGGAATATCCTTGTAGAGTGATCACATTGTCAGTTCTCAGAGCAATTCCTGGGAATAGAGATGGTTAAGAGTTGACCGATTAGTTTGATATGAGAGTTTTTGGATTGAATCGAGAGAGAAAAACTATTTGCTCTGGCGAGTGGGATAACAAGTAGAGATCAGAGATTTAAAATCATTGGGAAAAGATCGAGAGGGGAGATGGAGAGAAATGTTTTTCACTCAGAGAATTGTCGGGATCTGAAATGCTCGCCTGGAAAATGTGGAGGAAGCTGATTCCAGAAATCATCTTAAAAGAGAGTTGGGCAGGTACTTGCTGTGGAGGGAGAGCAGCGAAGGTTTACCAGGCTGAATCCTGGATGGTGGGACTGTCCTATGAGGAGAGACTAAGTGGGTTAGGATTATATTCATTGGAGTTTAGAAGAGTGAGAGGGAATCTCATAGAAACTTACAAAATTCTAACAGGATTAGACAGGGTAGATTCAGAAAGAATGTTCCCGATGGTGGGGGAATCCAGAACTAGGGGTCATAGTTTGAGGATAAGGGGTAAACCTTTTAGGACTGAGGTGAGGAGAAATGTCTTCACCCAGAGAGTGGTGAATCTGTGGAATTCACTCGCACAGAAAGTTGTTGAAGCCAAAATGCTGTGTAATTTCAAGAAGGAATTAGATTTTGCTCTTGGGGGTAAAGGAATCCAGGGATATGGGGGGGAAGGCGGGATCAGGGTATTGAACTTGATGATCAGCCATAATCATAATGAATGGGGGAGCAGGCTCGAAGGGCCGAATGGCCTCCTCCTGCTTCTATTTTCCATGTTTCTGTGTATGTCTCAGGAATTTACAGGATTCCGGATAAAAAGCAGGAATGTGGGATTGGGCACAATGGCCCTTTAAAGAATCAGCACAGGTTCAATGGGCCGAATGGCCTCCTCCTGTTCTGTGAGTTGCTGATTTCTCTGATGAACTTTATAACGGAGAGGAGGCCTCATGTCTCCCGGGAAAACTGCCCAAGTCACTCCGGAATTTTCTCTTGCTGTCATTCCAAGTTTCCTGAGCTCGACCTTTACCATAAGACCATAAGACCATAAGACATAGGAGCGGAAGCAAGGCCATTCGGCCCATCGAGTCCACTCCATCATTCAATCATGGCTACATGGATTTATTCTGAAGAAACATCTTTGTGTTTTCTTTCAGATAAAACACGGAGCAGCAATCAAGAGGTTGAAGAAGCTCCTTCTGCTCCTTTGGTAAGGAAATGGAAATGGGACTTAGCTGCTGTTCTTTGCTGCATTTTAGATTTGCTGCCATTTCCCAAAATAGGAACCACATCAATTAAAGAGGAGTTTGAATGTTACTGTAAGTTTACAAATCAATCCTTCTGTTCCAGACAGGAGAGTGATAGACAACCTGCTCTGATTTCCCCGCTCCACCTGTCTGTCAGCACAACGTGGTTTCAATTATTTTTAAAGTTAGTCGTGGCATATTTTTCAAATCCATTGGGTTCTGTGAACCAATTTACTGATAAACTGCAGAAAACTGGAGTTAACAGTAACTCAGAAGGTTAGTTTAAACCTGGGGAGGAAGTTTCACAACTCCCCACTCCATAACACACACTCATATATAGACACACTCACACACTCTCACACTCTCTCTCACACACTCACTCACACACACTCTGTCACACTCTCTCACGCAAACACACACTCACACTCACACACAGACACACACCCTGTCACACACACACCCTCATACACCCACTCTCGCATTGCCGCCCTCTCCCTCACGCGTGCCCTCTCTCCTTCATTCTGTCACCATCTCTTTCTCTCTCTCTCTCTCTCAAACACTGACTTGCATAATCACTGCTTATTTATATATTTCAGACATATTTTGAAAAGTTTCCAGTACCTTCTATGTGACCAGGTTGAAGTTGGGGACAGAGTTTCTCTGGGTTTCCAACCTGAAACTTGAGGTGTCATTTTTTGAGGGGTGATTTTTTGAGGGGTGATTTTCTGAGGGGTGATTTTCTGAGGGGTGATTTTTTGAGGGATGATTTGTTGAGGGGTGATTTTTTGTGGAGTGACTTTTTTGACGGGTGATTTTTTGAGGGGCGATTTTTTGACATGGATTTTTTTTGAGGTGTGATTTTTTTGAGGGGTGATTGTATGAGGGGTGATTTTTTGAGAGGTGATTTTAAGCCCCTCTCCGTCCGTGAGAAAGACACTGTGGACCCAAACTCTGGAGTGAAGTGAAAAATGTGATTCTCTCCGGCGTGATTGGTGTTTGGAATCTCCGTCCCCTCCCCCCCCCCCCCCCCCCCGCCCCCCCCCCCCCGCCCCCACCCCGCCGGGGGAGGAGTGAGAATCACACGGTGTGCGATCAGGAACCTCACTGTAATACATCAGCACACCATTACCCAGCACTCTCTCCAGACCTTACCCCCTCCCTCACGGAATCTTGACTCAGCGTGACGTCCCGCCAGCATCATTTACACCAAGGCTGGCCGGGCGTGAGGCAGTCTCAGAGTCTCCACCTCACCAGAGTGACGCCGGTAACTACACCAATCACTTTTATTTCTGAGAGGCACAAGATTCCATGAGGATTCACACCGTTTTTCCCGTTGAGACTGACACTTTGGAGGCTCGGAATCTAGAAGAGCCTGTGAAGAATATTTAATTCCACAACAAGTCAGGTGCAGGATTCCAAATAAAGTGAAGGAGAAAAGAAAGAGAGAGAGGAGGGATAAAGGGACTGAGAGAAAAAGTGAAAAAGACATTTCTGAGAATAATTTTTTCCAAATCTCCAACAATGATGAAAAGCTGAATGAATGAGACATGTCGGACTTAATTGTCAATTCCAGGGGGGTTCTTTGGCAGTCATTAAGACAGACCATGCCATTAAAAACAATAACTGACATTCCAACACTGGGGGCTGGATTCTCGGGCCCCCCAGACACGTGTTCCTCGGCCGCGCGCTGTTCGCTGGCAGCGGGATTCTATCATTGACGAGGTGGGGGTGAGCTGCCTTCTTGAACCGCTGCAGTCCCTGAGGTATAAGGACATGAAATGTAAAATATTCCCTGGGACTATTTGGAAGATGGGCAGAGGAATCATCCTTAAATGTCCTGGGTGATATTTATCCCGAAAAAACATGACAACAGATTGGTCATTGTCACATTGTTATTTGTGGGATCTTGCTGTGTACAAATTCACAGCTGTAGCAGAGCGACCAGAGTCAATAAAAAGCACACCCCAGCGGCTTGTCAGCATCTTCCAGTGAGAAAGGCAAAGAAGAAGAAATCATTCAGTTATTAATAATAATACCGTTTGATCTGTTGACAGTCATGCTTCCATTCTGTGTGGAAATAAATACTGATCAATATTTCTATTGGATTACAGTCAGGTGAAGGGGAATGCAAATATGCTGAGCTTCGATTCCATTGCCCAGGCACCAGGCAGCCGGCAGTATCACTGACTGAAAGCACAGCGGAGTATGCTGTTGTTCATCGTTCTTAAACCTCAAAACCAGCAACAATTAACCAGTGGGACAAGCAGCAGTCACCAAAACCTCACCCAATCACAATCATCTCTGCCTTTCCTGCACATTTCAACGGCTTCAATCTCTCAACAATATCAGAGTGAGATCGTAAATCCCAGATCCTGATATTACTGGACACTCAGACCCTCCCAGACCCTGATATTACTGGACACTCAGACCCTGATATTACTGGACACTCAGACCCTCCCAGACCCTGATATTACTGAACACTCAGACCCTGATATTACTGGACACTCAGACCCTGATATTACTCGACACTCAAATCCTCCCAGACCCTGATATTACTGGACACTCAGACCCTGATATTACTGGACACTCAGACCCTGATATTACTGGACAATCAGACCCTGATATTACTGGACACTCACACCCTGATATTACTGGACACTCACACCCTGATATTACTGGACACTCAGACCCTGATATTACTGGACACTCACACCCTGATATTGCTGGACAATCAGACCCTGATATTACTGGACACTCACACCCTGATATTACTGGACACTCACACCCTGATATTACTGGACACTCACACCCTGATATTACTCGACACGCAGACCCTGATATTACTGGACTCTCACACCCTGATATTACTGGACACTCAGACACTGATATTACTGGACACTCACACCCTGATATTACTGGACACTCACACCCTGATATTACTGGACACTCAGACCCTGATATTACTGGACACTCACACCCTGATATTACTGGACACTCAGACCCTGATATTACTGGACACTCACACCCTGATATTACTGGACACTCACACCCTGATATTACTGGACACTCAGACCCTGATGTTACTGGACACTCAGACCCTGATATTACTGGACACTCACACCCTGATATTACTGGACACTCACACCCTGATATTACTGGACACTCAGACCCTGATATTACTGGACACTCACACCCTGATATTACTGGACACTCACACCCTGATATTACTGGACACTCAGACCCTGATATTACTGAACACTCAGACCCTGATATTACTGGACACTCAGACCCTGATATTACTCGACACTCAAATCCTCCCAGACCCTGATATTACTGGACACTCAGACCCTGATATTACTGGACACTCAGACCCTGATATTACTGGACACTCAGACCCTGATATTACTGGACACTCACACCCTGATATTACTGGACACTCACACCCTGATATTACTGGACACTCAGACCCTGATATTACTGGACACTCACACCCTGATATTGCTGGACAATCAGACCCTGATATTACTGGACACTCACACCCTGATATTACTGGACACTCACACCCTGAAACTACTGGACACTCACACCCTGATATTACTGGACACTCAGACCCTGATATTACTGGACACTCAGACCCTGATATTACTCGACACGCAGACCCTGATATTACTGGACTCTCACACCCTGATATTACTGGACACTCAGACACTGATATTACTGGACACTCACACACTGATATTACTGGACACTCACACCCTGATATTACTGGACACTCAGACCCTGATATTACTCGACACTCACACCCTGATATTACTGGACACTCAGACCCTGATATTACTGGACACTCACACCCTGATATTACTGGACACTCACACCCTGATATTACTGGACACTCAGACCCTGATGTTACTGGACACTCAGACCCTGATATTACTGGACACTCACACCCTGATATTACTGGACACTCACACCCTGATATTACTGGACACTCAGACCCTGATATTACTGGACACTCAGACCCTGATATTACTGGACACTCAGACCCTGATGTTACTGGACACTCAGACCCTGATATTACTGGACACTCAGACCCTGATATTACTGGACACTCACACCCTGATATTACTGGACACTCACACCCTGTTATTACTGGACACTCACACCCTGATATTACTGGACACTCAGACCCTGATGTTACTGGACACTCAGACCCTGATATTACTGGACACTCACACCCTGATATTACTGGACACTCAGACTCTGATATTACTGAACACTCACACCCTGATATTACTGGACACTCAGACCCTGATATTACTGGACACTCAGACCCTGATATTACTGGACACTCACACCCTGATATTACTGGACATTCAGACCCTGATATTACTGGACACTCACACCCTGATATTACTGGACACTCACACCCTGATATTACTGGAGAGACTGAAATTGCCCAAATGTGACACTGTGTTGAGAACATTGTTCATGGAATGAAGTCTGTAATTTGCCTAAGAAGACATTATTTGCTTTGTGAATATTGCTACAACCATTTCTGTCACAAAAGCACATTGCATTGATCATGTCCTTTCATTGAGGGAAGTATTTGTAACGGTTGGTTTTGCTTTGCAGTATTAAGGACTAATAATTGTGAAATATTGGTCAGTGACTAATCCTTTCTCCTGGGTGTCAGTGTGGATTGTGGAGAGATTGTTGAGGTATGGATTAGTCTGGGCTCAATTCTAGAGGCCCCGGTGATGGAGAGAAACCTGTGCTCTGCCTCCTCCTGGATCCCTGGGAAGGGGTTTGAATGGGACACGGTGCTGTGGCGAGTGGCCAGAGATCACTGGAGATTTCGGAGCCGGACTGGGGTTGGTGACCAATTTGAAATCAGCTGATGATAGCGCCAAGGAGCGTTTGCAGAATGGAATTCAAATGTGGTCAAAGGGCCAATGACCAAAACCCCAGGACATCAGAGTTGTCTCCTAGGCTCAGCCATCTTCCGCTGCTTCAATAATCTCCTGGATCTGTGTCAATGAGGAGGGTATTTGCTGATGTTTTCACACTCGCCCTCCACCCCTGCTCATGATGAAGCTGATGCTGGTCTACAATTAGACCTGGTTAGCAGCCATTCATCTGGGACAACTGGTTCACCTTCTAACCCCTCACAGCTTCCTCACAATCTAAAAGGCATGTTAGATGTGCACTTAAACACTTGCTCCTTGCCTGGGTGGGTCAGCCTGCAGCAACATTTGAGAATCTGGGCACCGGTGGGGACAGAGCTGTTCACTGGGGATTGGTGGTGTTTCCCATTTCCACCAGCAGCGCACTCTGGTGGCTGGTCTACACGATGCACCGCAGCAGCTCGCTGAAGGTTATTTGCACCACACTGCCCTCCCCTGGTTTCTCTACCACCAAGAAACACAGCAGCAGCATCATTGTGGCAACATCTTCAATTCCAAGTTAGCTCCCAGTCACACACCATCCAGATTGTTTATATCAGCCATTCCTTCATCATCCATTCATTGGAATGTGTCACCTATCGGAACATTGGGAATACTGTCAGTACACAGCCTGCAGTGGGCCCAGTGTCACAGATTCACTCGGATTAGGAAATAAATGAGTTCCAGGAATAAAAATACTTGGGATAAATTTATCCACATTATTGGAGAAATATTTTTTGAGAGTTTGATATTAAAATGTTGATTGTATACACAGGAAATATTATATACTATAAATAAAATGGTGGAGAAACTGTTTTGTGTGATTGGCTGGGTTTATTTTTAATTGTTTATTCTTGGCTGGTCTGCAGTGTGAGACGTTTCTGGAAGTTTTTGCCGGTAATTTCCGATTGTTTCTCTCACTTTTGTTTGAAGTGTTTCTCCATCTCCAACCAGCCAATCAGCAGGATGCGACCATGCAAATCAGGGCCTGGCTTTCACACTGGGGCATTTTTAGGCGAGGGGTGAATGTGAAACAGCACAAATGGACTTCCCGTTGGGTTCCCGCGCACCCTGACCTCTCGGCCATTTTACACTGGGACCGGGGAGGCCTCGGACAGGCTGCTCACCCTTTCCCCAAGTCAGGCCCTTAAGTAGCCAATTATTGACCACAAGGGCCATTTAACGCCCAGCTTCAATTGGAGGATTTCCCACCAATGGGAGAAGCCCAAATACATTTGGGTCTCGGTTGAAAATGGGGGGGTTGGGGGGGAGGGTACCGCGGTGGGGAGGGGCCTCTATCAGAAGCCAACTTTAACATTGGGAGCACTCCCCTTAAGGACAGTTTGCTGCTGAATATTCCTGTACCTACCCCAGCCCCACGTCTCACTCAACACCCCAAAGTGCGGTCGGGGGATGGAACGGTAGGCGCCCTTGATTTTTGAGTAGCAGTGGTCAAGAGTGTTGTCGCCCCTGGTGGGACAGGAGATGTGCTGGTGGTACACTCTTGTGTACAAAGGTTATTGCCATATCACAATTAACCATTAGGTGGAGCTAGATGCAGAACTATATAAAGCACTGACTCACAGATTTCTGGAGAGGGCTGGGAGAGAGCTGGAGGAGAGCTAGAGAGAGCAGTGATGGGGAGGACGGTACAGTTATAGACCGAGTGGAGAGACTAGTGTTAGTTGAGTGCAGATTGTAGATTATTAGACTATTGTTTACTACAGGAGTAAATGGTCAAGCTTAATTAAGTAGTGTAAATAAATGTTCGCTTTGTTAATGAACTTAGCTTCTGTGATCTTTGTGAACTTTACAACATCCATCCTGAGAACAAGAATCACAGAGAACACCGCATTCCTCTGGGCCCTTTCCAAGGCCACCACATCCTTCCTTAGATATGGGGCCCAAAACTGCTCACAATACTCCAAATGGGGTCTGACCAGAGCCTTATACAGCCTCAGAAGTACATCTCTGCTCTTGTATTCTTGCCCTCTTGACATGAATGTGAACATTGCATTTGCCTTCTCAACTGCTGACTGAAGCTGCCCATTAAACTTAGCTCATTTTACACTTGGCTCCTGAGTCCCTTTGTGCTTCTGATTTCCCATTGATAAAATAGTCTCTACCTCCCTCCTTCCTATCAAAGTGCATAACCTCACACTTCCCCACATTATATTCCATCTGCCCCTGCTTCCACAATGCTACCTGTCCCTCTGCATATCATTGTATCATCTGTGGGCAGCACGGTGGTGCAGTGGTTAGCACTGCTGCCTCACGGCGCTGAGGTCCCAGGTTCAATCCCAGCTCTGGGTCACTGTCCGTGTGGAGTTTGGACTTTCTCCCCGTGTTTGCGTGGGTTTCACCCCCACAACCCAAAGATGTGCAGGGTAGGTGGATTGACCACGCTAAATTGCCCCTTAATTGGAAAAAATGAATTGGGTATTCTAAATTATTTTTAAAAATCTTTGTATCAACTGCAAACTTAGCAACAGTTCCTTCAGTTCCTTCTTCCAGATCATTAATGTATATTGTGAAAAGTTGTGGTCCCAGCACCGACCCCTGGGGCACACCACTAGTCACCGGCTGCCATCCTGAAAAAGACCCCTTTATCCCCACTCTCTGCCTTCTGCCAGTCAGCCAATCCTCTGTCCCTGGCAGTATCTTACCCTGAACACCATGGGCTCTTAACTTATTTAAAAAAAAAAAATCTTTGTTATCACAAGTATGCTTCCATTGCAATGACGTTACTGTGAAAAACCCTAATCGCCACATTTCGACGCCTGTTCGGGTACACAGAGGGAGAATTGAGAATGTCCAAATTACCGAACAGCACGTCTTTCGGGGCAAGTGGGAGGAAACCGGAGAACCCGGAAGAAACCCATGCAGACATGGGGAGAGCGTGCAGACTCCGCACAGACAGTGACCCAAGCCGGGAATCAAACCTGGAACCCTGGTGTTGGGAACCCACAGTGCTAACCACTGTGCTACCGTGCTGCCTCAACAGCCTCCTATATGGCAACTTGTCAAAGATCTTCTGGAAATGAAAATAGATCACATCCACTGGTTCTCCTTTGTCTAACTTCCCTGTTATATCCTCAAAGAACTCTAACAGATTTGTCAGACACGACCTCCCCTTGACGAAGCCGTGCCGACTCCGTCCTATTTTATCATGCACTTCCCAATACTCCGCGATCTCATCTTTAATAATGGATCCTGTCACTGGGGTTGAAACAGCGCTGGGGGATGATTCTGTTCGGGTGGGCAGTGGGACACAGGAGCCACATTTTACTGGAGGGCAGCCACTTAATGTGGTCGTTGCCAGGATGGTGATTCTATTAAAGTTAGCAGCCTGCCCGAAAGAGCGACTGACCAATCAGAGGGTGGCAGCTCAGCAGTGGCTATTTTTGGGCCTGTGCCTGGAGGATGAGGGCACATCGATGGGCGCCTGCCTTCAACCTCTGAGAACGCGTGGGCTGGGAAAATTCCAGCCTGGGAGAGTAAACTGCTGGGATCTGCTTTTCCCACTGCGCTCTTGCAGAAGGCCTTGAATCTTTGAGCTGCTAACTCGAGGCCTGAAGCTGGGGCATGGAGCACTCTGCGCTTTGCTCCTTGACACTCACATCTAATCTGGTCACAGCATTCACTTCACAAAAGTATTTTCAGAATCGCACTAACATTTATAAATACAGGAATTTAAATGGTGGGGAAGTGGCTGAAACACACAAATGCTGGAAGAATTGGAGGTGGTGAGCACGGACTGTTTAATAGCTCACCACAAGAGGAAGTGTTTTATTGCAGAAATGTATCGCTGCAGCTCTCTCTCCGTGTTTATTTTATTCTCTCACAGGATGTGGGCATTGCTGGCGAGGGCAGCATTTATTGCCCATCACCAATTGTCCCTGAGAAGGGGGTGGAGAGCTGCCCACTTGAATCGCTGCGGTCCCTGTGGTGTCGGTACACCCAGCACCGAATCACACAATCACAGAATTATTACCACACAGAAGGAGGCCATTCGGCCCTTCCTGCCTGAACCAGCTCTGCAAATGAGCATTCTGACTTAGTAACACTCTCCTGCCCCTTCCCCAGACCCTTTCCCCACAGCTATACTCAAATAAACATTGGTCAAATGAATTGTGAGCCGTGTGCCTGCTCGCTGGGCCTCAGCTTATCATAACCACATTACTGGGCGGCAATGACACACATCCTGCAAACACCCCATTGGTTCTGAATTTTACACTGTTGCTTTTGTCTTTGGTGCAACATCAAGACCTCCTTGGCCAATTGGAACAGGCGTTGGTGCAGGGTAAACCTGGCTGCCGTTGATCTGTCCCAAATACCTCACACGGTCTTGGATATTGATCCATGTCAAAAGGGAGATCCCCACTTATCACCAGTCTATTGGGAGAGGGAACTGCAGGAAGTCAATCCCAAAGGAAGAGTTTTAAGTTCAGGAATTTAAAAAGGAATCTGGAACAGATCCTGATCAGTGAAGTTAAGAGTGAGGAGCCGAGGGAAGCTCCAGGTTTAAAGTGAGAAGCAGACTTAAAGCAAATGAGTCTGTGAGAAGCCCGGGGGCCAAGGAGACAACTGACGGTCTGTAACTCCTGACACTGTGGAGCAGTGGTGTTCTGTTGGCACAGCTGAGTACCTGAGAGTGTGTGTGGAAGGCAAAGCCTGAATGCACATGGTGATCCAGGGGAGAGGAACATCAGAAGGAGAGATGGAAACCCTGGAGGTGGATCACTGTGGAAAGCACCTGAGGGAAAGCATTGGTTGGGAGAATAATAAGGGACAATAATCAACCTCATACTTTAATGTTCTCAAAACAAGCACGAAAGTGTTGAGATTGGAAACGCTCATGTGAAAGACAGTGGCAAAAGTTGCTTCAGAATGTGAGCAACATCTGGCGAGAGTTGATGAGAGATCCATAATGTGTGTTTGGATTGACATCAGTCACTTGAATTCAGAGTGTGGTGTGTCTGACCACAGGTCACCTGTTGGATCAATGGACTATGTGCTTCCTGTGAACATTAAAGTATGAGGTAGGTTATTGTACCCTATTATTCCTCATTCATATAAACAACAGAGGTGACTATGTGGGGGTAGGATCAGTAAGTTTTTGCGGATGACACAAAGATTGTCCGAGGGTTAACAGTGAGGTTGAGTGTCTCTGGTGACAGGAAGAAATAGACGCGATGGTCAAATCTCTGTCTGTGCGGAGTCTGCATGTTCTCCCCGTGTCTGCGTGGGTTTCTCCGGGTGCTCCGGTTTCCTCCCACAATTCCAGAAAGACATGCTGTTAGGTAATTTGGACATTCTGAATTCTCCCTCTGTGTACCCGAACAGGCGCTGGAGTGTGGCGACTAGGGGATTTCACAGTAACTTCACTCCAGTGGGAATGTAAGCCTACTTGTGACAGTGAAGATTATTATTATTATGGGCAGGAAAGGCTGATGAAATTTCCCCCTGAAAAGTGTCAGGTGATGCACTTTGGAAGGAGTAATGTGAGAAGGAAGTATTTAATGAATGGCCTGACACTGGGAAGTTTTGAAGAAAGAGGAGCCTTTACCCAGATCACAACTCAACTGAAAATGCGGTCTCAAAATGTTGGTACCTTAGCTCCACCCAGCAATGGCATCATCTCACCAAGCTGAAACTAATCAACTCCCCAGGGAATTCCCTTAATCAAAACAAAATTGCATTAGCCCAAGCTTTAACGGTCGTTAATTGTACCTCAGGCTCCTAAAAGCTTTGTTGTTTTTTAAACCAAGATTCTTTTAAAAACATGACTGCAGCAGTCAAACCCAGTCTAACCCAGGCTTTTAACCCGATTTCACCCAATCCCATATATCTAAAATCCTCCATTCATCCCAGACATTTCACAGCCTCATTTCACAATACAACACTGACTCCAACCATTTCTGATCAGAACCACTGCTCCCATTTCCTCAGATTCTGCTGTTTCCATTCACACCTCCCCCACGACCATTTTCAATTCTGTCTCAATTCCATTTCCTTTTGCCTTGCACCATCATCCCTTCTGACATTCAACCTCCCCCTTCTACCCTGTGACAGACTTTCCCCTTCCTCTCTCCCTGCTCCTCGTGTCCTGCCTCTGTACTCACTTCAGTCTTGTTCCATCTCTGCCGTTTTCCAGTTCTGCCGTAAGGTCATCAATCTGAAACATTGGGCAGGATTTTCCCCACCGCGGGTGGGAGACAAAGGGCTGGACTGTTCCTCATGCTGAACCTGACCCCACAGTGTGAAGCAGTCGCTCTTTGGGATTTCCAAGAGGGGGGCGGTGGCGTCTGGACTCAAGCTTGTTTTCTAATTAAACACAGTTAGCAGACTCTCAAACCTCGACAGCCGATCAGAAGGTTTCCAGCTGGGAAGTAGCAGCAGGAAGCAATGGACGATAAGGAAGAGAGAGGGCGCTCCAGCAGGATGCTGCCTCTCTCCAACCTTATCAAATCTTTCATTCAATAATGGCTTCGGCAGCCGGGGGAATGGGGGGGGGAGGTGGGGGAAATGGTTGGGGGGGAGGTGGGGGAAATGGGGGGGGGGGGAGGTGGGGGAAATGGGGGGGGGGAGGGGGGGGAAATGGGGGGGGGAATGGGGGGGGAGGTAGGGGAATGGTGGGGGGGGGGCTCTCTGCAAGGAGACCAGTGACTGTTCCTGCATCCAGGGAAGGAGGAAGAGTCTGTAGGCTGGGCTGCAGCACTGGAACCTGCATCTGCTGCTGGGAGAGTGGCTCTGGGAAACTTACAATGGCCTCAACCCGTCTGACTGAGCCTGGAGACTGCCTGCTTTGGGCAGGTGGGTTGTCTTGCCCGTCCCGGGTCACTCTCCCCAAGTCAGGATGGAGGTGGGAAGCCGGCAGGCGGGTTTCCATTTCATATCCGGCATTTTGCTTTTGGTTAAAAGCGAACAAGATCTTTTTCTTTGTCAACAGAAGGCTGAATACAAAAATATTGATGTTCCCGTGAACCACTGCAAACCAATAGTTCGAGCTCAGGTGGAGTATTGTCCAAATCTGGGCATCACACTTGAGGACGGCCACCAGGCTCTTGGAGAAGGTGCACAGATGGTTCACCCGAAAGATGCCCGGGATGAGGGACGTCAGTGATGGGCGGAGAGACTGGATGAGTTTGGATTCTTCTCCTTTGGGCAGAGCAGGAATTGAGAATCATGATGTGTTTTCCATGCAGAGGGAGGAACTGTTTCCAATGGCAGGAGGATCAATAACCAGAGAGACACTGATTTAAAATGATTGTCAAGTTGGGTTGTGATCTGGAACAGGCAGCCTGGATGGGGCATGGAGCCAGATTCAATAGTGAGTTTCAAAAAGGTGTTTGGAAAACTTCCCCAGGGGGCGAAATTACAGAGCTACGGAAAGAGATCAGGAGCTGGTGTTAATTATTGATCAATTATCCTTCATTGTAGGTGAGTGGAAAGCATCAATTGGGTTTCATTTGGGCACATACAAACTGGAACTGTGCTGGGATTGAGTTAGGAGATGTGTCCTTGTAATGCTTTACTCTGTAAATAAATGCAAGATTGAAAAAAAGTTCGCTTCCGTTTCAGCCCTCGCCAACTCGCTTTCAGAGTTAGAGCAGTGGGACTCCATGGATAGCTCTTTCCCAGAGCTCACAGCAGCATCATTGACTGAATGGCCTCTTTGTGCTTTACATTGTCCATCGGTTTATCATGTTCTTTAGTTTATCTGACAGTTTCCGCCAACATTGTCACCGCTCTTTATTTTGCTTCAGTGTATTCAGAACTTTCATACCAAAGTTTGAAATTTGGAACACACACAGGCTATTTATGTGGCCACTGAAAATCATGTGACTTTTGGCATTCTGCGCCAAGCAGTCCTGAATATCAAGCAAATACCTAATTAAATGTGGACATTCACAGGCGTCCGAGAAACTCACACATCCCTTTGTTTAAGGATGGACCGTCAACAAAAAGAACTACACCATTTCAGTCGATTCATCTTTCTGGTTGACCATAGACAAAAGACACATCAAAACTCACTGTGGGTCAGATAATGTGAATGGGTCCCCGTCAACCTATCATTTTATTGTGATGTCCCTCATCCATACCGAGACTGGATACATTTCAAAGTGTCAAATGAAGATCAGTTGCTCAGATACCGGACAGAACTCCAACGCTACTTTTTAAAGTTGTAAAACTGTGAGGAAAGAGTATTTCACCCCAGGAGTGGTTCCACTGACAAATGGGGATATGTTTAGTTAAAACAAACTTTATTATTAAACAACATTAACATCACAGAAAATAAATTACAGTTAACAGTAAATCAATTCTTAATAAAAAAGGGAAACATTTTAACTTCTAACTGATACCTTCTTCATCTCCAATTAAACAAAGCCCATTACAGGTCAAAAGCCACTTGTAAATAAAGTTTTTTTTTAAATTTAGAGTACCCAATTCATTTTTCCAATTCAGTGGCAATTTAGCATGGCCAATCCACTTGGCCTACACATATTTGGATTGTGGGGGCGAAATCCACGCAAACACGGGGGGGAATGTGCAAACTCCACACGGACAGTGACCCAGAGCACTTGTAAATAAAGTTAGCAAACATGGGGGCACTTGCTGTCCTCTGTGTAGAGAGTTGCTTCCAGCAAAAGAGAGACCCTTTCAGTTGCAAGCTGCAAGTCCTTCTGTCTTTTGAGACTCAAAGCTAAATTGCCTTCTGTAGACCTGGCTCCTCCCCTTAATTACATTATCTCTCTCCCACTAACTGGGTTATGACCATCTCACCAAAGCTAAACATGACCATCAATTATCTAAGCCCCAGGGAAACTTATTTCTAGATCCTAAAATCCACTAGCCCCATAAAGGTAAATAATTAAACAGTTATAATCAATGAATATACCACTTTTACAACATCTTAATTGCACCATTTGCAGACACAGAGTCTGCATATAAGTTAAACCAGGATTTATTAAAAATATTATTGCAACAGAATAATATATACCTTAACCCAGGCTTTCAATAACTTTACGTTGACATATATAAAATATGGTCAATATTTAAAATTGTTACATTTGTCACACAATTCAGTTTTAAACTTTAAAAAAGTATTAACTTTCTCCCAAGTGCTTTAAACAAATCCCTGATTTAAATCCTCTCTCCAAATTGATTTTTTCTTCGATCTGGTCACTGACCATTAGAAACATTGAATTGACCGAGGGGCAGTATTCAGGTCAGTGTTTCTCTGGTATGTACAGGACCTGAGTCAGCAGGACTCAGCAAATCTATAGCAGCCTAACTGAATCTACCAGTGTAATTAAACACACTGAGGGTCCAGGCTCATGGCCTGGATTTCTAATCAATGATCACATTCTTGTGTTCCAGGACAGATTGATCACATTCACTTTTATTAATTCGCCGGCAATAATAGCGGATCTCCGGTGATATTTACGTGGGAAATCAAGTCAAAGAAAGTAGGGAGGAGCCAATGCTGTGCTAGCCTCACTATCCCGGGGACAGGGTCCCAGTGCGCAGCACTGTCCTCACTATCCCAGGGACAGGGTCCCAGTGCTGTGCACTGGCCTCACTATCCAAGGGACAGGGTCCCAGTGCTGTGCACTGGCCTCACTATCCCGGGGACAGGGTCCCAGTGCTGTGCACTGGCCTCAATATCCCGGGGACAGGGTCCCAGTGCTGTGCAAGCCTCACTATCCCAGGGACTGGGGCCCAGTGCTGTGCACTGGCCTCACTATCCCGGGGACAGGGTCCCAGTGCTGTGCACTGGCCTCACTATCCCAGGGACCGGGGCCCAGTGCTGTGCACTGGCCTCACTATCCCGGGGACAGGGTCCCAGTGCTGTGCACTGGCCTCACTATCCTGGGGACAGGGTCCCAGTGCTGTGCACTGGCCTCCATGTCCCGGGGACAGGGTCCCAGTGCTGTGCACTGGCCTCACTATCCCGGGGACAGGGTCCCAGTGCTGTGCACTGGCCTCACTATCCCGGGGACCGGGGCCCAGTGCTGTGCACTGGCCTCAATATCCCGGGGACAGGGTCCCAGTGCTGTGCACTGGCCTCACTATCCTGGGGACAGGGTCCCAGTGCTGTGCACTGGCCTCACTATCCTGGGGACAGGGTCCCAGTGCTGTGCACTGGCCTCACTATCCCGGGGACAGGGTCCCAGTGCTGTGCACTGGCCTAACTAGCCCAGGGACAGGGTCCCAGTGCTGTGCACTGGCCTCAATATCCCGGGGACAGGGTCCCAGTGCTGTGCTAGCCTCACTATCCCGGGGACCGGGGCCCAGTGCTGTGCACTGGCCTCACTATCCCGGGGACAGGGTCCCAGTGCTGTGCACTGGCCTCAATATCCCGGGGACAGGGACCCAGTGCTGTGCACTGACCTCACTATCCCGGGGACAGGGTCCCAGTGCTGTGCACTGGACTCCATGTCCCGGGGACAGGGTCCCAGTGCTATGCACTGGCCTCACTATCCTGGGGACAGGGTCCCAGTGCTGTGCACTGGTCTCATTATCCCGGGGACCGGGGACCAGTGCTGTGCACTGGCCTCACTATCCCGGGGACAGGGTCCCAGTGCTGTGCACTGGCCTAACTAGCCCAGGGACAGGGTCCCAGTGCTGTGCACTGGCCTCAATATCCCGGGGACGGGGGCCCAGTGCTGTGCACTGGCCTCACTGTGCCGGGGACGGGGGCCCAGTGCTGTGCACTGGCCTCACTGTGCCGGGGACGGGGGCCCAGTGCTGTGCACTGGCCTCACTATCCCGGGGACAGGGTCCCAGTGCTGTGCACTGGCCTAACTAGCCCAGGGACAGGGTCCCAGTGCTGTGCACTGGCCTCAATATCCCGGGGACAGGGTCCCAGTGCTGTGCTAGCCTCACTATCCCGGGGACCGGGGCCCAGTGCTGTGCACTGGCCTCACTATCCTGGGGACAGGGTCCCAGTGCTGTGCACTGGCCTCCATGTCCCGGGGACAGGGTCCCAGTGCTGTGCACTGGCCTCACTATCCCGGGGACCGGGGCCCAGTGCTGTGCACTGGCCTCACTATCCCGGGGACAGGGTCCCAGAGCTGTGCTAGCCTCACTATCCCAGGGACCGGGGCCCAGTGCTGTGCACTGGCCTCACTATCCTGGGGACAGGGTCCCAGTGCTGTGCACTGGCCTAACTAGCCCAGGGACAGGGTCCCAGTGCTGTGCACTGGCCTCAATATCCCGGGGACAGGGTCCCAGTGCTGTGCTAGCCTCACTATCCCGGGGACCGGGGCCCAGTGCTGTGCACTGGCCTCACTATCCCGGGGACAGGGTCCCAGTGCTGTGCACTGGCCTCAATATCCCGGGGACAGGGACCCAGTGCTGTGCACTGACCTCACTATCCCGGGGACAGGGTCCCAGTGCTGTGCACTGGACTCCATGTCCCGGGGACAGGGTCCCAGTGCTATGCACTGGCCTCACTATCCTGGGGACAGGGTCCCAGTGCTGTGCACTGGTCTCATTATCCCGGGGACCGGGGACCAGTGCTGTGCACTGGCCTCACTATCCCGGGGACAGGGTCCCAGTGCTGTGCACTGGCCTAACTAGCCCAGGGACAGGGTCCCAGTGCTGTGCACTGGCCTCAATATCCCGGGGACGGGGGCCCAGTGCTGTGCACTGGCCTCACTGTGCCGGGGACGGGGGCCCAGTGCTGTGCACTGGCCTCACTGTGCCGGGGACGGGGGCCCAGTGCTGTGCACTGGCCTCACTATCCCGGGGACAGGGTCCCAGTGCTGTGCACTGGCCTAACTAGCCCAGGGACAGGGTCCCAGTGCTGTGCACTGGCCTCAATATCCCGGGGACAGGGTCCCAGTGCTGTGCTAGCCTCACTATCCCGGGGACCGGGGCCCAGTGCTGTGCACTGGCCTCACTATCCTGGGGACAGGGTCCCAGTGCTGTGCACTGGCCTCCATGTCCCGGGGACAGGGTCCCAGTGCTGTGCACTGGCCTCACTATCCCGGGGACCGGGGCCCAGTGCTGTGCACTGGCCTCACTATCCCGGGGACAGGGTCCCAGAGCTGTGCTAGCCTCACTATCCCAGGGACCGGGGCCCAGTGCTGTGCACTGGCCTCACTATCCTGGGGACAGGGTCCCAGTGCTGTGCATTGGCCTCAATGTCCTTGGTCTACAGTCCAAGAGGAATCGGCCCCATTGGGGGAATTCAATAATAACGGATGTAAATGATGCAGAGACTGTTGTGAAGATTTGCAGACCGTCACTTGCTGTTGGAGGTGTTAACGACGGCAAACACTGCCCTTCAGCAAAGCAGTTTGAGTTGTTAAAGAATTGATTACAAGTTACTAGGCCCGTTTAACAGCAGCGTACACTGTCGCCTCCTCGACGATCGGTGACATTGGGCGGCTGTTATTCTGACGGAAGAACTGAATATCGGCGTAAAATAATTCTGCCTCTTCCGGCTGCAACAAAATCAGATGCACAGGATATAATGTCACGAGAAAAGGCACTTGTCCCCCAACCCAAACACAGAACAAACTAACCCCCAAACTAAACACAGAGCAAACCCACCCCCAAACTCAACACAGAACAAACTAAACACAGAACAAACACCCCCCCAAGCTCAACACAGAACAAACCCACCCCAAACTAAACACACAACAAACCCACCCCCAAACTATACACAGAACAAACTCACCCCCAAACTAAACACCGAACAAACACCCCCAAACTAAACACTGAACAAATCCACCCCCAAACTAAACACAGAACAAACTCACCCCCAAACTAAACACAGAACAAACCCACCCCCAAACTAAACACAGAACAAACCCACCCCCAAACTATACACAGAACAAACTCACCCCCAAACTAAACACCGAACAAACACCCCCAAACTAAACACTGAACAAACCCACCCCCAAACTAAACACAGAACAAACCCACCCCCAAACTATACACAGAACAATCCCACCCCCAAACTAAACACAGAACAAACTCACCCCCAAACTAAACACAGAACAAATCCACCCCCAAACTAAACACAGAACAAACTCACCCCCAAACTAAACACTGAACAAACCCACCCCCAAACTAAACACAGAACAAACCCACCCCCAAACTAAACTCAGAACAAACCCACCCCCAAAGTAAACACAGAACAAACCCACCCCCCAAATTAAACATAGAACAAACCAACCCACAAACTAAACACAGAACAAACCCACCCCAAACTAAACACAGAACAAACCCACCCCCAAACTAAACACAGAACAAACCCACCCCCAAACTATACACAGAACAAACCCACCCCCAAACTAAACACAGAACAAACACCCCCCCAAACTAAACACAGAACAAACCCACCCCAAACTAAACACAGAACAAACCCACCCCCAAACTATACACAGAACAAACCCACCCCAAACTAAACACAGAACAAACCCACCCCCAAACTAAACACCGAACAAACCCACCCCCAAACTGTACACAGAACAAACCCACCCCCAAATTAAACACAGAACTAACCCACCCCCAAACTAAACACAGAACCAACCCACCCCCAAACTAAACACAGAACAAACCCACCCCAAACTAAACACAGAACAAACCCACCCCCAAACCAAACACAGAACCAACCCACTCCCAAACTAAACACAGAACAAACCCACCCCCAAACTAAACACAGAACAAACCCACCCCCAATCTAAACACAGAACAAACCCACCCCAAACTAAACACAGAACAAACCCACCCCCAAACTAAACACAGAACAAACCCACCCCCAAACTAAACACAGAACAAACCCACCCCCAAACTAAACACAGGACAAACCCACCCCCAAACTAAACACAGAACAAACCCACCCCAAACTAAACATAGAACAAACCCACCCCCAAACTAAACACAGAACAAACCTACCCCCAAACTAAACACAGAACAAACCCACCCCCAATCTAAACACAGAACAAACCCACCCCCAAACTAAACACAGAACAAACCCTCCCCCCAAACTAAACACAGAACAAACCCACCCCCAAACTAAACACAGAACAAACCCACCCCCAAACTAAACACAGACAAACCCACCCCCAAACTAAACACAGAACAAACTCACCCCCAAACTAAAAACTGAACAAATCCACCCCCAAACTAAACACAGAACAAACTCACCCCCAAACTAAACACAGAACAAACCCACCCCCAAACTAAACACAGAACAAACCCACCCCCAAGCTAAACACTGAACAAACCCACCCCCAAACTAAACACAGACAAACCCACCCCCAAACTAAACACAGAACAAACTCACCCCCAAACTAAACACTGAACAAATCCACCCCCAAACTAAACACAGAACAAACTCACCCCCAAACTAAACACAGAACAAACCCACCCCCAAACTAAACACAGAACAAACCCACCCCCAAACTATACACAGAACAAACTCACCCCCAAACTAAACACCGAACAAACACCCCCAAACTAAACACTGAACAAATCCACCCCCAAACTAAACACAGAACAAACTCACCCCCAAACTAAACACAGAACAAATCCACCCCCAAACTAAACACAGAACAAACTCACCCCCAAACTAAACACTGAACAAACCCACCCCCAAACTAAACACAGAACAAACCCACCCCCCAAATTAAACATAGAACAAACCAACCCACAAACTAAACACAGAACAAACCAACCCCCAAACTAAACACAGAACAAACCCACCCCCAAACTAAACACAGAACAAACCCACCCCCAAACTAAACACAGAACAAACCCACCCCCAAACTAAACACAGAACAAACTCACCCCCAAACTAAACACAGAACAAATCCACCCCCAAACTATACACAGAACAAACCCACCCCCAAACTAAACACAGAACAAACACCCCCCAAACTAAACACAGAACAAACCCACCCCCAAACAATACACAGAACAAACCCACCCCCAAACTAAAAACAGAACAAACCCACCCCCAATCTAAACACAGAACAAACCCACCCCCAAACTAAACACAGAACAAACCCCCCAAACTAAACACAGAACAAACCAACCCCCAAACTAAAAACAGAACAAACCCACCCCCCAAATTAAACATAGAACAAACCCACCCCCAAACTGTACACAGAACAAACCCACCCCCAAACTAAACACAGAACTAACCCACCCCCAAACCAAACACAGAACCAACCCACTCCCAAACTAAACACTGAACAAACCCACCCCCAAACTAAACACAGAACAAACCCACCCCCAAACTAAACACAGAACCAACCCACCCCCAATCTAAACACAGAACAAACCCACCCCCAAACTAAACACAGAACCAACCCACCCCCAAACTAAACACAGAACAAACCCACCCCCAAACTAAACACAGAACAAACCCACCCCAAACTAAACACAGAACAAACCCACCCCCAAACTAAACACAGAACAAACCCACCCCCAAACTAAACACAGAACAAACCCACCCCCAAACTAAACACAGAACAAACCCACCCCCAAACTAAACACAGAACAAACCCCCCAAACTAAACACAGAACAAACCAACCCCCAAACTAAAAACAGAACAAACCCACCCCCCAAATTAAACATAGAACAAACCCACCCCCAAACTGTACACAGAACAAACCCACCCCCAAACTAAACACAGAACTAACCCACCCCCAAACCAAACACAGAACCAACCCACTCCCAAACTAAACACTGAACAAACCCACCCCCAAACTAAACACAGAACAAACCCACCCCCAAACTAAACACAGAACCAACCCACCCCCAATCTAAACACAGAACAAACCCACCCCCAAACTAAACACAGAACCAACCCACCCCCAAACTAAACACAGAACAAACCCACCCCCAAACTAAACACAGAACAAACCCACCCCAAACTAAACACAGAACAAACCCACCCCCAAACTAAACACAGAACAAACCCACCCCCAAACTAAACACAGAACAAACCCACCCCCAAACTAAACACAGAACAAACCCACCCCCAAACTAAACACAGAACAAACCCACCCCCAAACTAAACACAGAACAAACCCACCCCCAAACTAAACACAGAACAAACTCACCCCCAAACTAAACACTGAACAAACCCACCCCCAAACTAAACACAGAACAACCCCCTCCCCCAAGCTCAGTGTTCAGTTGTGTGGTTGTTTCTGACCGGTGTGGGTGTGATGGGCCGAAGGGCCTTCTCTGTGCTTTGGGCGTCTGTGACTCTAACTGATCTGGGACTTCATACATCCGAGTGAGTGAAGTGCGGGAGGGACAGAGGGCCACCCGGTTAATGGGGAACTGGAGAGGGATTGAGCTCCGCATTTTCCATCCTAACAATTAGCTTTTGTTCAGCAAGAGAATGTTCGAGAACCACCTTGTGTACACAGAGTGGAGACACATATCGACACGGTCTCCGATTGGGACAATTGAAAGGACTGTGCGGCCTGCTGCAGTTCCGATGTTACACCCCCTCCCCCACCTGCCAAATTTAGGGTGCGACCTATTGACCTCGCCGTGCCCGACCCGGGACCTGACAAATCTGGTGAGGAGCCTCTTGTGAGATTTACCAGCCTTGTCACGCCTCACGAGATCTCACGGGGCATTGCGACCGGGATCCCCCGCATTGAGGTCAGGATTCAGATTTGGATATCCAAGTGAGCACTTAGTCTCACTGGAATCTGTCCACGCTGGATCGACCCAGTGCCCGGCATCGAACAACATCGCCTCGGAGACCCGGAGCGGGGCCGTTTAGCACTGGTTTCCACAAACGTGGACAGGCGTATCGGCACTTGGAGAAGGGGGAGGGTCTCCCAAGCGATCCGGGGACCCTCGGTGGCTGGTCTCTGGGCAGGGTGTTACCCTGGCACTCCCAATTGTACCCAGTATCAAGGCACTGCCAGCCTGTCACCTTGGCAATTCCACCCGGTTGCCACTCTGGCAATGACACCTGGGAGTCACTCTGGCAGTGACACCTGGGAGTCACTCTGGCAATGACACCTGGGAGTCACTCTGGCAGTGACACCTGGGAGTCACTCTGGCAGTGACACCTGGAGCAACTCTGGCACTGACACCTGGGAGTCACTCTGGCAGTGACACCTGGGAGTCACTCTGGCAGTGACACCTGGAGCAACTCTGGCACTGACACCTGGGAGTCACTCTGGCAGTGACACCTGGGAGTCACTCTGGCAGTGACACCTGGGAGTCACTCTGGCAATGCCCCAGTGCCCCAGTGGCATGGCCAGGCTGGCAGGGGCGCTGCCAGGGAGCCAAACCTCCAGTGCCAAGGTGCCCAGGTGGCATCTTACCCATGCTGGGTATCAGGCCCGGGGGTGCCCTGTCCTTATGAGGTGGGGTGCGGGGGGACTCAATGACCCACTAATTGGTAAGTTGGGGCGTGGGGGTTGCAGTGGGGCGGAGCTCGTTAGTGCAGAAAATGGGACTAAGTGGGTCCGCGGTGTGGCCTCCTCGCCGAGACCCAGAAATGAAGCAGAGTCTCGTTTAATAGCGGGGTCACATCCCAGGGTCCCGTTTAATAGCGGGGTCACGTACCAGGGTCCCGTTTAATAGCGGGGTCACGTCCCAGGGTCCCGTTTAATAGCGGGGTCAAGTCCCAGGGTCCCGTTTAATAGCGGGGTCAAGTCCCAGGGTCCCGTTTAATAGCGGGGTCACGTCCCAGGGTCCCGTTTATTAGCGGGGTCACGTCCCAGGGTCCCGTTTAATAACGGGGTCACGTCCCAGGGTCCCGTTTAATAGCGGGGTCACATCCCAGGGTCCCGTTTAATAGCGGGGTCACATCCCAGGGTCCCGTTTAATAGCGGGCTCACGTCCCAGGGTCCCGTTTAATAGCGGGGTCACATCCCAGGGTCTCGTTTAATAGCGGGGTCACGCCCCAGGGTCCCGTTTAATAGCGGGGTCAAGTCCCAGGGTCCCGTTTAATCGCGGGGTCAAGTCCCAGGGTCCCGTTTAATAGCGGGGTCACGTCCCAGGGTCCCGTTTATTAGCGGGGTCACGTCCCAGGGTCCCGTTTAATAACGGGGTCACGTCCCAGGGTCCCGTTTAATAGCGGGGTAACATCCCAGGGTCTCGTTTAATAGCGGGGTCACGTCCCAGGGTCCCGTTTAATAGCGGGGTCACATCCCAGGGTCTCGTTTAATAGCGGGGTCACGTCCCAGGGTCCCGTTTAAAAGCGGGGTCACGCCCCAGGGTCCCGTTTAATAGCGGGGTAACATCCCAGGGTCTCGTTTAATAGCGGGGTCACGCCCCAGGGTCCCGTTTAATAGCGGGGTCACATCCCAGGGTCTCGTTTAATAGCGGGGTCACGTCCCAGGGTCCCGTTTAATAGCGGGGTCACGCCCCAGGGTCCCGTTTAATAGCGGGGTAACATCCCAGGGTCTCGTTTAATAGCGGGGTCACGCCCCAGGGTCCCGTTTAATAGCGGGGTCACGTCCCAGGGTCCCGTTTAATAGCGGGGTCACGCCCCAGGGTCCCGTTTAATAGCGGGGTCACGTCCCAGGGTCCCGTTTAATAGCGGGGTCACGTCCCAGGGTCCCGTTTAATAGTGGGGTCACGTCCCAGGGTCCCGTTTAATAGCGGGGTCACGTCCCAGGGTTTAATAACTGGCAGAGCAGAGAAATCCCCGGCTGAATGAGCCCGACACGGGGCTCTGTTTCATTTCCATTAAATCCCATCTTAATGATTCTCTCCGCCCGACACACCTTAAACTGTAACAAGAACAGGAAATGCTGGAAAACCTCAGCAGGTCTGGCAGCAGCTGTGGAGAGAGACGGAATTCACGTTCGATTTCTTCAGAATCATTGTGAATTTGAAACGTTAATTCCGTTTCTCTGTCCACAGATGCTGCCAGACCTGCTGAGTTTCTGCAGCATTTAACGTTCTTATTTCAGATTTGCAGCGTCTGTCCTGTTTTGTTTTTAGTTCCAGGGGGAAGAGTGGTGGGATGTGGCTGCAGGAAGCTGTGCTGATATTTGGGATCTGTTCCCCAGTCAGAGTCAGCTCCTTCAGAATGGGGACGGCAGATATGGAACTGATCAAACTCTGGTGTGTGGAGTTAAAGAGAAGGAAAGATCTCCAATCAGCAGCATGAGATCTGTGGAAAAGTCCTTATCTCAGCAGAGGTTGAAGCTTCCTCTTTGTTATTCGGCATTTTACCTGGAATAAAACAAGAATTTTGAGGTGATTCTCGCTGCTGATGTGATTGATAATCAGAGAGAAAGTGGAGTGTGTGGGAAGCGTGGAGATGTGTGGCCTCCTATAGCAGCTGGCAAAATGGCTACTGTACAGGGAGCACACATATTTATACTCCGCCTACTGGGTGGAGCCAGCAGGCAGGGACTATCCTCGTACCTGTAGTGCAGGGCCTTACCACACATCAACTAATATATACATCAGTGGTGACTACCACAAGAACTCTAACAGATTTGTCAGACATGACCTCCCCTTGACGAAGCCGTCCTCACTCAGCCCTATTCTATCATGTGCATCCAAGTACTCCATGATCTCATCTTTAATAATGGACTCTAAAAGCTGACCAATGACCGAAGTCAGGCAAACCGGCCAATAATTTCCCGTCTTGTGCCTCCCTACCTTCTTAGTGAGGGAGTGCTGCACTGTCAGAGGGTCAGCCCTGAGGGAGTGCGCACTGTCAGAGGGTCAGCCCTGAGGGAGTGCTGCACTGTCAGAGGGTCAGTACTGAGGGAGTGCTGCACTGTCAGAGGGTCAGTACTGAGGGAGTGCTGCACTGTCAGAGGGTCAGTACTGAGGAAGTGCCGCACTGTCAGAGGTTCAGTACTGAGGGAGTGCTGCACTGTCAGAGGGTCAGTACTGAGGGAGTGCTGCAATGTCAGAGGGTCAGTACTGAGGGAGCGCTGCACTGTCAGATGGTCAGTACTGAGGGAGTGCTGCACTGTCAGAGGGTCAATCCTGAGGGAGTGCGCACTGTCAGAGGATCAGTACTGAGGGAGTGCGCACTGTCAGAGGGTCAGTACTGAGGGAGCGCTGCACTGTCAGAGGGTCAGTACTGAGCGAGTGTTGCACTGTCAGAGGGTCAGTACTGAGGGAGTGCTGCACTGTCAGAGGGTCAGTACTGAGGGAGTGCTGCACTGTCAGAGGGTCAATACTGATGGAGTGCTGCACTGTCAGAGGGTCAGCCCTGAGGGAGTGCTGCACTGTCAGAGGGTCAGTACTGAGGGTGTGCTGCACTGTCAGAGGGTCAGTACTGAGGGAGTGCTGCACTGTCAGAGGGTCAGTACTGAGGGAGTGCCGCACTGTCAGAGGGTCAGTACTGAGGGGGTGCTGCACTGTCAGAGGGTCAGTACTGAGGGAGTGCTGCACTGTCAGAGGGTCAGTATTGAGGGTGTGCTGCACTGTCAGAGGGTCAGTACTGAGGGAGTGCTGCACTGTCAGAGGGTCAGTACTGAGGGAGTGCCGCACTGTCAGAGGGTCAATCCTGAGGGAGTGCGCACTGTCAGAGGATCAGTAATGAGGGAGTGCGCACTGTCAGAGGGTCAGTACTGAGGGAGCGCTGCACTGTCAGAGGGTCAGTACTGAGCGAGTGTTGCACTGTCAGAGGGTCAGTACTGAGGGAGTGCTGCACTGTCAGAGGGTCAGTACTGAGGGAGTGCTGCACTGTCAGAGGGTCAATACTGATGGAGTGCTGCACTGTCATAGGGTCAGCCCTGAGGGAGTGCTGCACTGTCAGAGGGTCAGTACTGAGGGTGTGCTGCACTGTCAGAGGGTCAGTACTGAGGGAGTGCTGCACTGTCAGAGGGTCAGTACTGAGGGAGTGCCGCACTGTCAGAGGGTCAGTACTGAGGGGGTGCTGCACTGTCAGAGGGTCAGTACTGAGGGAGTGCTGCACTGTCAGAGGGTCAGTATTGAGGGTGTGCTGCACTGTCAGAGGGTCAGTACTGAGGGAGTGCTGCAATGTCAGAGGGTCAGTACTGAGGGAGTGCCGCACTGTCAGAGGGTCAGTACTGAGGGAGTGCTGCACTGTCAGAGAGTCAGTACTGAGGGAGTGCTGCACTGTCAGAGGGTCAGTACTGAGGGAGTGCTGCACTGTCAGAGGGTCAGTACTGAGGGAGTGCTGCACTGTCAGAGGGTCAGTACTGAGGGAGTGCTGCACTGACAGAGGGTCAGTACTGAGGGAGTGCTGCACTGTCAGAGGGTCAATACTGAGGGAGTGCCGCACTGTCAGAGGGTCAGTAATGAGGGAGTGCCGCACTGTCTGAGGGTCAGTACTGAGGGAGTGCTGCACTGTCAGAGGGTCATTACTGGGGGAGTGCTGCACTGCCAGAGGGTCAGTACTGAGGGAGTGGCGCACTGGCAGTGGGTCAGTGCTGAGGGAGTGCCGCACTGTCAGAGGGTCAGTACTGAGGGAGTGCTGCACTGTCAGAGGGTCAGTACTGAGGGAGTGCAGCACTGTGAGTCGGAGCATTACTCTGTGGCTAAACGTCCCTGCAGGAGAGAGGGAGCATTACTCTGCAGGAGAGTGTGAGTGTTACTCTGCAGGAGAGCGGGAGCATTACTCAGCAGGAGAGTGGGAGTATTACTCTGCAGGAGAGGGGGAGTATTACTCTGCAGGAGAGTGGGAGCATTACTCTGCAGGAGAGAGGGAGTATTACTCTGGAGGAGAGAGGGAGCATTACTCTGCAGGACAGTGGGAGCATTACCCTGCAGGAGAGAGGGAGTATTACTCTGCAGGAGAGTGGGAGTATTACTCTGCAGGAGAGAGTGAGCATTACTCTGCAGGAGAGAGGGAGCATTACTGTGCAGGAGAGAGGTAGCATTACTCTGCAGAAGAGAAGGAGCATTACTCTGCAGGAGAGAGGGAGCATTACTCTGCTGGAGAGTGGGAGCATTACCCTGCAGGAGAGAGGGAGCATTACTCTGCAGGAGAGAGGGAGTATTACTCTGCAGGAGAGAAGGAGCATTACTCTGCAGGAGAGAAGGAGCATTACTCTGCAGGAGAGAGGGAGCATTACTCTGCAGGAGAGTGGGAGCATTACCCTGCAGGAGAGAGGGAGCATTACTCTGCAGGAGAGCGGGAGCATTTCTCTGCAGGAGAGAAGGAGCATTACTCTGCAGGAGAGAGGGAACATTACTCTGCAGGACAGTGGGAGCATTACCCTGCAGGAGAGAGGGAGCATTACTCTGCAGGAGAGAGGGAGTATTACTCTGCAGGAGAGAAGGAGCATTACTCTGCAGGAGAGAGGGAGCATTACTCTGCAGGGGAGTGAGAGCATTACCCTGCAGGAGAGAGGGAGCATTACTCTGCAGAAGAGAGGGAGCATTACTCTGCAGGAGAGAGGGAACATTACTCTGCAGGAGAGTGGGGGAGCATTACTCTGCAGGAGAGAGGGAGTATTACTCTGCAGGTGAGAGGGAGCATTACTCTGCAGGAGAGAGGGGGCATTACTCTGCAGGAGAGAGGGAGCATTACTCTGCAGAAGAGAGGGAGCATTACTCTGCAGGAGAGAGGGAACATTACTCTGCAGGAGAGTGGGGGAGCATTACTCTGCAGGAGAGAGGGAGTATTACTCTGCAGGAGAGAGGGAGCATTACTCTGCAGGAGAGAGGGAGCATTACTCTGCAGGAGAGAGGGTGCATTACTCTGCAGGAGAGAGGGAGTATTATTCTGCAGGAGAGAGGGAGCATTACTCTGCAGGAGAGAGGGAGCATTACTCTGCAGGAGAGAGGGAACATTACTCTGCAGGAGAGAGGGAGTATTTCTCTGCAGGAGAGAGGGAGTATTACTCTGCAGGAGAGAGGGAGTATTACTCTGCAGGAGAGTGGGAGCATTACTCTGCAGGAGAGAGGGAGTATTACTCTGCAGGAGAGAGGGAGCATTACTCTGCAGGAGAGTTGGAGCATTACTCTGCAGGAGAGAGGGAGCATTACTCTGCAGGAGAGTGGGGGAGCATTAATCTGCAGGAGAGAGGGAGAATTAATCTGCAGGAGAGGGGGAGCATTACTCTGCAGGAGAGAGGGAGCATTACTCTGCAGGAGAGAGGGAGCATTACTCTGCTGGAGAGAGGTAGCATTACTCTGCAGAAGAGAGGGAGCATTACTCTGCAGGAGAGAGGGATCATTACTCTGCAGGAGAGTGGGGGAGCATTACTCTGCAGGAGAGAGGGAGTATTACTCTGCAGGAGAGAGGGAGCATTACTCTGCAGGAGAGAGGGAGCATTACTCTGCAGGAGAGAGGGTGCATTACTCTGCAGGAGAGAGGGAGTATTATTCTGCAGGAGAGAGGGAGCATTACTCTGCAGGAGAGAGGGAGCATTACTCTGCAGGAGAGAGGGAACATTACTCTGCAGGAGAGAGGGAGTATTTCTCTGCAGGAGAGAGGGAGTATTACTCTGCAGGAGAGAGGGAGTATTACTCTGCAGGAGAGTGGGAGCATTATTCTGCAGGAGAGAGGGAGTATTACTCTGCAGGAGAGAGAGGGCATTACTCTGCAGGAGAGTGGGAGCATTACTCTGCAGGAGAGAGGGAGCATTACTCTGCAGGAGAGTGGGGGAGCATTACTCTGCAGGAGAGAGGGAGAATTACTCTGCAGGAGAGGGGGAGCATTACTCTGCAGGAGAGAGGGAGTATTACTCTGCAGGAGAGAGGGAGTATTACTCTGCAGGAGATTGGGAGCATTATTCTGCAGGAGAGAGGGAGTATTACTCTGCAGGAGAGAGGGAGCATTACTCTGCAGGACAGTGGGAGCATTCCTCTGCAGGAGAGAGGGAGCATTACTCTGCAGGAGAGTGGGGGAGCATTACTCTGCAGGTGAGAGGGAGAATTAATCTGTAGGAGAGGGGGAGCATAACTCTGCAGGAGAGAGGGAGCATTACTCTGCAGGAGAGAGGGAGCATTACTCTGCAGGAGAGAGGGAGCATTACTCTGCAGAAGAGAGGGAGCATTACTCTGCAGGAGAGAGGGATCAAAACTCTGCAGGAGAGTGGGGGAGCATTACTCTGCAGGAGAGAGGGAGACTTACTCTGCAGGAGAGAGGGAGCATTACTCTGCAGGAGAGAGGGAGCATTACTCTGCTGGAGAGAGGGTGCATTACTCTGCAGGAGAGAGGGAGTATAATTCTGCAGGAGAGAGGGAGCATTACTCTGCAGGAGGGAGCATTACTCTGCAGGAGAGAGTGAACATTACTCTGCAGGAGAGAGGGAGTATTTCTCTGCAGGAGAGAGGGAGTATTACTCTGCAGGAGAGAGGGAGCATTACTCTGCAGGAGAGTGGGAGCATTACTCTGCAGGAGAGAGGGAGCATTACTCTGCAGGAGAGTGGGGGAGCATTACTCTTCAGGAGAGAGGGAGAATTACTCTGCAGGAGAGCGGGAGCATTACTCAGCAGGAGAGTGGGAGTATTACTCTGCAGGAGAGGGGGAGTATTACTCTGCAGGAGAGTGGGAGCATTACTCTGCAGGAGAGAGGGAGTATTACTCTGGAGGAGAGAGGGAGCATTACTCTGCAGGACAGTGGGAGCATTACCCTGCAGGAGAGAGGGAGTATTACTCTGCAGGAGAGTGGGAGTATTACTCTGCAGGAGAGAGTGAGCATTACTCTGCAGGAGAGAGGGAGCATTACTGTGCAGGAGAGAGGTAGCATTACTCTGCAGAAGAGAAGGAGCATTACTCTGCAGGAGAGAGGGAGCATTACTCTGCTGGAGAGTGGGAGCATTACCCTGCAGGAGAGAGGGAGCATTACTCTGCAGGAGAGAGGGAGTATTACTCTGCAGGAGAGAAGGAGCATTACTCTGCAGGAGAGAAGGAGCATTACTCTGCAGGAGAGAGGGAGCATTACTCTGCAGGAGAGTGGGAGCATTACCCTGCAGGAGAGAGGGAGCATTACTCTGCAGGAGAGCGGGAGCATTTCTCTGCAGGAGAGAAGGAGCATTACTCTGCAGGAGAGAGGGAACATTACTCTGCAGGAGAGTGGGAGCATTACCCTGCAGGAGAGAGGGAGCAATACTCTGCAGGAGAGAGGGAGTATTACTCTGCAGGAGAGAAGGAGCATTACTCTGCAGGAGAGAGGGAGCATTACTCTGCAGGAGAGTGAGAGCATTACCCTGCAGGAGAGAGGGAGCATTACTCTGCAGGAGAGAGAGAGCATTACTCTGCAGGAGAGAGGGAGCATCACTCTGCAGGTGAGAGGGAGCATTACTCTGCAGGAGAGAGGGGGCATTACTCTGCAGGAGAGAGGGAGCATTACTCTGCAGAAGAGAGGGAGCATTACTCTGCAGGAGAGAGGGAACATTACTCTGCAGGAGAGTGGGGGAGCATTACTCTGCAGGAGAGAGGGAGTAGTACTCTGCAGGAGAGAGGGAGCATTACTCTGCAGGAAAGAGGGAGCATTACTCTGCAGGAGAGAGGGTGCATTACTCTGCAGGAGAGAGGGAGTATTATTCTGCAGGAGAGAGGGAGCATTACTCTGCAGGAGAGAGGGAGCATTACTCTGCAGGAGAGAGGGAACATTACTCTGCAGGAGAGTGGGAGCATTACCCTGCAGGAGAGAGGGAGCAATACTCTGCAGGAGAGAGGGAGTATTACTCTGCAGGAGAGAAGGAGCATTACTCTGCAGGAGAGAGGGAGCATTACTCTGCAGGAGAGTGAGAGCATTACCCTGCAGGAGAGAGGGAGCATTACTCTGCAGGAGAGAGAGAGCATTACTCTGCAGGAGAGAGGGAGCATCACTCTGCAGGTGAGAGGGAGCATTACTCTGCAGGAGAGAGGGGGCATTACTCTGCAGGAGAGAGGGAGCATTACTCTGCAGAAGAGAGGGAGCATTACTCTGCAGGAGAGAGGGAACATTACTCTGCAGGAGAGTGGGGGAGCATTACTCTGCAGGAGAGAGGGAGTATTACTCTGCAGGAGAGAGGGAGCATTACTCTGCAGGAAAGAGGGAGCATTACTCTGCAGGAGAGAGGGTGCATTACTCTGAAGGAGAGAGGGAGTATTATTCTGCAGGAGAGAGGGAGCATTACTCTGCAGGAGAGAGGGAGCATTACTCTGCAGGAGAGAGGGAACATTACTCTGCAGGAGAGAGGGAGTATTTCTCTGCAGGAGAGAGGGAGTATTACTCTGCAGGAGAGAGGGAGTATTACTCTGCAGGAGAGTGGGAGCATTACTCTGCAGGAGAGAGGGAGTATTACTCTGCAGGAGAGAGGGAGCATTACTCTGCAGGAGAGTTGGAGCATTACTCTGCAGGAGAGAGGGAGCATTACTCTGCAGGAGAGTGGGGGAGCATTAATCTGCAGGAGAGAGGGAGAATTAATCTGCAGGAGAGGGGGAGCATTACTCTGCAGGAGAGAGGGAGCATTACTCTGCAGGAGAGAGGGAGCATTACTCTGCTGGAGAGAGGTAGCATTACTCTGCAGAAGAGAGGGAGCATTACTCTGCAGGAGAGAGGGATCATTACTCTGCAGGAGAGTGGGGGAGCATTACTCTGCAGGAGAGAGGGAGTATTACTCTGCAGGAGAGAGGGAGCATTACTCTGCAGGAGAGAGGGAGCATTACTCTGCAGGAGAGAGGGTGCATTACTCTGCAGGAGAGAGGGAGTATTATTCTGCAGGAGAGAGGGAGCATTACTCTGCAGGAGAGAGGGAGCATTACTCTGCAGGAGAGAGGGAACATTACTCTGCAGGAGAGAGGGAGTATTTCTCTGCAGGAGAGAGGGAGTATTACTCTGCAGGAGAGAGGGAGTACTACTCTGCAGGAGAGTGGGAGCATTATTCTGCAGGAGAGAGGGAGTATTACTCTGCAGGAGAGAGAGGGCATTACTCTGAAGGAGAGTGGGAGCATTACTCTGCAGGAGAGAGGGAGCATTACTCTGCAGGAGAGTGGGGGAGCATTACTCTGCAGGAGAGAGGGAGAATTCCTCTGCAGGAGAGGGGGAGCATTACTCTGCAGGAGAGAGGGAGTATTACTCTGCAGGAAGAGGGAGTATTACTCTGCAGGAGAGTGGGAGCATTATTCTGCAGGAGAGAGGGAGTATTACTCTGCAGGAGAGAGGGAGCATTACTCTGCAGGAGAGTGGGAGCATTCCTCTGCAGGAGAGAGGGAGCATTACTCTGCAGGAGAGTGGGGGAGAATTACTCTGCAGGAGAGAGGGAGTATTACTCTGCAGGAGAGAGGGAGCATTACTCTGCAGGAGAGAGGGAGCATTACTCTGCAGGAGAGAGGGAGTATTTCTCTGCAGGAGAGAGGGAGTATTACTCTGCAGGAGAGAGGGAGTATTACTCTGCAGGAGAGTGGGAGCATTATTCTGCAGGAGAGAGGGAGCATTACTCTGCAGGAGAGTGGGAGCATTACTCTGCAGGAGAGAGGGAGCATTACTCTGCAGGAGAGTGGGGGAGCATTACTCTGCAGGAGAGAGGGAGAATTACTCTGCAGGAGAGGGGGAGCATTACTCTGCAGGAGAGAGGGAGCATTACTCTGCAGGAGAGTGGGGGAGCATTACTCTGCAGGAGAGAGGGAGAATTACTCTGCAGGAGAGGGGGAGCATTACTCTGCAGGAGAGAGGGAGTATTACTCTGCAGGAGAGAGGGAGCATTACTCTGCAGGAGAGAGGGAGCATTACTCTGCAGGAGAGAGGGAGCATTACTCTGCAGGAGAGAGGGAGTATTTCTCTGCAGGAGAGAGGGAGTATTACTCTGCAGGAGAGAGGGAGTATTACTCTGCAGGAGAGTGGGAGCATTATTCTGCAGGAGAGAGGGAGCATTACTCTGCAGGAGAGTGGGAGCATTACTCTGCAGGAGAGAGGGAGCATTACTCTGCAGGAGAGTGGGGGAGCATTACTCTGCAGGAGAGAGGGAGAATTACTCTGCAGGAGAGGGGGAGCATTACTCTGCAGGAGAGAGGGAGCATTACTCTGCAGGAGAGAGGGAGCATTACTCTGCAGGAGAGAGGGAGCATTACTCTGCAGAAGAGAGGGAGCATTACTCTGCAGGAGAGAGGGATCATTACTCTGCAGGAGAGTGGGGGAGCATTACTCTGCAGGAGAGAGGGAGTATTACTCTGCAGGAGAGAGGGAGCATTACTCTGCAGGAGAGAGGGAGCATTACTCTGCAGGAGAGAGGGAGTATTTCTCTGCAGGAGAGAGGGAGTATTACTCTGCAGGAGAGAGGGAGTATTACTCTGCAGGAGAGTGGGAGCATTATTCTGCAGGAGAGAGGGAGCATTACTCTGCAGGAGAGTGGGAGCATTACTCTGCAGGAGAGAGGGAGCATTACTCTGCAGGAGAGTGGGGGAGCATTACTCTGCAGGAGAGAGGGAGAATTACTCTGCAGGAGAGGGGGAGCATTACTCTGCAGGAGAGAGGGAGTATTACTCTGCAGGAGAGAGGGAGTATTACTCTGCAGGAGAGTGGGAGCATTATTCTGCAGGAGAGGGGGAGTATTACTCTGCAGGAGAGAGGGAGCATTACTCTGCAGGAGAGTGGGAGCATTCCTCTGCAGGAGAGAGGGAGCATTACTCTGCAGGAGAGTGGGGGAGCATTACTCTGCAGGAGAGAGGGAGAATTAATCTGCAGGAGAGTGGGAGCATAACTCTGCAGGAGAGAGGGAGCATTACTCTGCAGGAGAGAGGGAGCATTACTCTGCAGGAGAGAGGGAGCATTACTCTGCAGAAGAGAGGGAGCATTACTCTGCAGGAGAGAGGGATCATTACTCTGCAGGAGAGTGGGGGAGCATTACTCTGCAGGAGAGAGGGAGACTTACTCTGCAGGAGAGAGGGAGCATTACTCTGCAGGAGAGAGGGAGCATTACTCTGCTGGAGAGAGGGTGCATTACTCTGCAGGAGAGAGGGAGTATAATTCTGCAGGAGAGAGGGAGCATTACTCTGCAGGAGGGAGCATTACTCTGCAGGAGAGAGGGAACATTACTCTGCAGGAGAGAGGGAGTATTTCTCTGCAGGAGAGAGGGAGTATTACTCTGCAGGAGAGAGGGAGTATTACTCTGCAGGAGAGTGGGAGCATTATTCTGCAGGAGAGAGGGAGTATTACTCTGCAGGAGAGAGGGAGCATTGCTCTGCAGGAGAGTGGGAGCATTACTCTGCAGGAGAGAGGGAGCATTACTCTGCAGGAGAGTGGGGGAGCATTACTCTGCAGGAGAGAGGGAGAATTACTCTGCAGGAGAGGGGGAGCATTACTCTGCAGGAGAGAGGGAGTATTACTCTGCAGGAGAGAGGGAGCATTACTCTGCAGGAGAGTGGGAGCATTACTCTGCAGGAGAGAGGGAGCATTACTCTGCAGGAGAGTTGGGGAGCATTACTCTGCAGGAGAGAGGGAGAATTACTCTGCAGGAGAGGGGGAGCATTACTCTGCAGGAGAGTGGGAGCATTACTCTGCAGGAGAGAGGGAGCATTACTCTGCAGGAGAGTGGGGGAGCATTACTCTGCAGGAGAGAGTGAGAATTACTCTGCAGGAGAGGAGGAGCATTACTCTACAGGAGAGAGGGAGCATTACTCTGCAGGAGAGAGGGAGTATTACTCTGCAGGAGAGTGGGAGCATTACCCCGCAGGAGAGAGGGAGCATTAGTCTGCAGGAGAGAGGGAGCATTACTCTGCAGGAGAGAGGGGGCATTGCTCTGCAGGAGAGAGGGAGTATTACTCTGCAGGAGAGAGGGAGAATTACTATGCAGGAGAGAGAAAGAATTACTCTGCAGGAGAGTGGGAGCATTACTCTGCAGGAGAGAGGGAGCATTCCTCTACAGGAGAGTGGGAGCATTACTCTGCAGGAGAGATGGATCATTACTCTGCAGGAGAGAGGACGAGCTTTACCTTGCAGGAGATAGGGAGCATTACTCTGCAGGAGGGAGGGAATATTACTCTGCAGGAGAGATGGGGTACTACTCTGCAGGAGAGAGGGAGCATTACTATGCAGGGGAGAGGGAGCATTACTCTGCAGGAGAGAGGGAGCATTACTCTGCAGTAGAGAGGTAGCATAACTCTGCAGGAGAGAGGGAACATTACTCTGCAGGAGAGAGGGCGTATTTCTCTGCAGGAGAGAGTGAGTATTACTCTGCAGGAGAGAGGGAGTATTACTCTGCAGGAAAGTGGGAGCATTACTCTGCAGGAGAGAGGGAGTATTACTCTGCAGGGGAGAGGGAGCATTAATCTGCAGGAGAGAGGGAGCATTACTCTGCTGGAGTGAGGGTGCATTACTCTGCAGGAGAGAGGGAGTATAATTCTGCAGGAGAGAGGGAGCATTACTCTGCAGGAGAGAGGGAGCATTACTCTGCAGGAGAGAGGGAACATTACTCTGCAGGAGAGAGGGAGTATTTCTCTGCAGGAGAGAGGGAGTATTACTCTGCAGGAGAGAGGGAATATTACTCTGCAGGAGAGTGGGAGCATTATTCTGCAGGAGAGAGGGAGTATTACTCTGCAGGAGAGAGGGAGCATTACTCTGCAGGAGAGTGGGAGCATTACTCTGCAGGAGAGAGGGAGCCTTACTCTGCAGGAGAGTGGGGGAGCATTACTCTGCAGGAGAGAGGGAGAATTACTCTGCAGGAGAGGGGGAGCATTACTCTGCAGGAGAGAGGGAGTATTACTCTGCAGGAGAGAGGGAGCATTACTCTGCAGGAGAGTGGGAGCATTACTCTGCAGGAGAGAGGGAGCATTACTCTGCAGGAGAGTTGGGGAGCATTACTCTGCAGGAGAGAGGGAGAATTACTCTGCAGGAGAGGGGGAGCATAACTCTGCAGGAGAGAGGGAGAATTCCTCTGCAGGAGAGGGGGAGCATTACTCTGCAGGAGAGAGGGAGTATTACTCTGCAGGAGAGAGGGAGTATTACTCTGCAGGAGAGTGGGAGCATTATTCTGCAGGAGAGAGGGAGTATTACTCTGCAGGAGAGAGGGAGCATTACTCTGCAGGAGAGTGGGAGCATTCCTCTGCAGGAGAGAGGGAGCATTACTCTGCAGGAGAGTGGGGGAGAATTACTCTGCAGGAGAGAGGGAGAATTAATCTGCAGGAGAGGGGGAGCATAACTCTGCAGGAGAGAGGGAGCATTACTCTGCAGGAGAGAGGGAGCATTACTCTGCAGGAGAGAGGGAGCATTACTCTGCAGAAGAGAGGGAGCATTACTCTGCAGGAGAGAGGGATCATTACTCTGCAGGAGAGTGGGGGAGCATTACTCTGCAGGAGAGAGGGAGTATTACTCTGCAGGAGAGAGGGAGCATTACTCTGCAGGAGAGAGGGAGCATTACTCTGCAGGAGAGAGGGAGTATTTCTCTGCAGGAGAGAGGGAGTATTACTCTGCAGGAGAGAGGGAGTATTACTCTGCAGGAGAGTGGGAGCATTATTCTGCAGGAGAGAGGGAGCATTACTCTGCAGGAGAGTGGGAGCATTACTCTGCAGGAGAGAGGGAGCATTACTCTGCAGGAGAGTGGGGGAGCATTACTCTGCAGGAGAGAGGGAGAATTAATCTGCAGGAGAGGGGGAGCATAACTCTGCAGGAGAGAGGGAGCATTACTCTGCAGGAGAGAGGGAGCATTACTCTGCAGGAGAGAGGGAGCATTACTCTGCAGAAGAGAGGGAGCATTACTCTGCAGGAGAGAGGGATCATTACTCTGCAGGAGAGTGGGGGAGCATTACTCTGCAGGAGAGAGGGAGTATTACTCTGCAGGAGAGAGGGAGTACTACTCTGCAGGAGAGTGGGAGCATTATTCTGCAGGAGAGAGGGAGTATTACTCTGCAGGAGAGAGAGGGCATTACTCTGAAGGAGAGTGGGAGCATTACTCTGCAGGAGAGAGGGAGCATTACTCTGCAGGAGAGTGGGGGAGCATTACTCTGCAGGAGAGAGGGAGAATTCCTCTGCAGGAGAGGGGGAGCATTACTCTGCAGGAGAGAGGGAGTATTACTCTGCAGGAGAGAGGGAGTATTACTCTGTAGGAGAGTGGGAGCATTATTCTGCAGGAGAGAGGGAGTATTACTCTGCAGGAGAGAGGGAGCATTACTCTGCAGGAGAGTGGGAGCATTCCTCTGCAAGAGAGAGGGAGCATTACTCTGCAGGAGAGTGGGGGAGAATTACTCTGCAGGAGAGAGGGAGAATTAATCTGCAGGAGAGGGGGAGCATAACTCTGCAGGAGAGAGGGAGCATTACTCTGCAGGAGAGAGGGAGCATTACTCTGCAGGAGAGAGGGAGCATTACTCTGCAGAAGAGAGGGAGCATTACTCTGCAGGAGAGAGGGATCATTACTCTGCAGGAGAGTGGGGGAGCATTACTCTGCAGGAGAGAGGGAGTATTACTCTGCAGGAGAGAGGGAGCATTACTCTGCAGGAGAGAGGGAGCATTACTCTGCAGGAGAGAGGGAGTATTTCTCTGCAGGAGAGAGGGAGTATTACTCTGCAGGAGAGAGGGAGTATTACTCTGCAGGAGAGTGGGAGCATTATTCTGCAGGAGAGAGGGAGCATTACTCTGCAGGAGAGTGGGAGCATTACTCTGCAGGAGAGAGGGAGCATTACTCTGCAGGAGAGTGGGGGAGCATTACTCTGCAGGAGAGAGGGAGAATTACTCTGCAGGAGAGGGGGAGCATTACTCTGCAGGAGAGAGGGAGTATTACTCTGCAGGAGAGAGGGAGTATTACTCTGCAGGAGAGTGGGAGCATTATTCTGCAGGAGAGAGGGAGTATTACTCTGCAGGAGAGAGGGAGCATTACTCTGCAGGAGAGTGGGAGCATTCCTCTGCAGGAGAGAGGGAGCATTACTCTGCAGGAGAGTGGGGGAGCATTACTCTGCAGGAGAGAGGGAGAATTAATCTGCAGGAGAGGGGGAGCTTAACTCTGCAGGAGAGAGGGAGCATTACTCTGCAGGAGAGAGGGAGCATTACTCTGCAGGAGAGAGGGAGCATTACTCTGCAGAAGAGAGGGAGCATTACTCTGCAGGAGAGAGGGATCATTACTCTGCAGGAGAGTGGGGGAGCATTACTCTGCAGGAGAGAGGGAGACTTACTCTGCAGGAGAGAGGGAGCATTACTCTGCAGGAGAGAGGGAGCATTACTCTGCTGGAGAGAGGGTGCATTACTCTGCAGGAGAGAGGGAGTATAATTCTGCAGGAGAGAGGGAGCATTACTCTGCAGGAGGGAGCATTACTCTGCAGGAGAGAGGGAACATTACTCTGCAGGAGAGAGGGAGTATTTCTCTGCAGGAGAGAGGGAGTATTACTCTGCAGGAGAGAGGGAGTATTACTCTGCAGGAGAGTGGGAGCATTATTCTGCAGGAGAGAGGGAGTATTACTCTGCAGGAGAGAGGGAGCATTACTCTGCAGGAGAGTGGGAGCATTACTCTGCAGGAGAGAGGGAGCATTACTCTGCAGGAGAGTGGGGGAGCATTACTCTGCAGGAGAGAGGGAGAATTACTCTGCAGGAGAGGGGGAGCATTACTCTGCAGGAGAGAGGGAGTATTACTCTGCAGGAGAGAGGGAGCATTACTCTGCAGGAGAGTGGGAGCATTACTCTGCAGGAGAGAGGGAGCATTACTCTGCAGGAGAGTTGGGGAGCATTACTCTGCAGGAGAGAGGGAGAATTACTCTGCAGGAGAGGGGGAGCATTACTCTGCAGGAGAGTGGGAGCATTACTCTGCAGGAGAGAGGGAGCATTACTCTGCAGGAGAGTGGGGGAGCATTACTCTGCAGGAGAGAGTGAGAATTACTCTGCAGGAGAGGAGGAGCATTACTCTACAGGAGAGAGGGAGCATTACTCTGCAGGAGAGAGGGAGTATTACTCTGCAGGAGAGTGGGAGCATTACCCCGCAGGAGAGAGGGAGCATTAGTCTGCAGGAGAGAGGGAGCATTACTCTGCAGGAGAGAGGGGGCATTGCTCTGCAGGAGAGAGGGAGTATTACTCTGCAGGAGAGAGGGAGAATTACTATGCAGGAGAGAGAAAGAATTACTCTGCAGGAGAGTGGGAGCATTACTCTGCAGGAGAGAGGGAGCATTCCTCTACAGGAGAGTGGGAGCATTACTCTGCAGGAGAGATGGATCATTACTCTGCAGGAGAGAGGACGAGCTTTACCTTGCAGGAGAAAGGGAGCATTACTCTGCAGGAGGGAGGGAATATTACTCTGCAGGAGAGATGGGGTACTACTCTGCAGGAGAGAGGGAGCATTACTATGCAGGGGAGAGGGAGCATTACTCTGCAGGAGAGAGGGAGCATTACTCTGCAGTAGAGAGGTAGCATAACTCTGCAGGAGAGAGGGAACATTACTCTGCAGGAGAGAGGGCGTATTTCTCTGCAGGAGAGAGTGAGTATTACTCTGCAGGAGAGAGGGAGTATTACTCTGCAGGAAAGTGGGAGCATTACTCTGCAGGAGAGAGGGAGTATTACTCTGCAGGGGAGAGGGAGCATTACTCTGCAGGAGAGAGGGAGCATTACTCTGCTGGAGTGAGGGTGCATTACTCTGCAGGAGAGAGGGAGTATAATTCTGCAGGAGAGAGGGAGCATTACTCTGCAGGAGAGAGGGAGCATTACTCTGCAGGAGAGAGGGAACATTACTCTGCAGGAGAGAGGGAGTATTTCTCTGCAGGAGAGAGGGAGTATTACTCTGCAGGAGAGAGGGAATATTACTCTGCAGGAGAGTGGGAGCATTATTCTGCAGGAGAGAGGGAGTATTACTCTGCAGGAGAGAGGGAGCATTACTCTGCAGGAGAGTGGGAGCATTACTCTGCAGGAGAGAGGGAGCCTTACTCTGCAGGAGAGTGGGGGAGCATTACTCTGCAGGAGAGAGGGAGAATTACTCTGCAGGAGAGGGGGAGCATTACTCTGCAGGAGAGAGGGAGTATTACTCTGCAGGAGAGAGGGAGCATTACTCTGCAGGAGAGTGGGAGCATTACTCTGCAGGAGAGAGGGAGCATTACTCTGCAGGAGAGTTAGGGAGCATTACTCTGCAGGAGAGAGGGAGAATTACTCTGCAGGAGAGGGGGAGCATTACTCTGCAGGAGAGTGGGAGCATTACTCTGCAGGAGAGAGGGAGCATTACTCTGCAGGAGAGTGGGGGAGCATTACTCTGCAGGAGAGAGTGAGAATTACTCTGCAGGAGAGGGGGAGCATTACTCTACAGGAGAGAGGGAGCATTACTCTGCAGGAGAGAGGGAGTATTACTCTGCAGGAGAGTGGGAGCATTACCCCGCAGGAGAGAGGGAGCATTAGTCTGCAGGAGAGAGGGAGCATTACTCTGCAGGAGAGAGGGGGCATTGCTCTGCAGGAGAGAGGGAGTATTACTCTGCAGGAGAGAGGGAGAATTACTCTGCAGGAGAGAGAAAGAATTACTCTGCAGGAGAGTGGGAGCATTACTCTGCAGGAGAGAGGGAGCATTCATCTACAGGAGAGTGGAAGCATTACTCTGCAGGAGAGAGGGAGTATTACTCTGCAGGAGAGAGGGAGTATTACTCTGCAGGAGAGTGGGGGAGCATTACCCTGCAGGAGAGAGGGAGAACTACTCTGCAGGAGAGAGGGAGCATTACTCTGCAGGAGAGTGGGAGCATTACACTGCAGGAGAGAGGGATCATTACTCTGCAGGAGAGTGGGGGAGCATTACTGTGCAGGAGAGAGTGAGCATTACTCTGCAGGAGAGAGGGAGCATTACTCCGCAGAAGAGAGGGAGCATTACTCTGCAGGAGAGAGGGATCATTACTCTGCAGGAGAGTGGGGGAGCATTACTGTGCAGGAGAGAGGGATAATTACTCTGCAGGAGAGAGGGAGCATTACTCTGCTGAAGAGAGAGGGAGCATTACTCTGCAGGAGAGAGGGTGCATTACTCTGCAGGAGAGAGGGAGTATTATTCTGTAGGAGAGAGGGAGCATTACTCTGTAGGAGAGAGGGAGCATTACTCTGCAGGAGAGAGGGAACATTACTCTGCAGGAGAGAGGGAGTATTTCTCTGCAGGAGAGAGGGAGTATTACTCTGCAGGAGGGAGGGAATATTACTCTGCAGGAGAGAGGTGGTATTACTCTGCAGGAGAGAGGGAGCATTACTCTGCAGGGGAGAGGGGAGCATTACTCTGCAGGTGAGAGGGAGTATTACTCTGCAGGAGAGAGGGAATATTACTCTGCAGGAGAGAGGGAGTATTGCTCTGCAGGAGAGAGGGAGCATTACTCTGCAAGAGAGCGGGAGCATTAGTCTGCACGAGAGAGGGAGCATTACTCTGCAGGAGAGTGGGAGCATTACTCTGCTGGAGAGAGGGAGCATTACTCTGCAGGAGAAAGGGAGCATTACTCTGTAGGAGAGAGGGAGCATTAGTCTGCAGGAGAGAGGGAGCATTACTCTGCAGGAGAGTGGGAGCATTACTCTGCAGGAGAGAGTGAGCATTACTCTGCAGGAGAGAGGAAAAAGTACTCTGCAGGAGAGAGTGAGCATTACTCTGCAGGAGAGTGGGAGCATTGCTGTGCGGGAGAGAGGGAGCATTACTCTGCAGGAGAGAGGGAGCATTACTCTGCAGGAGAGAGGGAGCATTACTCTGCAGGAGAGTGGGAGCATTACTCTGCAGGAGAGAGGGAGCATTACTCTGCAGGAGAGTGGGGGAGCATTACTCTGCAGGAGAGAGGGAGAATTACTCTGCAGGAGAGGGGGAGCATTTCTCTGCAGGAGAGAGGGAGTATTACTCTGCAGGAGAGAGGGAGCATTACTCTGCAGGAGAGTGGGAGCATTACTCTGCAGGAGAGAGGGAGCATTACTCTGCAGGAGAGTTGGGGAGCATTACTCTGCAGGAGAGAGGGAGAATTACTCTGCAGGAGAGGGGGAGCATTACTCTGCAGGAGAGTGGGAGCATTACTCTGCAGGAGAGAGGGAGCATTACTCTGCAGGAGAGTGGGGGAGCATTACTCTGCAGGAGAGAGTGAGAATTACTCTGCAGGAGAGGAGGAGCATTACTCTACAGGAGAGAGGGAGCATTACTCTGCAGGAGAGAGGGAGTATTACTCTGCAGGAGAGTGGGAGCATTACCCCGCAGGAGAGAGGGAGCATTAGTCTGCAGGAGAGAGGGAGCATTACTCTGCAGGAGAGAGTGAGAATTACTCTGCAGGAGAGGGGGAGCATTACTCTACAGGAGAGAGGGAGCATTACTCTGCAGGAGAGAGGGAGTATTACTCTGCAGGAGAGTGGGAGCATTACCCCGCAGGAGAGAGGGAGCATTAGTCTGCAGGAGAGAGGGAGCATTACTCTGCAGGAGAGAGGGGGCATTGCTCTGCAGGAGAGAGGGAGTATTACTCTGCAGGAGAGAGGGAGAATTACTCTGCAGGAGAGAGAAAGAATTACTCTGCAGGAGAGTGGGAGCATTACTCTGCAGGAGAGAGGGAGCATTCATCTACAGGAGAGTGGAAGCATTACTCTGCAGGAGAGAGGGAGTATTACTCTGCAGGAGAGAGGGAGTATTACTCTGCAGGAGAGTGGGGGAGCATTACCCTGCAGGAGAGAGGGAGAACTACTCTGCAGGAGAGAGGGAGCATTACTCTGCAGGAGAGTGGGAGCATTACACTGCAGGAGAGAGGGATCATTACTCTGCAGGAGAGTGGGGGAGCATTACTGTGCAGGAGAGAGTGAGCATTACTCTGCAGGAGAGAGGGAGCATTACTCCGCAGAAGAGAGGGAGCATTACTCTGCAGGAGAGAGGGATCATTACTCTGCAGGAGAGTGGGGGAGCATTACTGTGCAGGAGAGAGGGATAATTACTCTGCAGGAGAGAGGGAGCATTACTCTGCTGAAGAGAGAGGGAGCATTACTCTGCAGGAGAGAGGGTGCATTACTCTGCAGGAGAGAGGGAGTATTATTCTGTAGGAGAGAGGGAGCATTACTCTGTAGGAGAGAGGGAGCATTACTCTGCAGGAGAGAGGGAACATTACTCTGCAGGAGAGAGGGAGTATTTCTCTGCAGGAGAGAGGGAGTATTACTCTGCAGGAGGGAGGGAATATTACTCTGCAGGAGAGAGGTGGTATTACTCTGCAGGAGAGAGGGAGCATTACTCTGCAGGGGAGAGGGGAGCATTACTCTGCAGGTGAGAGGGAGTATTACTCTGCAGGAGAGAGGGAATATTACTCTGCAGGAGAGAGGGAGCATTACTCTGCAGGAGAGTGGGAGCATTACTCTGCAGGAGAGAGTGAGCATTACTCTGCAGGAGAGAGGAAAAAGTACTCTGCAGGAGAGAGTGAGCATTACTCTGCAGGAGAGTGGGAGCATTGCTGTGCGGGAGAGAGGGAGCATTACTCTGCAGGAGAGAGGGAGCATTACTCTGCAGGAGAGTGGGAGCATTACTCTGCAGGAGAGAGTGAGCATTACTCTGCAGGAGAGAGGAAAAAGTACTCTGCAGGAGAGAGTGAGCATTACTCTGCAGGAGAGTGGGAGCATTGCTGTGCGGGAGAGAGGGAGCATTACTCTGCAGGAGAGAGGGAGCATTACTCTGCAGGAGAGAGGGAGCATTACTCTGCAGGAGAGTGGGAGCATTACTCTGCAGGAGAGAGGGAGCATTACTCTGCAGGAGAGTGGGGGAGCATTACTCTGCAGGAGAGAGGGAGAATTACTCTGCAGGAGAGGGGGAGCATTTCTCTGCAGGAGAGAGGGAGTATTACTCTGCAGGAGAGAGGGAGCATTACTCTGCAGGAGAGTGGGAGCATTACTCTGCAGGAGAGAGGGAGCATTACTCTGCAGGAGAGTTGGGGAGCATTACTCTGCAGGAGAGAGGGAGAATTACTCTGCAGGAGAGGGGGAGCATTACTCTGCAGGAGAGTGGGAGCATTACTCTGCAGGAGAGAGGGAGCATTACTCTGCAGGAGAGTGGGGGAGCATTACTCTGCAGGAGAGAGTGAGAATTACTCTGCAGGAGAGGAGGAGCATTACTCTACAGGAGAGAGGGAGCATTACTCTGCAGGAGAGAGGGAGTATTACTCTGCAGGAGAGTGGGAGCATTACCCCGCAGGAGAGAGGGAGCATTAGTCTGCAGGAGAGAGGGAGCATTACTCTGCAGGAGAGAGGGGGCATTGCTCTGCAGGAGAGAGGGAGTATTACTCTGCAGGAGAGAGGGAGAATTACTATGCAGGAGAGAGAAAGAATTACTCTGCAGGAGAGTGGGAGCATTACTCTGCAGGAGAGAGGGAGCATTCCTCTACAGGAGAGTGGGAGCATTACTCTGCAGGAGAGATGGATCATTACTCTGCAGGAGAGAGGACGAGCTTTACCTTGCAGGAGATAGGGAGCATTACTCTGCAGGAGGGAGGGAATATTACTCTGCAGAAGAGATGGGGTACTACTCTGCAGGAGAGAGGGAGCATTACTATGCAGGGGAGAGGGAGCATTACTCTGCAGGAGAGAGGGAGCATTACTCTGCAGGAGAGAGGTAGCATAACTCTGCAGGAGAGAGGGAACATTACTCTGCAGGAGAGAGGGCGTATTTCTCTGCAGGAGAGAGTGAGTATTACTCTGCAGGAGAGAGGGAGTATTACTCTGCAGGAAAGTGGGAGCATTACTCTGCAGGAGAGAGGGAGTATTACTCTGCAGGGGAGAGGGAGCATTACTCTGCAGGAGAGAGGGAGCATTACTCTGCTGGAGTGAGGGTGCATTACTCTGCAGGAGAGAGGGAGTATAATTCTGCAGGAGAGAGGGAGCATTACTCTGCAGGAGAGAGGGAGCATTACTCTGCAGGAGAGAGGGAACATTACTCTGCAGGAGAGAGGGAGTATTTCTCTGCAGGAGAGAGGGAGTATTACTCTGCAGGAGAGAGGGAATATTACTCTGCAGGAGAGTGGGAGCATTATTCTGCAGGAGAGAGGGAGTATTACTCTGCAGGAGAGAGGGAGCATTACTCTGCAGGAGAGTGGGAGCATTACTCTGCAGGAGAGAGGGAGCCTTACTCTGCAGGAGAGTGGGGGAGCATTACTCTGCAGGAGAGAGGGAGAATTACTCTGCAGGAGAGGGGGAGCATTACTCTGCAGGAGAGAGGGAGTATTACTCTGCAGGAGAGAGGGAGCATTACTCTGCAGGAGAGTGGGAGCATTACTCTGCAGGAGAGAGGGAGCATTACTCTGCAGGAGAGTTGGGGAGCATTACTCTGCAGGAGAGAGGGAGAATTACTCTGCAGGAGAGGGGGAGCATTACTCTGCAGGAGAGTGGGAGCATTACTCTGCAGGAGAGAGGGAGCATTACTCTGCAGGAGAGTGGGGGAGCATTACTCTGCAGGAGAGAGTGAGAATTACTCTGCAGGAGAGGGGGAGCATTACTCTACAGGAGAGAGGGAGCATTACTCTGCAGGAGAGAGGGAGTATTACTCTGCAGGAGAGTGGGAGCATTACCCCGCAGGAGAGAGGGAGCATTAGTCTGCAGGAGAGAGGGAGCATTACTCTGCAGGAGAGAGGGGGCATTGCTCTGCAGGAGAGAGGGAGTATTACTCTGCAGGAGAGAGGGAGAATTACTCTGCAGGAGAGAGAAAGAATTACTCTGCAGGAGAGTGGGAGCATTACTCTGCAGGAGAGAGGGAGCATTCATCTACAGGAGAGTGGAAGCATTACTCTGCAGGAGAGAGGGAGTATTACTCTGCAGGAGAGAGGGAGTATTACTCTGCAGGAGAGTGGGGGAGCATTACCCTGCAGGAGAGAGGGAGAACTACTCTGCAGGAGAGAGGGAGCATTACTCTGCAGGAGAGTGGGAGCATTACACTGCAGGAGAGAGGGAGCATTACTCTGCAGGAGAGAGGGAGCATTACTCTGCAGAAGAGAGGGAGCATTACTCTGCAGGAGAGAGGGATCATTACTCTGCAGGAGAGTGGGGGAGCATTACTGTGCAGGAGAGAGGGAGCATTACTCTGCAGGAGAGAGGGTGCATTACTCTGCAGGAGAGAGGGCGTATTATTCTGTAGGAGAGAGGGAGCATTACTCTGTAGGAGAGAGGGAGCATTACTCTGCAGGAGAGAGGGAACATTACTCTGCAGGAGAGAGGGAGTATTTCTCTGCAGGAGAGAGGGAGTATTACTCTGCAGGAGGGAGGGAATATTACTCTGCAGGAGAGAGGTGGTATTACTCTGCAGGAGAGAGGGAGCATTACTCTGCAGGGGAGAGGGGAGCATTACTCTGCAGGTGAGAGGGAGTATTACTCTGCAGGAGAGAGGGAATATTACTCTGCAGGAGAGAGGGAGTATTGCTCTGCAGGAGAGTGGGAGCATTACTCTGCAAGAGAGCGGGAGCATTAGTCTGCACGAGAGAGGGAGCATTACTCTGCAGGAGAGTGGGAGCATTACTCTGCAGGAGTGTGGGAGCATTACTCTGCTGGAGAGAGGGAGCATTACTCTGCAGGAGAAAGGGAGCATTACTCTGCAGGAGAGAGGGAGCATTAGTCTGCAGGAGAGAGGGAGCATTACTCTGCAGGAGAGTGGGAGCATTACTCTGCAGGAGAGAGTGAGCATTACTCTGCAGGAGAGAGGAAAAAGTACTCTGCAGGAGAGAGTGAGCATTACTCTGCAGGAGAGTGGGAGCATTGCTGTGCGGGAGAGAGGGAGCATTACTCTGCAGGAGAGAGGGAGCATTACTCTGCAGGAGAGAGGGAGCATTACTCTGCAGGAGAGGGGGAGCATTACTCTGCAGGAGAGAGGGAGTATTACTCTGCAGGAGAGAGGGAGCATTACTCTGCAGGACAGTGGGAGCATTACTCTGCAGGAGAGAGGGAGCATTACTCTGCAGGAGAGAGGGAGTATTACTCTGCAGGAGAGAGGGAGCATTACTCTGCAGGAGAGTGGGGGAGCATTGCTCTGCAGGAGAGAGTGAGCATTTGTCTGCAGGAGAGAGGGAGCATTACTCTGCAGGAGAGAGGCTGCATTACTCTGCAGGAGAGAGGGAGTATTATTCTGCAGGAGAGAGGGAGCATTACTCTGCAGGAGAGAGGGAGCATTACTCTGCAGGAGAGAGGGAACATTACTCTGCAGGAGAGAGGGAGTATTTCTCTGCAGGAGAGAGGGAGTATTACTCTGCAGGAGAGAGGGAGTATTACTCTGCAGGAGAGAGGGAGAATTACTCTGCAGGAGAGAGAAAGAATTACTCTGCAGTAGAGTGGGAGCATTACTCTGCAGGAGAGAAGGAGCATTCCTCTACAGGGGAGAGGGAGCATTACTCTGCAGGTGAGAGGGATCATTACTCAGCAGGAGAGAGGGGGTGCATCTCTTTGCAGGAGAGAGGTAGCATTACTCTGCAGGGGAGAGGGAGCATTACTCTGCAGGAGAGAGGGAGTATTACTCTGCAGGAGAGAGGGAGCATTACTCTGCAGTAGAGAGGGAACATTACTCTGCAGGAGAGAGGGAGCAATACTCTGCAGGAGAGAGGGAGTATTACTCTGCAGGAGTGTGGGATTATTACTCTGCAGGAGAGAGGGAGCATTACTCTGCAGGAGGAAGGGAGTATTACTCTGCAGGAGAGTGGAAGCATTGCTCTTCAGGAGAGAGGGAGCATTGCTCTGCAGGAGAGAGGGAACATTACTCTGCATGAGAGAGGGAGCATTACTCTGCAGGAGAGAGGGAGCATTACTATGCAGGAGAGTGGGAGTATTACTCTGCAGGAGAGAGGGAGCATTACTCTGCAGGAGAGTGGGGAGCATTACTCTGCATGAGAGAGGGAGCATTACTCTGCAGGAGAGAGGGAGCATTACTCTGCAGGAGAGAGAGAACATTACTCTGCAGGAGAGAGGGAGCATTACTCTGCAGGAGAGTGGGGGAGTATTACTCTGCAGGAGAGAGGGAGCATTCCTCTACAGGGGAGAGGGAGCATTACTCTGCAGGAGAGAGGGATCATTACTCTGCAAGAGAGAGGGGGAGCATTACTTTGCAGGAGAGAGGTAGCATTACTCTGCAGGGGAGAGGGAGCATTACTCTGCAGGAGAGAGGGTGTATTACTCTGCAGGAGAGAGGGAGCATTACTCTGCAGTAGAGAGGGAACATTACTCTGCAGGAGAGAGGGAGCATTACTCTGCAGGAGAGAGGAAGTATTACTCTGCAGGAGAGTGGGATTATTACTCTGCAGGAGAGAGGGAGCATTACTCTGCAGTAGAGAGGGAACATTACTCTGCAGGAGAGTGGGAGTATTACTCTGCAGGAGAGAGGGAGCATTACTCTGCAGGAGGAAGGGAGTATTAATCTGCAGGAGAGTGGGAGCATTACTCTGCAGGAGAGAGGGAGCATTACTCTGCAGGAGGAAGGGAGTATTACTCTTCAGGAGAGTGGAAGCATTGCTCTTCAGGAGAGAGGGAGCATTACTCTGCAGGAGAGAGGGAGCATTACTCTGCATGAGAGAGGGAGCATAACTCTGCAGGTGAGAGGGAGCATTACTCTGCAGGAGAGAGGGAGTATTACTCTGCAGGAGAGAGGGAGCATTACTCTGCAGGAGAGAGGGAGCATTACTCTGCAGGAGAGAGGGAGCATTACTCTGCAGGAGAGAGGGAGCATTACTCTGCAGGAGAGGGGGAGTATTACTCTGCAGGAGAGAGGGAGTATTAGTCTGCGGGAGAGAGGGAGCATTACTCTGCAGGAGAGAGGGAACATTACTCTGCAGTAGAGTGGGAGCTTTCCTCTGCAGTAGAGAGGGAGCTTTACTCTGCAGTAGAGAGGGAGCTTTACTCTGCAGTAGAGAGGGAGCATTACTCTGAAGGAGAGAGGGAGCATTACTCTGCAGGAGAGATGGAGCATTACTCTGCAGGAGAGTGGGAGCATTACTCTGCAGGAGAAAGGGAGTATTACTCTGCAGGAGAGAGGGAGCATTACTCTGCAGGAGAGAGGGAGCATTACTCTGCAGGAGAGAGGGAGCATTACTCTGCAGGAGAGAGGGAGCATTACTCTGCAGGAGAGGGGGAGTATTACTCTGCAGGAGAGAGGGAGTATTAGTCTGCAGGAGAGAGGGAGCATTACTCTGCAGGAGAGAGGGAACATTACTCTGCAGTAGAGTGGGAGCTTTCCTCTGCAGTAGAGAGGGAGCTTTACTCTGCAGTAGAGAGGGAGCTTTACTCTGCAGTAGAGAGGGAGCATTACTCTGCAGGAGAGAGGGAGCATTACTCTGCAGGAGAGATGGAGCATTACTCTGCAGGAGAGTGGGAGCATTACTCTGCAGGGGAGAGGGAGCATTACTCTGCAGGAGAGATGGAGCATTACTCTGCAGGAGAGTGGGAGCATTACTCTGCAGGAGAGAGGGAGCATTACTCTGCAGGTGAGTGGGGGAGCATTACTCTGCAGGAGAGAGGGAGAATTACTCTGCAGGAGAGGGGGAGCATTACTCTGCAGGAGAGAGGGAGCATTACTCTGCAGGAGAGAGGGAGTATTACTCTGCAGGATAGTGGGAGCATTACCCCGCAGGAGTGAGGGAGCATTAGTTTGCAGGAGAGAGGGAGCATTACTCTGCAGGAGAGAGGGGGCATTGCTCTGCAGGAGAGAGAGAGTATTACTCTGCAGGAGAGAGGGAGAATTACTCTGCAGGAGAGAGAAAGAATTACTCTGCAGTAGAGTGGGAGCATTACTCTGCAGGAGAGAAGGAGCATTCCTCTACAGGGGAGAGGGAGCATTACTCTGCAGGTGAGAGGGATCATTACTCTGCAGGAGAGAGGGGGTGCATCTCTTTGCAGTAGAGAGGTCGCATTACTCTGCAGGGGAGAGGGAGCATTACTCTGCAGGAGAGAGGGAGTATTACTCTGCAGGAGAGAGGGAGCATTACTCTGCAGTAGAGAGGGAACATTACTCTGCAGGAGAGAGGGAGCATTACTCTGCAGGAGAGAGGGAGTATTACTCTGCAGGAGTGTGGGATTATTACTCTGCAGGAGAGAGGGAGCATTACTCTGCAGTAGAGAGGGAACATTACTCTGCAGGAGATTGGGAGTATTACTCTGCAGGAGAGAGGGAGCATTACTCTGCAGGAGGAAGGGAGTATTACTCTGCAGGAGAGTGGAAGCATTGCTCTTCAGGAGAGAGGGAGCATTGCTCTGCAGGAGAGAGGGAACATTACTCTGCATGAGAGAGGGAGCATTACTCTGCAGGAGAGAGGGAGCATTACTCTGAAGGAGAGAGGGAGCATTACTCTGCAGGGGAGTGGGAGTATTACTCTGCAGGATAGAGGGAGCATTACTCTGCAGGAGAGAGGGAGTATTACTCTGCAGGAGAGAGGGAGAATTACTCTGCAGGAGAGAGGGCGTATCACTCTGCAGGAGAGAGGGGGCATTACTCTGCAGGAGAGAGGGAGCATTACTCTGCAGGAGAGAAGGAGCATTGCTCTGCAGGATAGAGGGAGTTTTACTCTGCAGGAGAGAGGGAGCATTACTCTGCAGGAGAGAGGGGGCATTACTCTGCAGGACGGAGGGAGCATTGCTCTGCAGGAGAGAGGGAGTTTTACTCTGCAGGAGTGTGGGGGAGCATTACTCTGCATGAGAGAGGGAGCATTACTCTGCAGGAGAGAGGGAGCATTACTCTGCAGGAGAGAGAGAACATTACTCTGTAGGAGAGAGGGAGCATTACTCTGCAGAAGAGTGGGGGAGTATTACTCTGCAGGAGAGAGGGAGCATTCCTCTACAGTGGAGAGGGAGCATTACTCTGCAGGAGAGAGGGATCATTACTCTGCAAGAGAGAGGGGGAGCATTACTTTGCAGGAGAGAGGTAGCATTACTCTGCAGGGGAGAGGGAGCATTACTCTGCAGGAGAGAGGGTGTATTACTCTGCAGGAGAGAGGGAGCATTACTCTGCAGTAGAGAGGGAACATTACTCTGCAGGAGAGAGGGAGCATTACTCTGCAGGAGAGAGGGAGTATTACTCTGCAGGAGAGTGGGATTATTACTCTGCAGGAGAGAGGGAGCATTACTCTGCAGTAGAGAGGGAACATTACTCTGCAGGAGAGAGGGGGCATTACTCTGCAGGAGAGAGGGAGCATTGCTCTGCAGGAGAGAGGGAGTATTACTCTGCAGGAGTGTGGGGGAGCATTGCTCTGCAGGAGAGAGGGAGCATTACTCTGCAGGAGAGAGGGAGCATTACTCTGCAGGAGAGAGAGAGAATTACTCTGCAGGAGAGAGGGAGAATTACTCTGCAGGTGAGAGGGAGCATTACCCTGCAGGAGAGAGGGAGTATTACTCTGCAGGAGAGAGGGAGCATTATTCTGCAGGAGAGAGGGAGCATTACCCTGCAGGAGAGAGGGAGCATTACTCTGCAGGAGAGAGGGATCATTACTCTGCAGGAGAGTGGGGGAGCATTACTGTGCAGGAGAGAGGGAGCATTACTCTGCAGGAAACAGGGAGAATTACTCTGCAGGAGAGAGAAAGAATTACTCTGCAGGAGAGTGGGAGCATTACTCTGCAGGAGAGAGGGAGCATTCATCTACAGGAGAGTGGAAGCATTACTCTGCAGGAGAGAGGGAGTATTACTCTGCAGGAGAGAGGGAGTATTACTCTGCAGGAGAGTGGGGGAGCATTACCCTGCAGGAGAGAGGGAGAACTACTCTGCAGGAGAGAGGGAGCATTACTCTGCAGGAGAGTGGGAGCATTACACTGCAGGAGAGAGGGAGCATTACTCTGCAGGAGAGAGGGAGCATTACTCTGCAGAAGAGAGGGAGCATTACTCTGCAGGAGAGAGGGATCATTACTCTGCAGGAGAGTGGGGGAGCATTACTGTGCAGGAGAGAGGGAGCATTACTCTGCAGGAGAGAGGGTGCATTACTCTGCAGGAGAGAGGGAGTATTATTCTGTAGGAGAGAGGGAGCATTACTCTGTAGGAGAGAGGGAGCATTACTCTGCAGGAGAGAGGGAACATTACTCTGCAGGAGAGAGGGAGTATTTCTCTGCAGGAGAGAGGGAGTATTACTCTGCAGGAGGGAGGGAATATTACTCTGCAGGAGAGAGGTGGTATTACTCTGCAGGAGAGAGGGAGCATTACTCTGCAGGGGAGAGGGGAGCATTACTCTGCAGGTGAGAGGGAGTATTACTCTGCAGGAGAGAGGGAATATTACTCTGCAGGAGAGAGGGAGTATTGCTCTGCAGGAGAGAGGGAGCATTACTCTGCAAGAGAGCGGGAGCATTAGTCTGCACGAGAGAGGGAGCATTACTCTGCAGGAGAGTGGGAGCATTACTCTGCAGGAGTGTGGGAGCATTACTCTGCTGGAGAGAGGGAGCATTACTCTGCAGGAGAAAGGGAGCATTACTCTGCAGGAGAGAGGGAGCATTAGTCTGCAGGAGAGAGGGAGCATTACTCTGCAGGAGAGTGGGAGCATTACTCTGCAGGAGAGAGTGAGCATTACTCTGCAGGAGAGAGGAAAAAGTACTCTGCAGGAGAGAGTGAGCATTACTCTGCAGGAGAGTGGGAGCATTGCTGTGCGGGAGAGAGGGAGCATTACTCTGCAGGAGAGAGGGAGCATTACTCTGCAGGAGAGAGGGAGCATTACTCTGCAGGAGAGGGGGAGCATTACTCTGCAGGAGAGAGGGAGTATTACTCTGCAGGAGAGAGGGAGCATTACTCTGCAGGACAGTGGGAGCATTACTCTGCAGGAGAGAGGGAGCATTACTCTGCAGGAGAGAGGGAGTATTACTCTGCAGGAGAGAGGGAGCATTACTCTGCAGGAGAGTGGGGGAGCATTGCTCTGCAGGAGAGAGTGAGCATTTGTCTGCAGGAGAGAGGGAGCATTACTCTGCAGGAGAGAGGCTGCATTACTCTGCAGGAGAGAGGGAGTATTATTCTGCAGGAGAGAGGGAGCATTACTCTGCAGGAGAGAGGGAGCATTACTCTGCAGGAGAGAGGGAACATTACTCTGCAGGAGAGAGGGAGTATTTCTCTGCAGGAGAGAGGGAGTATTACTCTGCAGGAGAGAGGGAGTATTACTCTGCAGGAGAGAGGGAGAATTACTCTGCAGGAGAGAGAAAGAATTACTCTGCAGTAGAGTGGGAGCATTACTCTGCAGGAGAGAAGGAGCATTCCTCTACAGGGGAGAGGGAGCATTACTCTGCAGGTGAGAGGGATCATTACTCAGCAGGAAAAAGGGATGCATCTCTTTGCAGGAGAGAGGTAGCATTACTCTGCAGGGGAGAGGGAGCATTACTCTGCAGGAGAGAGGGAGTATTACTCTGCAGGAGAGAGGGAGCATTACTCTGCAGTAGAGAGGCAACATTACTCTGCAGGAGAGAGGGAGCAATACTCTGCAGGAGAGAGGGAGTATTACTCTGCAGGAGTGTGGGATTATTACTCTGCAGGAGAGAGGGAGCATTACTCTGCAGGAGGAAGGGAGTATTACTCTGCAGGAGAGTGGAAGCATTGCTCTTCAGGAGAGAGGGAGCATTGCTCTGCAGGAGAGAGGGAACATTACTCTGCATGAGAGAGGGAGCATTACTCTGCAGGAGAGAGGGAGCATTACTATGCAGGAGAGTGGGAGTATTACTCTGCAGGAGAGAGGGAGCATTACTCTGCAGGAGAGTGGGGAGCATTACTCTGCATGAGAGAGGGAGCATTACTCTGCAGGAGAGGGGGAGCATTACTCTGCAGGAGAGAGGGAGCATTACTCTGCAGGAGAGTGGGGGAGTATTACTCTGCAGGAGAGAGGGAGCATTCCTCTACAGGGGAGAGGGAGCATTACTCTGCAGGAGAGAGGGATCATTACTCTGCAAGAGAGAGGGGGAGCATTACTTTGCAGGAGAGAGGTAGCATTACTCTGCAGGGGAGAGGGAGCATTACTCTGCAGGAGAGAGGGTGTATTACTCTGCAGGAGAGAGGGAGCATTACTCTGCAGTAGAGAGGGAACATTACTCTGCAGGAGAGAGGGAGCATTACTCTGCAGGAGAGAGGAAGTATTACTCTGCAGGAGAGTGGGATTATTACTCTGCAGGAGAGAGGGAGCATTACTCTGCAGTAGAGAGGGAACATTACTCTGCAGGAGAGTGGGAGTATTACTCTGCAGGAGAGAGGGAGCATTACTCTGCAGGAGGAAGGGAGTATTAATATGCAGGAGAGTGGGAGCATTACTCTGCAGGAGAGAGGGAGCATTACTCTGCAGGAGAGAGGGAGCATTACTCTGCAGGAGGAAGGGAGTATTACTCTTCAGGAGAGTGGAAGCATTGCTCTTCAGGAGAGAGGGAGCATTACTCTGCAGGAGAGAGGGAGCATTACTCTGCATGAGAGAGGGAGCATAACTCTGCAGGTGAGAGGGAGCATTACTCTGCAGGAGAGAGGGAGTATTACTCTGCAGGAGAGAGGGAGCATTACTCTGCAGGAGAGAGGGAGCATTACTCTGCAGGAGAGAGGGAGCATTACTCTGCAGGAGAGAGGGAGCATTACTCTGCAGGAGAGGGGGAGTATTACTCTGCAGGAGAGAGGGAGTATTAGTCTGCGGGAGAGAGGGAGCATTACTCTGCAGGAGAGAGGGAACATTACTCTGCAGTAGAGTGGGAGCTTTCCTCTGCAGTAGAGAGGGAGCTTTACTCTGCAGTAGAGAGGGAGCTTTACTCTGCAGTAGAGTGGGAGCATTACTCTGAAGGAGAGAGGGAGCATTACTCTGCAGGAGAGATGGAGCATTACTCTGCAGGAGAGTGGGAGCATTACTCTGCAGGAGAAAGGGAGTATTACTCTGCAGGAGAGAGGGAGCATTACTCTGCAGGAGAGAGGGAGCATTACTCTGCAGGAGAGAGGGAGCATTACTCTGCAGGAGAGAGGGAGCATTACTCTGCAGGAGAGGGGGAGTATTACTCTGCAGGAGAGAGGGAGTATTAGTCTGCAGGAGAGAGGGAGCATTACTCTGCAGGAGAGAGGGAACATTACTCTGCAGTAGAGTGGGAGCTTTCCTCTGCAGTAGAGAGGGAGCTTTACTCTGCAGTAGAGAGGGAGCTTTACTCTGCAGTAGAGAGGGAGCATTACTCTGCAGGAGAGAGGGAGCATTACTCTGCAGGAGAGATGGAGCATTACTCTGCAGGAGAGTGGGAGCATTACTCTGCAGGAGAGAGGGAGCATTACTCTGCAGGAGAGATGGAGCATTACTCTGCAGGAGAGTGGGAGCATTACTCTGCAGGAGAGAGGGAGCATTACTCTGCAGGTGAGTGGGGGAGCATTACTCTGCAGGAGAGAGGGAGAATTACTCTGCAGGAGAGGGGGAGCATTACTCTGCAGGAGAGAGGGAGCATTACTCTGCAGGAGAGAGGGAGTATTACTCTGCAGGATAGTGGGAGCATTACCCCGCAGGAGTGAGGGAGCATTAGTTTGCAGGAGAGAGGGAGCATTACTCTGCAGGAGAGAGGGGGCATTGCTCTGCAGGAGAGAGGGAGTATTACTCTGCAGGAGAGAGGGAGAATTACTCTGCAGGAGAGAGAAAGAATTACTCTGCAGTAGAGTGGGAGCATTACTCTGCAGGAGAGAAGGAGCATTCCTCTACAGGGGAGAGGGAGCATTACTCTGCAGGTGAGAGGGATCATTACTCTGCAGGAGAGAGGGGGTGCATCTCTTTGCAGTAGAGAGGTCGCATTACTCTGCAGGGGAGAGGGAGCATTACTCTGCAGGAGAGAGGGAGTATTACTCTGCAGGAGAGAGGGAGCATTACTCTGCAGTAGAGAGGGAACATTACTCTGCAGGAGAGAGGGAGCATTACTCTGCAGGAGAGAGGGAGTATTACTCTGCAGGAGTGTGGGATTATTACTCTGCAGGAGAGAGGGAGCATTACTCTGCAGTAGAGAGGGAACATTACTCTGCAGGAGATTGGGAGTATTACTCTGCAGGAGAGAGGGAGCATTACTCTGCAGGAGGAAGGGAGTATTACTCTGCAGGAGAGTGGAAGCATTGCTCTTCAGGAGAGAGGGAGCATTGCTCTGCAGGAGAGAGGGAACATTACTCTGCATGAGAGAGGGAGCATTACTCTGCAGGAGAGAGGGAGCATTACTCTGAAGGAGAGAGGGAGCATTACTCTGCAGGGGAGTGGGAGTATTACTCTGCAGGATAGAGGGAGCATTACTCTGCAGGAGAGAGGGTGTATTACTCTGCAGGAGAGAGGGAGAATTACTCTGCAGGAGAGAGGGCGTATCACTCTGCAGGAGACAGGGAGCATTACTCTGCAGGAGAGAGGGAGCATTACTCTGCAGGAGAGAAGGAGCATTGCTCTGCAGGATAGAGGGAGTTTTACTCTGCAGGAGAGAGGGAGCATTACTCTGCAGGAGAGAGGGGGCATTACTCTGCAGGACGGAGGGAGCATTGCTCTGCAGGAGAGAGGGAGTTTTACTCTGCAGGAGTGTGGGGGAGCATTACTCTGCATGAGAGAGGGAGCATTACTCTGCAGGAGAGAGGGAGCATTACTCTGCAGGAGAGAGAGAACATTACTCTGTAGGAGAGAGGGAGCATTACTCTGCAGAAGAGTGGGGGAGTATTACTCTGCAGGAGAGAGGGAGCATTCCTCTACAGTGGAGAGGGAGCATTACTCTGCAGGAGAGAGGGATCATTACTCTGCAAGAGAGAGGGGGAGCATTACTTTGCAGGAGAGAGGTAGCATTACTCTGCAGGGGAGAGGGAGCATTACTCTGCAGGAGAGAGGGTGTATTACTCTGCAGGAGAGAGGGAGCATTACTCTGCAGTAGAGAGGGAACATTACTCTGCAGGAGAGAGGGAGCATTACTCTGCAGGAGAGAGGGAGTATTACTCTGCAGGAGAGTGGGATTATTACTCTGCAGGAGAGAGGGAGCATTACTCTGCAGTAGAGAGGGAACATTACTCTGCAGGAGAGAGGGGGCATTACTCTGCAGGAGAGAGGGAGCATTGCTCTGCAGGAGCGAGGGAGTATTACTCTGCAGGAGTGTGGGGGAGCATTGCTCTGCAGGAGAGAGGGAGCATTACTCTGCAGGAGAGAGGGAGCATTACTCTGCAGGAGAGAGAGAGAATTACTCTGCAGGAGAGAGGGAGAATTACTCTGCAGGTGAGAGGGAGCATTACCCTGCAGGAGAGAGGGAGTATTACTCTGCAGGAGAGAGGGAGCATTATTCTGCAGGAGAGAGGGAGCATTACCCTGCAGGAGAGAGGGAGAATTACTCTGCAGGAGAGAGGGAGCATTACTCTGCAGCTCACTGTCCAATACCGTGATGTCGATGTTAAGTGATTGAAACAGGAAAGTCTCCATTTTTCTGGGATAACAATGTTGAGGACAACATTCATCCAACTGATGTTTAGAAACAATCCTGAACAATAAATATGATTTAGAATGGTGAGTTTGTGACATACTTCAATGGTTTCTTACCACAGACACTTGCGTATACTGTGTTCAGTTCACCTTCAGGGGCTCTCGGCAAACTGTACAGAAAAAAGTCAGTGATTTATTACAGCAGAAATATCAGTGACCACCTCAATAAAACAATTAACACCGGGTCTGCATTGAGGAAAGAACATCGACTCCTGTTCCTTGTTCGTGTGTTTGTAACTGCAAAGAATATCTCTTACTCGTCACAATAAAACTCTACACGTTATCATTGGTTGGTTGGTTTGATATCAGCTCTTTGAGGTGACTTTGACAGGTTTGGATAAGACAAGGAACAGCTTTCCCCATTGGCGGACGGCACCAGGACTGGGAGACAGATTTAAGATATTAGGGAAGAGACGTACGGATGGTGGGGGGAGGGGGAGATGGCCGGGGTGGGGGGGGGAGCTGGGGGGGGTGAGGGGGGAGATGGGGGGCAATGAGCTGGAACTTGCTGCCCACGAGGGTGGTGGAAGCAGAGACGATGATTGATTTCAAAAGGAAATTGAATGAGCACTTGAGGAAATTAAATTTCCGACCTCAGTGAATAAGTAAGTAGAATTCGACCAACTGAATTCCTCTGCAGAGTGCTAGCATAGTCACAACGGGCAGAATGGCCTCCATCTGTGTTGTAATTTGCCGATGGCACCACCGTAGTGGGTCGGATTTCAAACAATGATGAGACAGTGTATAAGAATGAGATAGAGAATCTGGTGAACTGGTGCGACGACAATAATCTCTCCCTCAATGTCAACAAAATGAAGGAGATTGTCATCGACTTCAGGAAGCGTCTTGGAGAACATGCCCCTGTCTACATCAATGGGAACGAAGTAGAAAGGGTCGAGAGCTTCAAGTTTTAAGGTGTACAGATCACCAAAGCCTGTCCTGATCCCCCCATGCCGACACTCTCGTTAAGAAAGCCCACCAACGACTCTACTTTCTCAGAAGACTAAGGAAATTTGGCATGTTAACTACGACCCACAACAACTTCTACAGATGCACCATAGAAAGCATTCTTTCTGGTTGTATCACAGCTTGGTATGGAGCCTGCTCTGCCCAAGACCGCAGGAAACTACAAAAGGTTGTGAATGTCGCCCAGTCCATCACGCAGACCAGCCTCCCATCCATTGACTCTGTCTATAATTCCCGCTGCCTCGGAAAGGCAGCCAGCATTATCAAGGACCCCACTCACCCCGGACATACTCTCTTCCACCTTCTTCCGTCAGGAAACAGATACCAAAGTTTGAGGTCACGTACCAACCGACTCAAGAACAGCTTCTTCCCGACTGCCATCAGACTTTTGAATGGACCTGCCTTGTATTAAGTTGATCTTTTCTCGACACCTTGCTATAACTGTAACATTATATTCTGCAGTCTCTCCTTCCTTCCCCATGTACGGTCTGCATTGTTTGTACAGCATGCCAGAAACAATACTTTTCACTGGAGACTAATATGAGGGATTCAACCAATTGTGACCAAGTTTCCTGAAAGATGAAGCAGAGTTTGATATTCACAGATAAGAGAGCAGCAATCTATGGCAGCTGAGTTAGTGCAGGAGTCAGTGATGTTCAGAGTTTATTTTCGGGATGGGGGCCAGGATTGTAAATTAATTGCTGCATCTTGTGCCGTCTCTGTTGCTGACAGTTACAATGAGCTGAGGGAACAGGACTCCAAGGCTGGTGTGTGTCTCTCGGGAGCCACCATCCTCGGCTGGCTTCACCGTCATGAGTGTCGGCTTGGTGAACTGGCTGGAAATGTAGCAATGTGGACATTCAGCTGCGTGGTTTGCTGGTCACTGACCCCCGCACCGAGGATTTGGGAACCCCCTGGCAGGCCAGGAGAAATTGCGGAGAGTCCAAGGTGGGCCCATGGCTGCCAAAAGTAATGCCTGAACTTTGACCAACTCTGTGATGGGGAAACTGGCAGAATTAATAAATCACAATAAGGTCACAGCATGATGACGAAGAGCGACATGTTAGGAACACAGGAATGATAGCGCGACCGGCACCATTGAACCATTTCTACCCGGTGAAGATAAACCTTTCCTGACAACTAATTTTCCTCCCACATTGTCCTATTTTTCTTCCTCGTGCATTTTCTATCTTCCCTGAATTATCAATTCCCTTTTGCAATGTCTTCATCAGCACTCGTGTCGCGGTGTTCTGTTGCGATAGCTGTCTCCCCAATCTCAGGCTGGGGTTTACGTTGTGATCAGGGCCGCGTGTCTTTGGTGTCCCTGCCAGTGGAAACTGTCTGTCTGCGTCCATCTGATTTCTCAGTGCGTCCCTTCCACCAACTCTTACAAAAGGGCTGTGGGGGGGGGAGCACCCCGCCCCCTCCCTCCCCCCCTCCGTAAACTCCAGCCCACTCTTTATGCTTCTCTCTGTACCTGTGCAGGAAGGGAGAATGATTTCAATCAAAGCTTCCTCACCCTGACCCATTGGCTGATTGCATCCCTCCACATAACCTCAATGTGACATGATCATCACAACAGACAGGAAATTCAATTCCATTTACCTTTCTGGCTTTAACCTGCTTTGAAAACAGGCCCATTTTTTCACACACAGTATTGTGATGCTCAATATGCCGAGCAAGAGGGCGAATGCCAGGGTGCCGGTTATAATACCCGTGAGAGGCGGCAACTGTTTTTCAGGAAGTTCTGCAAAATATCAAGAGTTTTTGTGAAGTTTAACATGAGTAAAATGAAGAAGAAGAATTGACTTCCTGTCCTTCAGAAAGGAGGTTAGCTGCACGATTGAGAGCGACAGAGAGGGGGGGGCAGTCCACCCGGGGATCAACCAATCCCCATCCAAGGGTCTTTTCCCGTCACTGCTGGGAACAATGTCAGGAATTGTAGTCGGGTCGGCTGCGGGAGCCACTGGGCTTTTCCTGGATATTTGTAACCAGCCCATCCCTGGCATCACCATCACTCACTCCCCCCACTATCACCATTCTGGGGGTTACCATTGACCACAATCTGAACTGGGCCAGCCATGTCAGTGAGCTTTCTGCTTGAGCTGTAGAGAACCCCTCCTGAGTCAGACACAGCCCGAGTGAATGGGGTTCTGGGGAATTCAGTGCAGAGTGGAAACTCGGTGCACAGGGCCAAGACGTCCCCTTTTGCTTTCAAACTTTTTCACTCTTCAGAGAGTGGACTTACCCCACTGCAGCAGTAAAGGCTACAAGGGAGAGAGCTGATTGGTAAGTAGAGGGGAGGGCCGGGTAAGTATTGACTACTTTTATCACCTATAGCTTGTCCAGTACTATTTTGTGGTCTATAGTTTGTAAGGGCTCCATTCCATAGTAACGAGGACCAGGAAAGAAGGGCTCCAGAATAATTGATATTATCTGATATTAAGCATCTTCCAAAGGTTTAATTTAAAGGCACGAGAGCTCAAAGCCGTGCTTTGCTCCTCTTGCTCCATGTGGGAAGCTGGGAACAGTTCCAGTGCCCGAGGTCAGCACGTGTGCGGGACGTGTCTCCAGCTGGAGCTCCTGGAAGCCCGGGTTTCTGAGCTGGAGCGGCGGCTGGGGACCCTCTGTAGCATCCGCGAGTCGAAGAGCATCGTAGATAGCACGTATAGAGAGGTGGTCACACCGCAGGCTCAGAGCCCGCAGGTAGGAAGGGAATGGGCGACCACCTGGCAGAGTAAGAGAGTGAGGCAGGCAGTGCAGGAATCTCCTGTGGCCATGCCCCTGCAAAACAGATATACCGTTTTGGATACTGTTGAGGGGAATGGCCTCTCAGGGGAAAGCAGCAGCAGCCAAACTCGTGGCACCGCGGTTAGTTCTGCTGCAGAGGGGAGGAGTAACAAGTGTGCCAGTGCAATAGTTATCGGGGATTCACTTGTCAGGGGAATAGACAGGTGTTTCTGTGGCTGCAAACGAGACTGCAGGATGGTATGTTGCCTCCCTGGTGCTTGGGTCAAAGTCTCGGAGCGGGTACAGGACATTCTGGAGGGGGAGGGTGAACAGCCGGTGGTCGTGGTCACATCGGTACTACAGACATCGGTAAAAAAAAGGGGATGAGGTCCTGACAGCAGAATACAGGGAGTTAGGAAGGAAGATGAGAACTCAGACCTCAAACGTAGTGATCTCAGAACGACTCCCAGCGCGGGCGGGTCAGAGTAGAAATAGCAGGATGTATCGGATAAATACGGAGCTGAAGGGTTGTGGTGAGAGGGAGGGTTTCAGATTCCTGGGGCATTGGGACCGGTTCTGGGGGAGGTGGGACCTGTACAAACTGGACGGGTTACACCTGGGCAGGACTGGGACTGATTTCCTGGGGACAGATGTTGGGGAGGTTTGAAACTAAAATGGCAGCGGGATTGGAACCTATGCAAGGAGTCAGAGGAGGAGGAATCAAGAACGAGAACAACAGACAGAAAGAGGAATAAGAAAAGGGATAGGCAGAGAAATCAGTGGTCAGAATCATACACAGCCGCAGGGGCATGAGAACCTAAGGAGGGTGATAAGGGAAAGAGAAACGAGGGTGTAACAAAATAAAGAACAGTAAAATGGAAAAGCAGGAGTCAGGGTAATCAAGGGCCAGGGGAAATAGGGCCACAGAACAAAGAAAAGTTAGGGTGATCAAAAATGTCAAAGAGGCAAGTCTAAAGGCTTTGTATCTTAATGAGCGAAGCATTGGGAATAAGGTAGACAAACTGACGGAGCAAATCGAGGTAACTGGATATGATCTCATAGTCATTCCGGAGACATGGTCACAAGGAGATCAACACTGGGAACTTTATTTACAGGAATGTTTGACCTTTCGGAGATACAATAGTATTAGACAAACTCATGGGGCTAAAAACAGATAAATCCCCTCACCCGAATGGCTTTCATCCTAGGATCCGAAAAGAAGTAGCCACAGAGATAGTGGAGACATTGGTTGTAACTTTCCAAAAATGTTTACATTCTGGGGAAGTATCAGAGGATTGGGAATCTGCCAATGTGACACCTCGATTCAAAAAGGGAGGGAGGTACAAAGCAGGAACTATCGGCCAATTAGCCTGACGTTGATTGTTGGAGAAATGTTGGAATCAATTATTGAGGAAGTAATAGCAGCACATTTGTAAAATCATAATCTAATGGAGCAGAGCCAGCATGGCTTCAGGAAAGGGAATCGGCTCTGACTCATTCCTTAGAGCTTTTTGAGGAAGTCTCAATCAGAGTGGAGAGAATGGAATCAGTGGATGTTTTATATTCGAAATTCCAGAATGTATTTGACAAGATACCTCACAAAAGGTTAAGTTGTAAGACAAGAGTCCATGGTGTTGGAGGTGGTATATTGACATGGAGAGAGAAATGAAATGAAATGAAAATCGCTTATTGTCACAAGTAAGCTTCAATGAAGTTCCTGTGAAAAACCCCTAGTCGCGACATTCCGGCGCCTGTTCGGGGAGGCTGGTACGGGAATATTGTATGGTACTGCTGGAATATATTTAGAGATTAATGAGCTTCATTTTGCAGAACCTGTCTTTCGCAGAATAAAGGTAAATCAAGTGCACGTTAAGAAAGGTGGTTTACGAACGGTGAGGGGTTGACTGTGTGGGTAGCAGGGCTGACAGAGTCGAGGGTTTATTAACCTCTGCCAGGGCCAGTGGGGGGGGAGGGGCTGTTCAGAGTCAGGGGCCTGTTGTACAACGGCCCCCACACTGTGTCAGTGAAATATTCTTCATTGTCAGTGATCGGGGGATTCTGTCAATTGATAACAAGACACTGTTGCAAACCTATCATCCACCTTCACAGTCTGAGCCACGATCAATTTGACTGGAGACGAAGTTGAATCCAAACTGAGGCTTTATTAGTATCAGATGTGAGGCCTCCCACAGCAGCTGGTGAAATGGCTGCGAGCTGGAGGCCACGCATATTTATAACCCACCTCCTGGGCGGAGCTAGCATGCAGGGGCCGCAGGTGAACCTGTAGTGCAGGTTCTACCTTACAACCTCTAATATCAGAACACAGTGGTTTACCACATTCACCCCCTGTTAAAATTGAGTCTTGCGGGGGTGGTGGATAACTATGTACAATTAGCAATTTGTAATATTTACAGAGCAGCAAAAACAAATGTCTCTGGCCATCCGGTGGGCCGGTCAGAGGTTCAGCCGGTCCGGTGCCTTGATGGTCCTTTGAGATCGACGAAGTGGTGACGGCGATGTTGGTGCTGTTGTGGTCGAAGTTGACTCCGGGTGTGTGCCAAAATCCTCTTCATCCACGGGGTGGGCAGGGAGAGGACGGACGGTCCTGGGGGGGTAATGGGGGCGGCAGGGGAGGGGAAGGTGGTGCCGGGGGCGACGGGTGTGGTGAGGGGGTGGAACCTGCTGGTGCCAGGTTCCCGAGGGAGACGGTATCCTGGCGGCCGTCGGGGAACGCCACGTAGGCGTACTGCGGGTTTGCGTGGAGCAGGTGCACCCTTTCCACCGACGGATCCGCCTTGTGGAGCCGCACATGTTTACGGTTCCCGGAGCTGCGGGCCAAGTTGGGAGCGATAGCCCGGATGTGGACTTCCCGGGGAAGGCAAAAAGACGTGCATGGGGTGTACTGTTAGTGGCAGTGCAGAGTAATGAGCGAATGGAATGTAGTGCATCAGGGAGGACCTCTTGCCAGCGGGAGGCCGGGAGATTTCTGGACCGCAGGGCCAGCTGGACGGCCCTCCATACCGTCCCGTTCTCCCTCTCTACCTGTCCGTTTCCCCGGGGGTTGTAGCTCGTCATTCTGCTGGAGGCGATACCCCTGCTGAGCAGGAACTGACGCAACTCATCGCTCATGAATGAGGATCCCCTGTCACTGTGGATGTAGGCGGGGAAGCCGAACAGAGTGAAAATAGAATTAAGGGCTTTAGTGACGGTGGCAGACGTCATGTCGGGGCCTCGGATGGCGAAGGGAAACCGGGAGTATTCATCGATCACACTGAGGAAATACGTGTGTCGACCGGAGGAGGGGAGGGGGCCTTTGAAATCCACGCTGAGGCGTTCAAATGGGCGGGAGGCCTTCACCAGGTGCGCGCGGTCCGGCCGGTAGAAGTGCGACTTGCACTCCGCACAGACCTGGCAGTCCTTGGTGATCGTCCTTACTTCCTCGACGGAGTAGGGAAAATTTTGTGCCTTAATGAAATGGTACAACCGAGTGACCCCTGGGTGACAAAGGCTGTCGTGCAGGGTCCGGAGTCGGTCTACTTGTGCGCTGGCACATGTACCTCGGGGTAGGGCGTCTGGGGGCTCGTTGAGTTTGCCGGGGCGATGCAAACTCTCGTAATTATAGGTGGAGAGCTTGATTCTCCACCGCAAGATTTTATCATTTTTGATCTTACCCCACTGTGTATTGTTGAACATGAAGGCTACCGACTGTTGGTCAGTGAGGAGAGTGAATCTCCTGACGGCCAGGTAATGCCTCCAATGTCGCACAGCCTCAACGATAGCCTGAGCCTCTTTTTCGTCGGGTGAGTGCCGAATTTCAGAGGCATGGAGGGTACGGGAAAAGAATGCCACGGGCCTGCCTGCCTGGTTGAGGGTAGCGGCAAGGGCGATATCCGATGCATCGCTTTCTACTTGGAAAGGAAGTGTTTCGTCTACAGCGTGCATTCCAGCTTTGGCAATATCAGCTCTGATCCGGGCGAAAGCCTGTTGGGCCTCGGCCGTCAGGGGAAAGTGGGTGGACTGTATGAGTGGGCGGGCCTTGTCCGCATAGTTTGGGACCCACTGCGCGTAATACTAGAGGAACCCCAGGCAGCGTTTGAGGACCTTGGGACAGTGGGGGAGGGTAAGCTCCATGAGGGGGTGCATGTGGTCGGGATCGGACCCCAGAACTCCGTTCTGGACCACGTAGTCGAGGATGGCTAAGCGGTTTGTACGGAACTCACACTTCTCCTTGTTATACGTGAGGTTGAGGAGAGTGGCGGTGTGGAGAAATTTAGCGAGGTTGGCGTCGTGGTCCTGCTGATCATGGCCGCAGATGGTCACATTGTCTAGGTATGGAAATGTGGCCCGCAACCGTACCGGTCGACCATTCGGTCCATCTCCCTTTGGAAGACCGAAACCCCATTGGTGACGCCGAAGGGGACCCTAAGGAAGTGATATAGCCGGCCGTCTGCCTCGAAGGCGGTGTATGGCCGGTCCGATTTACAGATGGGGAGCTGGTGGTCGGCGGATTTCAGGTCCACCGTTGAGAAGACCTGGTACTGTGCAATCTGGTTAACCATGTCAGATATGCATGGGAGGGGGTACGCATCGAGCTGCGTGTCCCTGTTGATGGTCTGTCTGTAGTCCACGACCATTCGGATTTTCTCCCCAGACTTAACCACTGCCACTTGAACTCTCCAGGGGCTTTTGCTGGCCTCGATGACTCCCTCCTGAAGCAACCGCTGGACCTCGGACCTGATAAAGGCCTTATCCCGAGTGCTGTACCGTCTACTCCTGGTGGCCACGGGTTTGTAATCTGGAGTGAGATTGGCAAAGAGGGAAGGAGGATTGACCTTTAGGGTCGCGAGGCCGCACACAGTGAGGGGTGGTAAGGGTCCGTCGAATTTAAGGGTCAGGCTCTGGAGGTTGCACTGGAAATCCAGGCCAAGGATAAGTGCAGCGCAGAGGTTAGGGAGGACGTAGAGGTGAAAACCGTGGAACTCTACGCCTTGGACTGTGAGCGTGACCGTGCAGTACACCCGGATCGCTACGCGATGGGATCCGGACGCTAGGGAGATATTTTGATTGGTAGGGTGTACCTTAAGGGAGCAGCGCCTTATCGTATATGGATGTACAAAGCTCTCGGTGCTCCCGGAGTCCAGTAGGCAGGAGGACACATGGCCGTTGACTTTCACGCTGGTGGATGCGTTGGTCAGATTATGTGATCGGGACTGGTCGATTGCCATGGAGGCGAGCCGTGGTTGATCGTCGGGTAGTGAGGCGGCCGTTGAGTTGAGTTCCTGAAATGCCGTTGGTCTCCATGTGCTGCGGGGTGGACAAGATGGCGGCACCCAGAGATCCTGGGGATTACAAAATGGCGGCGCCCATAGGACGCACGTTGCGGGGGTGGAGCAAGATGGCGGCACCCATGAAATGCACGTGTTGTGTGGGGGAGAAGATGGCGGCGCCCATTGGTCGCACAGGGCCTGGGGAGGAGAGGAAGATGGCGGCGCCCATTGTCCGTGACCGGGGGAGGGGGTGGGGGCGACCGTGGCCGCTGAGCGGGCCTGGCACACCGCAGCGAAGTGGCCCTTCTTCCCACAGGACTTACAAAGGGCAGCGCGGGCCGGGCAGCGTTGGCGGGGGTGTTTTTGCTAGCCGCAAAAATAGCACCGGGGCCCCCCGGAGATCACTGGCTGGCACGTAGTGCAGGCATATTGGGTGGGTAGCACCCCCGCTGGGGCCGATGCCTGTGGGGCCCATGAAGCGTAGGAGGAGTGGGCCGCGCGGTTGGGGGCGTAGGACTGGACATTGCGCAGGGCGACCGTCATGGAAAGCGCTAGTGTTTTAGTATCTGCGAGGTTGCTGTCCCTTCTAGGAGCCGCTGTCTGATAACATCAGAATCAATCCCAGTTACACAAGCGTCCCGCATAAGGAGATCTGAGTGCTCCTTAGCTGTAACGTCCTGGCAGTCACAGTCCCGAACTAGTGGGATCAGGGCCCTCCAGAAGTCCTCGATTGACTCACCAGGTAGTTGAGTACGCGTTGCGAGCACGTGTCTGGCGAAGAGCGTGTTCGTCTTCTGCTCACAACTCTCTTTGAGTCGAATCATAACGTCAGCGTAATTGGGCACATCCTGGATCAGCGGGAAGACTTTGGAGCTGAGTCTGGAGTACAAGATTTGGATCTTCTGAGCCTCTGGAACAGGGGTCGACGCCGCGTTGATATACGCTTCAAAACAAGCTCGCCAGTGCTGGAAGTCCTTTCTGGCGTCGCTTGAGTGTGGATCCAGCTGCAGGCGATCTGGTTTAATCCGGAGGTCCATCTTCTGAATCTGATACTAATAAATTGAAGCACGACCAATTTGACTGGAGACGAAGTTGAATCCAAACTGAGGCTTTATTAGTATCAGATGTGAGGCCTCCCACAGCAGCTGGCGAAATGGCTGTGAGCTGGAGGCCACGCATATTTATACCCCGCCTCCTGGGCGGAGCTAGCATGCAGGGGCCCAGGTGAACCTGTAGTGCAGGTTCTACCGTACAACCTCTAATATCAGAACAGTGGTTTACCACACAGTCACAGCCAATCCTCCATTGGAGGGTTTTGTTGTGGGCAGACTGAGAGGCGGAGGGCAGGGTGGGCAGGGGTTACATGCGGGGGTACAATTGTCCATTGGAGGGTTTTGTTGTGGTCAGACTGAGAGGCGGTGGGCAGGGTGGGCAGGGGTTAGATGCGGGGGTACAGTTGGTGAGAGGGTAGAGGGTTCCCGAAAATATCACAGGTTTTATAGAAGGTTCAATGACAGGTTTTAAACAAGTGCAGAGGGAGGATGGGGAGTGGAGGGGAGGGGGGAGGGTGCTTGGTGGGGGTGGGGCAGAGAACAATTGGGAATGTTTGGGACAGTCTGGGGGACAGGGGAGGTGAATGGACAACAGACCCATTCCCAGCACTGACTGTCGGAGGAAATGGGAGCAGTGAAGTTGATCTGAAATCACTGAGCTCAGCATGAGTTTGGAACGCTGGAACATTCTGAAGCACACGATGAGATGCTTTTCCTCACGTTTACATTGAAACAGTGTGTGAGGCTGAGGGCAGAGGGCAGAGGGCAGAGTGCGAGAGGGAATTCAAATGCGAAGTGACGGGGTGTGGCGGGAATGAATGGAGGAAGTCGGGAAATCTGTCTCCCTGTCAGAATTGTCTGTCCAATGAGGAGGGGGCAACATTGACAAATATTGGTTTCAGCGTCAGTCTGAAGCCCTGAAAAGCTGGTGAAAAGTAGATGGTTCAATTTGTTTGAGATGTTTTAAGTCATCAATACAAAATATAAAAACACAAACCTGCTTCCCGAATCCCAGCCTGTCCACCACACACACCAATGGGGATCAATTAGAATCATGAAAACTGCACTTACTGGTTACACTCAGCTGTGATCCATTCCCACTGATATCTCCCCACACGGAGCAGTAATAGACGGCAGTGTCACTGGGCTGCACGTTGCTGATTGTCAGGATGAAGGTTTTATTGGACGTGTCTCGGGAAGGATGGAAACGCTCAGTGAAACCTAGACTCCGTCGTGTGTTGTTCTTTATATCATGTGTTAAAACCCTCTCCATATCTTTCCCTGGCCTCTCCCGGTTCCAGTGAACATCGGTGTGTGTCACTGCGGCGTTCCGCATGGTGCACTGTAACCGTGCAGTCTGACCCTCTGTGACACGTTCCAGACTCAGAGACTGGATAAGGACTGGAGCATTCGCATCTGGAAAAAGATGTTGACAGTACAATAATAATAATAATCGCTTATTGTCACAACTCGATGAAGTTACTGTGAAAATCCCCTAGTCACCACATTCCGGCACCTGTTCGGGGAGGCCGGTACGGGAATTGAACCCGCACTGCTGCCTTGTTCTGCATTAGAAGCCAGCTGTTTAGCCCACTGTGCTAAACCAGCCCCGATGTATGCGAACCAATCTGCAAGCTTCAAATTGTCCTGAATGTTTCAGTGGAAAGATCGTACAGCATAGATTACATCAGTAAAGGATTCCAATAATACATCAGCAGCATTGACATAATATCTTAGATTGAAGCATGGGATCATTTTCTAATGCTCTGCACCCTGACCTTTCCATTTGAGTTCAGCAGTGTGGGAATATTTCTATTATCTTCCCTCACATTCGAAATGTACTGTTGATTGAGATGAAATATATCTAAAAATACTTCAAGTTAGGTCATCATTCTCAGATAGAAAATGTGTTTGAAAAAAATGACCATTGATAAACAGAGAAATAAAAACACTGAACAACATGAGGCCATTCATTTCCTGTTGACTCCATTATGGATCACCCCACTATTATAGTCCTTTGCAAAACCAATCTTGGACTGGATTGGATTGGATTGGATTTGTTTATTGTCACGTGTGCCGAGGTACAGTGAAACGTATTGTTCTGCTTACAGTCCAGACATATCATTCCGTAAATGAAAAATACAAAGGCCATACATATATTTGGAATATATATAAATGATTTGGAGGAAAATGTAACTGGTCTGATTAGTAAGTTTGCAGACGACACAAAGGTTGGTGGAATTGTGGACAGCGATGAGGACCGGACCGTCAGAGGATACAGCAGGATATAGATTGGTTGGAGACTTGGGCGGAGAGATGGCAGATGGAGTTTAATCTGGACAAATGTGAGGTAATGCAGTTTGGAAGAACGAATACAGATGGGAAATATACAGTAAATGGCAGAATCCTTAAGAGTGTTGACAGGCTGAGAGATCTGGGTGTTCAGGTGGTTAGGTCACTGAAAGTGGCAACGCAGGTGCAGAAGGTAGTCAAGAAGGCATACGGCATGCTTGCCTTCATTGGCCGTGGAATTGAGTTTAAAAATTGGCAAGCCGTGTTGCAGCTTTACAGAACCTTAGGTAGGCTGAACTTGGAATATGGTGTTCAATTCTGATCACCACACCTCCATAAGGATGTGGAGGCTTTGGAGAGGGCACAGAAAAGATTTACCAGGATGTTGCCGGGTATGGAGGGCATTAGCTACGAGGAGAGGTTGATTAAACTCAGTTTGTTCCCACTGGAACGGCCGAGGTTGTGGGACGAGCTGATAGAAGACGACAAGACTATGAGGGGCATAGACAGAGTGAATAGTCAGAAGCTTTTTTCCAGGATGGATGAGTCAATAACTAGGGGGCATAGGTTTAAGGTGCGAGGGGCAAGGTTTGAAGGAGATGTATGAGGTAGGTTTTTTACACAGAGGGTGGTGGGAGCCTGGAACTCGCTGTTGGGGGAGGTAGTGGAAGCAGATACGATAGCGACTTTTAAGAGGCGTCTTGACAAATGCATGAATTGGATTGGAAGAGAGGGGTATGGTCCCGGAGCAATAGGGGGATTTAGAACAAAGAACAAAGAAAAGTACGGCACAGGAATAGGCACTTCGGCCCTCCAAGTCTGTGCCGACCATGCTGCCCGTCTAAATTAAAAATCTAAAGATGATTGATGCAGGTAGGGCAGTGGATGTCGTCTACATAGGCTTCAGTAAGGCCTTTGACAAGGTCCCTCATGGCAGACTTGTATAAAAGGTGAAGTCACACGGGATCAGGGGTGAGCTGGCAAGATGGATACAGAACTGGCTAGGTCGTAGAAGGCAGAGAGTAGCAATGGAAGAGTGCTTTTCTGATTGGAGGGCTGTGACTAGTGGTGTTCCACAGGGATCAGTGCTGGAACCTTTGCTGTTCATAGATTATATAAATGATTTGGAGGAAAATGTAACTGGTCTGATTAGTAAGTTTGCAGACGACACAAAGGTTGGTGGAATTGCGGACAGCGATGAGGACTGTCAGAGGATACGTCAGGATTTAGATCGTTTGGAGACTTGGGCGGAGAGATGGCAGATGGAGTTTAATCCGGCCAAATGTGAGGTAATGCATTTTGGAAGGTCTAATGCAGGTAGGGAATATACAGTGAATAGTAGAACCCTCAAGAGTATTGACAGTCAGAGAGATCTTGGTGTACAGGTCCACAGGTCACTGAAAGGGGCAACACAGGAGGAGAAGGTAGTCAAGAAGGCATACGGCATGCTTGCCTTCATTGGCCGAGGCATTGAGTATAAGAATTGACAAGTCATGTTTCAGCTGTATAGAACCTTAGTTAGGCCACACTTGGAGTATAGTGTCCAATTCTGGTTGCCACTCTACCAGAAGGATGTGGAGGCTTTAGAGAGGGTGCAGAAGAGATTTACCAGAATGTTGCCTGGTATGGAGGGCATTAGCTATGAGGAGAGGTTGAATAAACTCGGTTTGTTCTCACCGGAATGACGGAGGTTGAGGGACGCCCTGATAGAGGTCTACAAAATTATGAGGGGCACAGACAGAGTGGATAGTCAGAGGCTTTTTCCCAGGGTAGAGGGGTTGATTACTCTGGGGCATAGGTTTAAGGTGCGAGGGGCAAGGTTTAGAGGAGATGTACGAGGCAAGTTTTTTACACAGAGGGTAGTGGGTGCCTGGAACTCGCTACCGGAGGAGGTGGTGGAAGCAGAGACGATAGTGATATTTAAGGGGCATCTTGACAAATACATGAATAGGATGGGAATAGAGGGATACGGACCCAGGAAGTGTAGAAGATTTTAGTTTAGACGGGCAGCATGGTTGGCACAGGCTTGGAGGGCCGAAGGGCCTGTTCCTGTGCTGTACTTTTCTTTGTTCTTTGTTCTTTGGTGTCAAAAACTGTTACTCTCCATCTCCATTGGTTGGGCTCATGCCCGGCACAAAGGAAGATGCTTGTGGTTGTTGGAGGTCAATCGTCTCAGTCCCAGGACATCACTGTAGGAATTCCTCAGGGCAGTGTCCTCGGCCCAACCATCTCCAGCTACTTCATCAATGACCTTCCTTCCATCGTAAGGTCAGAAGTGCGGAAGTTCACCAATAACTGCACAATGTTCAACACCATTCACAACTCCTCAGATACTGAAGCAGTTTGAGTCCCTGTGCATCAAGACCTGCACAACATTCAGGCTCGCTTTACAAGTGGAAAGCAACATTCATGATACTCAAGTGCCAGGCAATGGTCATCTCCAACCAAAGAGAATCTAATCTTCATCCCTTGACAGTCAAGGACATTACCATCGCTGAATCCTTCAGTATCACCATCCTGGGGGTTACCCTTAACCAGAAGCTGAACTGCATTCATATAGAAACAGTGTGGCTACGAGAGCAGGTCAGAGGTGAGGAAACCTGCGGCAAGTAACTCACCTCCTGACTCTCCAAAGCCCGTCCACCATTCAGTCAGGTGAGAAATGCTCTCCACTTGCCTGAATGACCGCAGCTCCAACAACACAAAAGAAGCTCAACACCAACCAGGAGAAAACAGCCCACTTGATCGGCACCCCATCCACCTCCTTAAACATTCAGTCCCTCCACCATCAAAGCAAGTAACAGCTGTGTGTACCACCTACAAGTGTGATGAATGTAGGAATTTCTGATGTATTGTATTATATGTACTTGGTGAGGTAAGGGTTTTCAGCCTGGGATAGAATGTGTGACTGCTGTAAGCATGTTTCAAAATAAATCCTAGTTTGAAAGGCAACACAGGATTGGGAGCCAGCGCTCCCAATGATGAAATTATTGTAAAAGGCTTGGGCTAATGCAGTTTTGTTTGGACTAAGGCGATTCCCTGTGGAGTTAATTAGATTTCAGCTTGGTAAGATGATGTCATTACTGGGTGGACCTAGGGTATCTGACATTTTGCAGGGAATGCAGGTCAGTGGAGTTCTAACTGAAGCTGTGACCAGAAGTTAAGCAGTTTGTTCTCTGCAGTTCAGTTAAAAGCTCTGTCTGCAGACAGAGAGCTGTGTGGCTGGAAGGGTGAACAAACCAGCTGAAACAGCTTCTAAGGCGATACAGCCAGAGTTTCTGCATGGGTCTGACAGGAGACAGATTGTTTCTTTAAAGCAGTGTCAAGAGATCTTTCTTTATCAAAGTAGATTACCCAGGCATCCCTGTGGATAGCACAATTGCTTCATAGCTCCAGGGTCCCAAGTTCGATTCCCGGCTTGGGTCACTGTCTGTGCGGAGTCTGCACATCTGCACATCCTCCCCGTGTGTGCGTGGGTTTCCTCCGGGTGCTCCGGTTTCCTCCCACAGTCCAAAGATGTGCAGGTTAGGTGGATTGGCCATGATAAATTGCCCTTAGTGTCCAAAATTGCCCTTAGTGTTGGGTGGGGTTACTGGGTTATGGGGATCGGGTGGAGGTGTTAACCTTGGGTAGGGTGCTCTTTCAAAGAGCCGGTGCAGTCTCAATGGGCCGAATGGCCTCCTTCTGCACTCTAAATTCTATGTCTATGTCTAAAGCAGGTATTCCTGAGAGCTAAAGGTACTGAAGGTAGACTGAGAGCTGAGATGTATTTTTCTTGTAGTTTGAGTGGGAACAAAGATAGCAGTTAAGGGTTGCTGTATTCACTGTATTGAGTAGTATTGTTGAAGGGGTAATTGTAAACTATTTTCTGGTCTGATGTGAAAGATATTTTCTGGTCTGATGTGCTAGTAATGAGTTTGTTTACTGTGTCCCTATTTCTTCATGAAATCCCTCCTGGAGTGAGGTCTCCTTTCCTCACACTCTTACACAATTAAAATAAAACATAAGGAGCAAGAGGGTAATGAGAGAAAGGGTTGGCCCACTCAAGGACAAAGGAGGAAAGTTATGCGTGGAGTCAGAGAAAATGGGTGAGATTCTTAACGAGTACTTTGCAGCGGTATTCACTGAGGACTTGGGGCTTGTTTAGCACAGGTCTAAAGAACTGGCTTTTAAAGCAGACCAAGGCAGGCCAAAAGCATGGGTTCAATTCCCGTACCAGCCTCCCCAAACAGGCGCCGGAATCTGGCGACTAGGGGCTTTTCTCAGTAACTTCATCTGAAGCCGACTTGTGACAATAAGCGATTTTCATTTTTCAGGAAAGGGACATGACGGATGTTGAGGTTAGGGATAGATGTTTGATTACTCTAGGTCAAGTCGGCATAAGGAGGGAGGATGTGTTGGGTATTCTAAAAGGCATTAAAGTGGACAAGTCTCCAGGTCCAGATGGGATCTATCCCAGGTTACTGAGGGAAGTGAGAGAGGAAACAGCTGGGGCCTTAACAGATATCTTTGCAGCATCCTTGAACACAGGTGAGGTACCGGAGGGCTGGAGAATTGCCAATGTTGTCCCCTTGTTTAAGAAAGGTAGCAGGGATAATCCAGGTAACTTGATTATCATGGAGATATCCCGGTGAGCCTGATGTCAGTGGTAGGGAAGCTGCTGGAGAAGATACTGACGGATAGGATCTATTCACATTTGGAAGAAAATGGGCTTATCAGTGGTAGGCAACATGGTTTTGTGCAGGGAAGGTCATGTCTTACTAACTTAATAGAATTCTTCGAGGAAGTGACAAAGTTGATTGATGAGGGAAGGACTGTAGATGTCATATACATGGACTTCAGTAAGGCATTTGATAAGGTTGACGGAAAAAGTGAAGTCTCATGGGGTCCAGGGTGTACCAGCTAGATGGATAAAGAACGGGCTGGGCAACAGGAGACAGAGAGTAGTAGTGGAAGGGAGTTTCTCAAAATGGAGAACTGTGACCAGTGGTGTTCCACAGGGATCCGTGCTGGGGCCACTGTTGTTTGTGATATACATAAATGATCTGGAGGAATGTATAGGTGGTCTGATTAGAAAGTTTTCAGATGACACTAAGATTGGTGGAGTAGCAGATAGTGAAGGGGACTGTCAGAGAATACAGCAGAATATAGATAGATTGGAGAGTTGGGCGGAGAAATGGCAGATAGAGTTCAATCCAGGCAAATGCGAGGTGATGCATTTTGGAAGATCCAATTCAAGAGCGAACTATACGGTAAATGAAAAAGCCCTGGGGAAAATTGATGTACAGAGAGATCTGGGTGTTCAGGTCCATTGTACCCTGAAGGTGGCTGCGCAGGTCGATAGAGTGGTCAAGAAGGTATACGGCATGCTTTCCTTCATCGGACGGGGTATTGAGTACAAGAGTCGGCAGGTCATGTTACAGTTGGATAAGACTTTGGTTCGGCCACATTTGGAAGACTGCGTACAGTTCTGGTCGCCACGTTACCAAAAGGATGTGGATGCTTTGGAGAAGGTGCAGAGGAGGTTCACCAGGATGTTGCCTGGTATGGAGGGTGCTAGCTATGAAGAGAGGTTGAGTAGATTAGGATTATTTTCATTAGAAAGACGGAGGTTGAGGGGGGACCACATTGAGGTCTACAAAATCATGAGAGGTATAGACTGGGTGGCTAGCAAGAAGCTTTTTCCCAGAGTGGGGGACTCAATTACTAGGGGTCACGAGTTCACGGTGAGAGGGGAAAGGTTTCAGTGAGATATACGTGGAAAGTTCTTTACACAGAGGGTGGTGGGTGCCTGGAACGCATTGCTGGCGAAAGTGCGAGAGGCGGGTACAATAGCGTCATTTAAGATGTATCTAGACAGATACATGAATGGGCAGGGAGCAGAGGGATACAGATTCTTAGAAAATAGGCAACAGTTTTAGATAGAGGATCCGATCGGCGCAGGCTTGGAGGGCCGAAGGGCCTGTTCCTGTGCTGTAATTTTTCTTTCTTCTTCTTCTTCTTCTTTGTTCTGTCCCATATCCCAGCCACTGTTAGAGTCTGGTCCAGGATCGCAATAGAAGATGCACTGAAACTCATCAAGCCTCCTTTAGCAGCAATTTCAAAACTCTATCATCTAGAAGGACAAAGGCAGCAGGCATTTGGGATCACCACCATCTGCAAGCCCCCCTCCAAGCCACTCACCATCCTGATTGGAAATATATCCGTTCCTTCAATGTCGCTGGGTCAAAATCCCGGAGCTTCCTCTCTAACTACTCTGTGGATGTACCTACATTACAGGGACGGCAGTGGGTTCAAGAAGGCAGCTCACCACCACCTCCACAAGGACAAATATGGAAGGACAATTAGGTTATGGGAATAGGATTGGACAGGGGTGGAAACTTAGATCTAGGACAAACAGAGTTATTATCTCTGGGTTGTTACCTGTGCCACGTGCTAGCAAGACGAGGAATAGGGAGAGAGAGGAGTTGAACACGTGGCTACAGGGATGGTGCAGGAGGGAGGGTTTCAGATTTCTGGATAATTGGGGCTCATTCTGGGGTTGGTGGGACCTCTACAAACGGGATGGTCTACACCTGGACCAGAGGGGTACCAATATCCTGGGGGGGAAATTTGCTAATGCTCTTCGGGAGGGTTTAAACTAGTTCAGCAGGGGATTGGGAACCTGAATTGTAGCTCCAGTATACAGGAGGTTGAGAGCAGTGAGGTCATGAGTAAGGTTTCAAAGTTGCAGGAGTGTACCGGCAGGCAGGAAGGTGATTTAAAGTGTGTCTTCTTCAATGCCAGGAGCATCCGGAATAAGGTGGGTGAACTTGTGGCATGGGTTGGTACCTGGGACTTCGATGTTGTGGCAATTTCGGAGACATGGATAGAGCAGGGACAGGAATGGTTGTTGCAGGTGCCAGGGTTTAGATATTTCAGTAAGCTCAGGGAAGGTGGTGAAAGAGGGGGAGGGGTGGCATTGTTAGTCAAGGACAGTATTACGGTGGCAGAAAGGACGTTTGGTGAGGACCCGTCTACTGAGGTAGCATGGGCTGAGGTTAGAAACAGGAAAGGAGAGGTCACCCTGTTAGAGGTTTTCTATAGGCCTCCGAAATGCACCGGCTCTTGGAAAGAGCACCCTACCCAAGGTCAACACCTCCACCCTATCCCCATAACCCAGTAACCCCACCCAACACTAAGGGCAATTTTGGACACTAAGGGCAATTTATCATGGCCAATCCACCTAACCTGCACATCTTTGGACTGTAGATGTAGAGGAAAGGATTGCAAAGATGACTTTGGATCGGAGCGAAAGCAACAGGATAGTTGTTTTGGGGGACTTTAATTTCCAAATATTGACTGGAAACGCTATCGACTTTAGATGTGTCCGTTTTTGTCCAATGTGTTCAGGAGGGTTTCCTGACACAGAATATAGATAGGTCAACGAGAAGCGAGGCCATATTGGATTTGATACTGGGTAATGAACCAGGACAGGTGTTAGATTTGGAGGTAGTGAGCACTTTGGTGATAGTGACCACAATTCGATTATGTTTACTTTACTGATGGAAAGGGATAGGTATATACCGCAGGGCAAGAGTTATATCTGGGGGAAGAGCAATTATGATGTGATGAGGCAAGACTTTGGATGCATCGGATGGAGAGGAAAACTGCAGACGATGGGCACAATGGAAATGTGGAGCTTGTTCAAGGAACAGCTACTGCGAATCCTTGATAAGTATGTACCTGTCAGGCAGGGAGGAAGTGGTCGAGCAAGGGAACCATGGTTTACTAAAGCAGTCAAAACACTTGTCAAGAGGAAGAAGGAGGCTTATGTAAAGATGAGACATGAAGGTTCAGTTAGGGCGCTCGAGAGTTACAAGTTAGCTAGGAAGGACCTAAAGAGAGGGCTAAGAAGAGCCACGAGTGGACATGAGAAGTCTTTGACAGGCAGGATCAAGGATAAACCTAAAGCTTTCTATCGATACAAACAACAAAGAACAAAGAAATGTACAGCACAGGAACAGGCCCTTCGGCCCTCCAAGCCCGTGCCGACCATACTGCCCGACTAAACTACAATCTTCTACACTTCCTGGGTCCGTATCCTTCTATTCCCATCCTATTCATATATTTGTCAAGATGCCCCTTAAATGTCCCTATCGTCCCTGCCTCCACTACCTCCTCCGGTAGTGAGTTCCAGGCACCCACTACCCTCTGCGTAAAAAACTTGCCTCGTACATCTACTCTAAACTTTGCCCCTCTCACCTTAAACCTATGCCCCCTAGTAATTGACCCCTCTACCCTGGGGAAAAGCCTCTGACTATCCACTCTGTCGATATGTCAGGAATAAAAGAATGACTAGGGTAAGAGTAGGGCCAGTCAAGGACAGTAGTGGGAAGTTGTGCTTGGAGTCCCAGGAGATAGGAGAGGTGCTAAATGAATATTTTTCTTCACTATTCACACAGGAAAAAGACAATGTTGTTGAGGAGAATACTGAGATTCAGGATAGTAGACTAGAAGGGCTTGAGGTTCATAAGGAGGAGGTGTTAGCAATTCTGGAAAGTGTGAAAATAGATAAGTCCCCTGGGCTAGATGGGATTTATCCTAGGATTCTCTGGGCAGCTAGGGAAGAGATTGCTGAGCCTTTGACTTTGATCTTTAAGTCATCTTTGTCTACAGGAATAGTGCCAGAAGACTGGAGGATAGCAAATGTTGCCCCCTTGTTCAAGGAGGGGAGTAGAGACAACCCCGGTAACTATAGACTAGTGAGCCTTACTTCTGTTGTGGGCAAAATCTTGGAAAGATTTATAAGAGATAGGATGTATAAACATCTGGAAAGGAATAATTTGATTAGAGATAGTTAACACGGTTTTGTGAAGGGTAGGTCGTGCCTCACAAACCTTATTGAGTTCTTTGAGAAGGTGACCAAACAGGTGGATGAGGGTAAAGCAGTTGATGTGGTGTATATGGATTTCAGTAAAGCGTTTGGTAAGTTTTCCTACGGTAGGCTTCTGCAGAAAATACGGAGGCATGGGATTCAGGGTGATTTAGCAGTTTGGATCAGAAATTGGCTAGCTGGAAGAAGACAAAGGGTGGTGGTTGATGGGAAATGTTCAGACTGGAGTCCAGTTACTAGTGGTGTACCACAAGGATCTGTTTTGGGGCCACTGCTGTTTGTCATTTTTATAAATGATCTGGAGAAGGGCGTAGAAGGATGGGTGAGTAAATTTGCAGATGACACTAAAGTCGGTGGAGTTGTGGACAGTGCGGAAGGATGTTACAAGTTACAGAGGGACATAGATAAGCTGCAGCGCTGGGCTGAGAGGTGGCAAATGGAGTTTAATGCAGAAAAGTGTGAGGTGAATCATTTTGGAAGGAATAACAGGAAGACAGAGTACTGGGCTAATGGTAAGATTCTTGGCAGTGTGGATGAGCAGAGAGATCTCGGTGTCCATGCACATAGATCCCTGAAAGTTGCCACCCAGGTTGAGAGGGTTGATAAGAAGGTGCACGGTGTGTTAGGTTTTATTTGTAGAGGGATTGAGCTTCGGAATCATGAAGTCACGTTGCAGCTGTACAAAACTCTGGTGCGGCCGCATTTGGAGTATTGCGTGCAATTCTGGTCTCCGCATTATAGGAAGGATGTGGAAGCATTGGAAAGGGAGCAGAGGAGATTTATCAGAATGTTGCCTGGTATGGAGGGAAGATCTTATGAGGAAAGGCTGATGTACTTGAGGCTGTTGTCGTTAGAGAGAAGAAGGTTAAGAGGTGACTTAATTGAGGCATACAAGATGATCAGAGGATTGGATAGGGTGGACAGTGAGAGCCTTTTTCCTCGGATTGTGATGTCCAGCATGAGGGGACATAGCTTTAAATTGAGGGGAGATAGATATAGGACAGATGTCAGAGCTAGGTTCTTTACTCAGAGTAGTAAGGGCGTGGAATGCCCTGCCTGCAACAGTAGTGGACTCGCCAACACTAAGGACATTCAAATGGTCATTGGATAGACATATGGACGATAAGGGAATAGTGTAGATGGGCTTTAGATGGTTTCAAAGGTCAGTGCAACATCGAGGGCCGAAGGGCTGGTACTGCGCTGTAATGTTCTATGTTCTATGCTCAGTCGAAGGGTCGGTGCAGACTCGATGGGCGAAATGGCCTCCTTCTGTGCTGGAGGGATTCTATGATTTTATGATACGTTATAGAACATAGAACATAGAAAAATACAGCACAAAACAGGCCCTTCGGCCCACGATGTTTTGCCGAAACTTTGTCCTAGATTAACCATAGATTACCATTGAATTTACAATGCAGAAGGAGGCCATTCAGCCCATTGAGTCTGCACCGGCTCTTGGAAAGAGCACCCCACCCAAGGTCAACACCTCCACTCAACACTAAGGACAATTTTGGACACTAAGGTCAATTTATCATGGCCAATCCACCGAACCTGCACATCTTTGGACTGTGGGAGGAAACCGGAGCACCCGGAGGAAACCCACGCAGACACGGGGAGAACGCGCAGACACTGCACAGACAGTGACCCAAGCCGGAATCGAACCTGGGATCCTGGAGCTGTGAAGCAATTGTGCTATCCACAATGCTACCGTGCTGCCCTTAAGAACAAATTTATCTACACTATATAATTCTACCGTAATCCATGTACCTATCCAACAGCTGCTTGAAGGTCCCTAATGTTTCCGACTCAACTACTTCCACAGGCAGTGCATTCCATGCCCCCACTACTCTCTGGGTAAAGAACCTACCTCTGACATCCCCCCTATATCTTCCACCATTCACCTTAAACTTATGTCCCCTTGTACTGGTTTGTTCCACCCGGGGAAAAAGTCTCTGACTGTCTACTCTATCTATTCCCCTGATCATCTTATAAACCACTATCAAGTCGCCCCTCATCCTTCTCCGTTCTAATGAGAAAAGGCCGAGCACCCTCAACCTTTCCACGTAAGACCTACTCTCCATTCCAGGCAACATCCTGGTAAATCTCCTTTGCACCTTTTCCAAAGCTTCCACATCCTTCCTAAAATGAGGCGACCAGAACTGTGCACAGTACTCCAAATGTGGCCTTACCAAAGTTTTGTACAGCTTCATCATCGCCTCACGGCTCTTAAATTCAATCCCTCTGTTAATGAACGCTAGCACACCATAGGCCTTCTTCACAGCTCTATCCACTTGAGTGGCAACTTTCAAAGATGTATGAACATAGACCCCAAGATCTCTGTGCTCCTCCACATTGCCAAGAGCTCTACCGTTAACCCTGTATTCCGCATTCATATTTGTCCTTCCAAAATGGACAACCTCACACTTTTCAGGGTTGAACTCCATCTGCCACTTCTCAGCCCAGCTCTGCATCCTATCTATGTCTCTTTGCAGCCGACAACAGCCCTCCTCACTATCCACAACTCCACCAATCTTCGTATCATCTGCAAATTTACTGACCCACCCTTCAACTCCCTCATCCAAGTCATTAATGAAAATCACAAACAGCAGAGGACCCAGAACTGATCCCTGCGGTACACCACTGGTAACTGGGATCCAGGCTGAATATTTGCCATCCACCACCACTCTCTGACTTCTATCGGTTAGCCAGTTCGTTATCCAACTGGCCAAATTTCCCACTAGCCCATGCCTCCTTACTTTCTGCATAAGCCTAACATGGGGAACCTTATAAAATGCCTTTCTAAAATCCATGTACACTACATCCACTGCTTTACCTTCATCCACATGCTTGGTCACCTTCTCAAAGAATTCAATAAGACTTGTAAGGCAAGACCCACCCCTCACAAATCCGTGCTGACTATCCCTAATCAAGCAGTGTCTTTCCAGATGCTCAGAAATCCTATCCTTCAGTACCCCTTCCATTACTTTGCCTACCACCGAAGTAAGACTAACTGGCCTGTAATTTCCAGGGTTATCCCTAGTCCCTTTTTTGAACAGGGGCATGACATTCACCACTCTCCAATCCCCTGGTACCACCCCTGTTGACAGTGAGGACGAAAAGATCATTGCCAACGGCTCTGCAATTTCATCTCTTGCTTCCCATAGAATCCTTGGATATATCCCGTCAGGCCCGGGGGAGTTGTCTATCCTCAAGTTTTTCAAAATGTCCAACACATAAGACCATAAGACCATAAGACATAGGAGCGGAAGTAAGGCCATTCGGCCCATCGAGTCCACTCCACCATTCAATCATGGCTGATTTCAACTCCATTTACCCGCTCTCTCTCCATAGCCCTTAATTCCTCGAGATATCAATAATTTATCAACTTCTGTCTTAAAGACACTCAACGTCCTGGCCTCCACCGCCCTCTGTGGCAATGAATTCCACAGACCCACCACTCTCTGGCTGAAGAAATTTCTCCTCATCTCTGTTCTAAAGTGACTCCCTTTTATTCTAAGGCTGTGCCCCCGGGTCCTAGTCTCCCCTGCTAATGGAAACAACTTCCCTACATCCACCCTATCTAAGCCATTCATTATCTTGTAAGTTTCTATTAGATCTCCCCTCAACCTCCTAAGCTCCAATGAATATAATCCCAGGATCCTCAGACGTTCATCGTATGTTAGGCCTACCATTCCTGGGATCATCCGTGTGAATCTCCGCTGGACCCGCTCCAGTGCCAGTATGTCCTTCCTGAGGTGTGGGGCCCAAAATTGCTCACAGTATTCTAAATGGGGCCTAACTAATGCTTTATAAAGCTTCAGAAGTACATCCCTGCTTTTATATTCCAAGCCTCTTGAGATGAATGACAACATTGCATTTGCTTTCTTAATTACAGACTCCACCTGCAAGTTTACCTTTAGAGAATCCTGGACTAGGACTCCCAAGTCCCTTTGCACTTCAGCATTATGAATTTTGTCACTGTTTAGAAAATAGTCCATGCCTCGATTCTTTTTTCCAAAGTGCAAGACCTCGCACTTGCCCACGTTGAATTTCATCAGCCATTTCTTGGACCACTCTCCTAAACTGTCTAAATCTTTCTGCAGCCTCCCCACCTCCTCCATACTACCTGCCCCTCCACCTATCTTTGTATCATCGGCAAACTTAGCCAGAATGCCCCCAGTCCCGTCATCTAGATCGTTAATATATAAAGAGAACAGCTGTGGCCCCAACACTGAACCCTGCGGGACACCACTCGTCACCGGTTGCCATTCCGAAAAAGAACCTTTTACCCCAACTCTCTGCCTTCTGCCTGACAGCCAATCGTCAATCCATGTTAGTACCTTGCCTCGAATACCATGGGCCCTTATTTTACTCAGCAGTCTCCCATGAGGCACCTTATCAAAGGCCTTTTGGAAGTCAAGATAGATAACATCCATTGGCTCTCCTTGGTCTAACCTATTTGTTATCTCTTCAAAGAACTCCAACATGTTTGTCAGGCACGACCTCCCCTTACTAAATCCATGCTGACTTGTCCTAATCTGACCCTGCACTTCCAAGAATTTAGAAATCTCATCCTTAACAATGGATTCTAGAATCTTGCCAACAACCGAGGTTAGGCTAATTGGCCTATAATTTTCCATCTTTTTCCTTGTTCCCTTCTTGAACAGGGGGGTTACAACAGCGATTTTCCAATCCTCTGGGAATTTCCCTGACTCCAGTGACTTTTGAAAGATCATAACTAACGCCTCCACTATTACTTCAGCTATCTCCTTTAGAACTCTAGGATGTAGTCCATCTGGGCCCGGAGATTTATCAATTTTTAGACCTCTTAGTTTCTCTAGCACTTTCTCCTTTGTGATGGCTACCATATTCAACTCTGCCCCCTGACTCTCCGGAATTGACATCTTCCTTCCTAAAAAGTATTTCCTCGAGCTTACCAATCTGTTTCACACTGTCCTCTCCAATAATATGGCCCCTCTCATTTGTAAATACAGAAGAAAAGTACTCGTTCAAGACCTCTCCTATCTCTTCAGACTCAATACACAATCTCCCTCTACTGTACTTGATTGGACCTACCCTCGCTCTAGTCATTCTCATATTTCTCACATATGTGTAAAAGGCCTTGGGGTTTTCCTTGATGCTACCCGCCAAAGATTGTTCATGCCCTCTCTTAGCTCTCCTAATCCCTTTCTTCAGTTCCCTCCTGGCTATCTTGTATCCCTCCAATGCCCTGTCTGAACCTTGTTTCCTCAGCCTGACATAAGTCTCCTTTTTCCTCTTAACGGGACATTCAACCTCTCTTGTCAACCATGGTTCCCTCACTCGACCATCTCTTTCCTGCCTGACAGGGACGTACATATCAAGGACACGTAGTACCTGTTCCTTGAACAAGTTCCACATTTCACTTGTGTCCTTCCCTGACAGCCTATGTTCCCAACTTATGCACTTCAATTCTTGTCTGACAACATCGTATTTACCCTTCCCCCAATTGTAAACCTTGCCCTGTTGCACACACCTATTCCTCTCCATTATTAAAGTGAAAGTCACAGAATTGTGGTCACTATCTCCAAAATGCTCCCTCACTAACAAATCTATCACTTGCCCTGGTTCATTACCAAGTACCAAATCCAATAATGCCTCCCCTCTGGTTGGACAATCTACATACTGTGTTAGAAAAGCTTCCTGGACACACTGCACAAACATCACCCCATCCAAACAATTTGATCTAAAGAGTTTCCACTCAATATTTGGGAAGTTAAAGTCACCCATGACTACTACCCTGTGACTTCTGCACCTTTCCAAAATCTGTTTCCCAATCTGTTCCTCCACATCTCTGTTACTATTGGGGGGCCTATAGAAAACTCCTAACAAGGTGACTGCTCCTTTCCTATTTCTGACTTCAATCCATACTACCTCAGTAGGCAGATACTCCTCGAACTGCCTTTCTGCAGCTGTTATACTATCTCTAATTAACAATGCCACCACCCCCCCCCCCACCTCTTTTACCACCTTCCCTCATCTTATTGAAACATCTATAACCAGGGACCTCCAACAACCATTTCTGCCCCTCTTCTATTCAAGTTTACGTGATGGCCACCACATCGTAGTCCCAAGTACCGATCCATGCCTTAAGTTCACCCACCTTATTCCTGATGCTTCTTGCGTTGAAGTATACACATTTCAACCCATCTCCGTGCCTGCAAGTACTCTCCTTTGTCAGTGTTCCCTTCCCCACTGCCTCATTACACGCTTTGGTGTCCTGAATATCGGCTACCTTAGTTGCTGGACTACAAATCCGGTTCCCATTCCCCTGCCAAATTAGTTTAAACCCTCCCGAAATGTACTAGAAAACCTCCCTCCCGGGATATTGGTGCCCCTCTGGTTCAGATGCAACCCGTCCTGCTTGTACAGGTCCCACCTTCCCCAGAATGCACTCCAATTATCCAAATACCTGAAGCCCTCCCTCCCTCCTACACCATTCCTGCAGCCACGTGTTCAGCTGCACTCTCTCCCTATTCCAAGCCACGCTATCACGTGGCACCGGCAACAAACCAGAGAGGACAACTCTGTCTGTCCTGGCTTTTAACTTCCAGCCTAACTCCCAAAACTCGTTTATTACATCAACACCCCTTTTCCTACCTATGTCGTTGGTACCAATATGCACCACGACTTCTGGCTGCTCCCCCTCCCCCTTAAGGATCCTGAAGACACGATTCGAGACATCCCTGGCCCTGGCACCCGGGAGGCAACATACCTTCCGGGAGTCTCGCTCGCGACCACAGAATCTCGTATCTATTCCCCGAACCATTGAATCTCCTATAACTATTGCTTTTCTATTCTCCCCCCTTCCCTTCTGAGCCCCAGAGCCAGACTCAGTGCCAGAGACCTGGCCGCTAGGGCCTTCCCCCGGTAGGTCATCCCCCCCAACAGTATCCAAAATGGTATACTTGTTTTGAAGGGGAACGGCCACGAGGGATCCCTGCACTGTCTGCCTGTTTGTTTTCTTTCCCCTGACTCTAACCCAGCTACTCGTGTCCTGTACATTGGGTGTGGTTACCTCCCTGTAACTCTTCTCAATCACCCCCTCTGCCTCCCGGATGATCCGAAGTTCATCCAGCTTCAGCTCCAGTTCCCTAACACGGTCTTTGAGGAGCTGGAGTTGGGTGCACTTCCTGCAGGTTTAGTCAGCCACCCACATCCAACAGGAGGAGCATGCAACTGGCCTAGCCTCCATGCCCTCTTACCTTACCGAATATAGCTGCCCTGTGGACCAACTGGACCTCTGCCCTCCGACTCTGCTCCCAGACAGCTGCACTCTCTGCAAACTTGGGTCTTTCTCATTTACTGATTGGTCTGTCATGTTTCTTCCAACAATCAATGTAAACTACATCAATAACGCTGCCCAAAAGATGTTGCTGGAGTGTGCATTACAGCTCCGCATGGATCAGGTCCTGGAAAAGGCCCTCACAGCGGAAATTAAACAATCATCGTAAGTTCCTGTTCATTGTGTAGACAGGGCCTATCATTGTGCAGAGAGGTCCTATCATTGAGCAGAGAGGGCCTATCATTGAGCAGACAGGGCCTATTATTGAGCAGACAGGGCCTATCATTGAGCAGACAGGGCCTATCATTGAGCAGACAGGGCCTCTCATTGTGCAGACAGGGCCTATAATTGAGTAGACAGGGCCTCTCATTGTGCAGACAGGGCCTCTCATTGTGCAGAGAGGGCCTGTCATTGAGCAGACAGGTCCTATCATTGAGCAGACAGGGCCTCTCATTGTGCAGACAGGGCCTATCATTGAGTAGATAGGGCCTATTATTGAGTAGACAGGTCCTCTCATTGTGCAGACAGAGCTTATCATTGTGTAGACAGGGCCTATTATTGAGTAGAAAGGGCCTGTCATTGAGTAGACAGGGCCTATCATTGTGTAGACAGGGCCTATTATTGAGTAGACAGAGACTATTATTGAGTAGAAAGGGCCTGTCATTGAGTAGACAGGGCCTATCATTGTGAGACAGGGCCTATCATTGAGTAGAAAGGGCCTGTCATTGAGTAGACAGGGCCTACCATTGTGTAGACAGGGCCTATTTTGAGTAGAAAGGGCCTGTCATTGAGTAGACAGGGCCTATCATTGTGTAGACAGGGCCTATTATTGAGTAGAAAGGGCCTGTCATTGAGTAGACAGGGCCTAACATTGTGTAGGCAGGACCTACCATTGAGTAGACAGGGTCTATTATTGTGTAGACAGGGCCTATCATTGTGTAGACAGGGCCTATCATTGAGTAGACAGGGCCTATTATTGAGTTGAAAGGGCCTGTCATTGAGTAGACAGGGCCTATCATTGTGTAGACAGGGCCTATTATTGAGTAGAACGGGCCTGTCATTGAGTAGACAGGGCCTATCATTGTGTAGGCAGGACCTACCATTGAGTAGACAGGGTCTATTATTGTGTAGACAGGGCCTATCATTGTGTAGACAGGGCCTATCATTGAGTAGACAGGGCCTATTACTGAGTAGAAAGGGCCTGTCATTGAGTAGGCAGGGCCACCATTGAGTAGACAGGGTCGATTATTGTGTAGACAGGGCCTATCATTGTGTAGACAGGGCCTATCATTGAGTAGGCAGGGCCTATCATTGTGTAGACAGGGCCTATCATTGAGTAGACAGGGTCTATCATTGAGTAGACAGGGCCTATCATTGTGTAGACAGGCCCATCATTGAGTAGACAGGGCGAATCTTTGAGAAGACAGGATCTATTATTGTGCAGGCAGAGCTTATCATTGTGTAGGCAGAGCCTATCATTGTGTAGACAGGGCCTATCATTGTGTAGACAGGGCCTATCATTGAGTAGACAGGGCCTATCATTGTGTAGACAGGGCCTATCATTGAGTAGAAAGGGCCTATCATTGTGTAGACAGGGCCTATCGTTGTGTAGACAGGGCCTATCATTGAGTAGACAGGACCTATCATTGTGTAGACAGGGTCTATTATTGAGTTGATGTGGCCTATCAGTGTGTAGAGATGGCCTATCATTGTCTAGAGAGGGCCAAACATTATGTAGACAAGGCCTATCATTGTGTAGACCGGGCCTATTATTGTGTAGACTGGGACAATCATTGTGTAGACAGGTCCTATTATTGAGTAGAAAGGGTCTATCATTGAGTAGACAGGGCATATCATTTTGTGGACAAGGCCTATCGTTGTGAAGTCAGGGCCTATCATTGAGTAGACAGGGCCGTTTATTGAGTAGAAAAGACCTGTCATTGAGTAGACAGGGCCTATCATTGTGTAGACAGGGCCTATCATTGAGTAGACAGGGCCTATCATTGTGTAGACAGGCCCTATCAGTGTGGAGAGAGGGCCAATAATTGTGTAGACAGGGCCTATCATTGAGTAGACAAGGCCTATCATTGTGTAGACAGGGCCTAACATTGAGTGAACAGGACTTATCATTGAGTAGACAGGGTCTATAAATGTGTGGACAGAGCCTATCATTGTGTAGACAGGGTCTATTTTTGAGTTGACAGGGCCTATCATTGTGTAGACAGGACCTATCATTGTGCAGACAGGGTCTATTATTGAGTTGACGTGGCCTATCAGTGTGTAGAGATGGCCTATCATTGTCTAGAGAGGGCCAATCATTGAGTAGACAAGGCCTATCATTGTGTAGACAGGGCCTATTATTGTGTAGACTGGGACAATCATTGTGTAGACAGGTCCTATCATTGAGTCGGCACGGCCTATCATTCTTTAGAAAGTGTTGATCATTGAGTAGACAGGGTCAATCATTTTGTAGACAGGGCCTATCATTGTGTAGTCAGGGCCTATCATTGAGTAGGCAGGGCCTTTCATTTTGTAGACAGGGCCTTTCATTGTGTAGACAGGGCCTATCATTGAGAAGACAGGGCCTATCATTGAGTAAACAGGGTCTATCATTGTGTAGACAGGGCCTATCATTGGGTATACAGGGCCAACCATTGTCTAGACAGGGCCACTCATTGAGTAGACATGGCCTATCATTGAGTAGACAGGGCCTATTATTGTGTAGACTGGGACTATCATTGTGTAGACAGGGCCTATTATTGAGTAGAAAGAGTCCATCATTGAGTAGACAGGGCCTATCATTTTGTAGACAGGGCATATCATTTTGTAGACAGGGCCTATCGTTGTGTAGACAGGGCCTATCATTGAGTAGACAGGGCCTATTATTGAGTAGAAAGGACTTGTCATTGAGTAGACAGGGCCTACCATTGAGTAGACCGGGTCTATTATTGTGTAGACAGGGCCAATCATTGTGTAGACAGGGCCTATCATTGAGTAGACAGATCCTATTATTGAGTAGAAAGGGCCTGTCATTGAGTAGACATGGCCTACCATTGAGTTGACAGGGTCTATTATTGTGTAGACAGGGCCTATCATTTTGTAGACAGGGCATATCATTTTGGAGACAGGGCCTATCGTTGTGTAGACAGGGCCTATCATTGAGTAGACAGGGCCTATTATTGAATAGAAAGGACTTGTCATTGAGTAGGCAGGGCCTACCATTGAGTAGACAGGGTCTATTATTGTGTAGACAGGGCCAATCATTGTGTAGACAGGGCCTTTCATTGAGTAGACAGGGCCTATTATTGAGTAGAAAGGGCCTGTCATTGAGTAGACAGGGCCTATCATTGAGTAAACAGGGCCTATCATTGTGTAGACAGGGCCTATCATTGGGTATACAGGGCAACCATTGTCTAGACAGGGCCAATCATTGAGTAGACAAGGCCTATCATTGAGTAGACAGGGCCTATTATTGTGTAGACTGGGACTATCATTGTGTAGACAGGGCCTATTATTGAGTAGAAAGGGTCTATCATCGAGTAGACAGGGCCTATCATTTTGTAGACAGGGCATATCATTTTGTAGACAGGGCCTATCGTTGTGTAGACAGGGCCTATCATTGAGTAGACAGGGCCTATTATTGAGTAGAAAGGACATGTCATTGAGTAGACAGGGCCTACCATTGAGTAGACAGGGTCTATTATTGTGTAGACAGGGCCAATCATTGTGTAGACAGGGCCTATCATTGAGTAGACAGGGCCTATTATTGAGTAGAAAGGGCCTGTCATTGAGTCGACATGGCCTACCATTGAGTAGAAAGGGCCTATCATTGAGTAGACAGGGCCTACCATTTAGTAGACAGGGTATATTATTGTGTAGACAGGGCCTATCATTGAGTAGACATTGCCTATCATTGAGGAGACAGGGCCTATCATTGTGTAGACAGGCCCATCATTGAGTAGACAGGGTTTATCATTGAGAAGACAGGATCTATTATTGTGTAGAAAGGGCTTATCATTGTGTAGACAGGGCCTATCATTGTGTAGACAGGGTGTATTATTGTGTAGCAGGGCCTATCATTGAGTAGACAGGGTTTATCATTGTGTAGACAGGGCCTATCATTGAGTAGACAGGGCATATCATTGTGTAGACAGGACCTATCATTGTGTAGACAGGGACTATCATTGAGTAGACAGGGCCTATTATTGTGTAGACTGGGACTATCATTGTGTAGACAGGGCCTATTATTGAGTAGAAAGAGTCCATCATTGAGTAGACAGGGCCTATCATTTTGTAGACAGGGCATATCATTTTGTAGACAGGGCCTATCGTTGTGGAGACAGTGCCTATCATTGAGTAGACAGGGCCTATTATTGAGTAGAAAGGACTTGTCATTGAGTAGACAGGGCCTACCATTGAGTAGACAGGGTCTATTATTGTGTAGACAGGGCCAATCATTGTGTAGACAGGGCCTATCATTGAGTAGACAGATCCTATTATTGAGTAGAAAGGGCCTGTCATTGAGTAGACATGGCCTACCATTGAGTTGACAGGGTCTATTATTGTGTAGACAGGGCCTATCATTTTGTAGACAGGGCATATCATTTTGGAGACAGGGCCTATCGTTGTGTAGACAGGGCCTATCATTGAGTAGACAGGGCCTATTATTGAATAGAAAGGACTTGTCATTGAGTAGACAGGGCCTACCATTGAGTAGACAGGGTCTATTATTGTGTAGACAGGGCCAATCATTGTGTAGACAGGGCCTTTCATTGAGTAGACAGGGCCTATTATTGAGTAGAAAGGGCCTGTCATTGAGTAGACAGGGCCTATCATTGAGTAAACAGGGCCTATCATTGTGTAGACAGGGCCTATCATTGGGTATACAGGGCAACCATTGTCTAGACAGGGCCAATCATTGAGTAGACAAGGCCTATCATTGAGTAGACAGGGCCTATTATTGTGTAGACTGGGACTATCATTGTGTAGACAGGGCCTATTATTGAGTAGAAAGGGTCTATCATCGAGTAGACAGGGCCTATCATTTTGTAGACAGGGCATATCATTTTGTAGACAGGGCCTATCGTTGTGTAGACAGGGCCTATCATTGAGTAGAAAGGGCCTATTATTGAGTAGAAAGGACATGTCATTGAGTAGACAGGGCCTACCATTGAGTAGACAGGGTCTATTATTGTGTAGACAGGGCCAATCATTGTGTAGACAGGGCCTATCATTGAGTAGACAGGGCCTATTATTGAGTAGAAAGGGCCTGTCATTGAGTAGACATGGCCTACCATTGAGTAGAAAGGGCCTATCATTGAGTAGACAGGGCCTACCATTTAGTAGACAGGGTATATTATTGTGTAGACAGGGCCTATCATTGAGTAGACATTGCCTATCATTGAGGAGACAGGGCCTATCATTGTGTAGACAGGCCCATCATTGAGTAGACAGGGTTTATCATTGAGAAGACAGGATCTATTATTGTGTAGAAAGGGCTTATCATTGTGTAGACAGGGCCTATCATTGTGTAGACAGGGTGTATTATTGTGTAGCAGGGCCTATCATTGAGTAGACAGGGTTTATCATTGTGTAGACAGGGCCTATCATTGAGTAGACAGGGCATATCATTGTGTAGACAGGACCTATCATTGTGTAGACAGGGACTATCATTGAGTGAACAGAGCCTATCATTGAGTAGACAGGGTCTATCAATGTGTAGAAAGGGCCTATCATTGTGTAGACAGGGCCTATCATTGAGTAGACATGGCCTATCATTGTGTAGACAAGGCCTATCATTGAGTAGACAGGGCCTATCATTGTCTAGAGAAGGCCAATCATTGAGTAGACAAGACCTATCATTGTGTAGACAGGGCCTATTATTGTGTAGACTCGACTATCATTGTGTAGACAGGGCCTATTATTGAGTAGAAAGGGCCTATCATTTTGTAGACAGGGCATATCATTTTGTAGACAGGGCCTATCGTTGAGTAGCCAGGGCCTCTCATTATGTAGACAGGGCCTATCATTGAGTAGACAGTGCCTATCATTTTGTAGACAGGGCCTATCATTGAGTAGACAGTGCCTATCATTTTGTAGACTGGGCCTATCATTGTGTAGACAGGGCCTATCATTGTGTAGACAGGGCCTATCATTGTGTAGACAGGGCCAATCATTGAGTAGACAGGGCCTATCACTATATAGAGAGGGCCTATCATTGTCTAGAGAGGGCCAATCATTGAGTAGACAAGGCCTATCATTGTGTAGACAGAGCCTATTATTGAGTAGAAAGGGCCTCTCATTTTGGAGACAGGGCATATCATTTTGGAGACAGGGCCTATCGTTGAGCAGATAGGGCCTATCATTGAGTAGACAGGGCCTATCATTGAGTAGACAGGGCCAATCATTGAGTAGACAGGGCCTATCGTTGTGTAGACATGGCCTATCATTTTTGTTTATAATTTTAAAGTACCCAATTTATTTTTTCCAATTAAGGGGCAATTTAGTGGGACCAGTCCACCTACCCTGCACATCTTTTGGGCTGTGGGTGCGAATCCCACGCAAACATGGGGAGAATGTGCAAACTCCACACGGACAGTGAACCAGAGCCAGGATCGAACCTGGGGCCTCGACGCCATGAGGCAGCAATGCTAACCATTGTCCACCATGCTGCCCGACAGGGCCTTTCATTTTGTAGACAGGGCCTTTCATTGTGTAGACAGGGCCTATCATTGAGTAGACAGTGCCTATCATTGGGTATACAGGGCAAACCATTGTCTAGACAGGGCCAATCATTGAGTAGACAAGGCCTATCATTGAGTAGACAGGGCCTATTATTGTGTAGACTGGGACTATCATTGTGTAGACAGGACCTATCATTGAGTAGACAGGGCCTATTATTGAGTAGAAAGGACTTGTCATTGAGTAGACAGGGCCTACCATTGAGTAGACAGGGTCTATTATTGTGTAGACAGGGCCAATCATTGTGTAGACAGGGCCTATCATTGAGTAGACAGGGCATATTATTGAGTAGAAAGGGCCTGTCATTGTGTAGACAGGGCCTATCATTGAGTAGACAGGGCTTATCATTGAGAAGACAGGATCTATTACTGTGTAGATAGGGCTTATCATTGTGTAGACAGGGCCTATCATTGTGTTGACAGGGTCTATCATTGTGTAACAGGGCCTATCATTGAGTAGACAGGGCCTATCATTGTGTAGACAGGCCCTACCAGTGTGTAGAGAGGGCCAATCATTGTGTAGAATGGGCCTATCATTGAGTAGACAGGGTCTATCATTGGGTATACAGGGCCAACCATTGTCAAGACAGAGACAATCATTGAGTAGACAGGGCCTACCATTGAGTAGACAGGGTCTATTATTGTGTAGACAGGGCCTATCATTGTGTAGAGAGGGCCTATCATTGAGTAGACAGGGCCTAGCATTGTGAAGACAGGGCCTATCATTGAGTAGACAGGGCTTATCATTGAGAAGACAGGATCTATTATTGTGTAGAAAGGGCTTATCATTGTGTAGACAGGGCCTATCATTGAGTAGACAGGGCTTATCATTGTGTAGACAGGCCCTACCAGTGTGTAGAGAGTTCCAATCATTGTGTAGAAAGGGCCTGTCATTGAGTAGACAGGGCCTATCATTGTGTAGACAGGGCCTATTATAGAGTAGAAAGGGCCTGTCATTGTGTAGGCAGGGCCTACCATTGAGTAGACAGGGCCTATTATTGTGTAGACAGGGCCTATCATTGTGTAGACAGGGCCTATCATTGAGTAGACAGGGCATATTACTGAGTAGAAAGGGCCTGTCATTGAGTAGACAGGGCCTACCATTGAGTAGACAGGGTCGATTATTGTGTAGACAGGGCCTATCGTTGTGTAGACAGGGCCTATCATTGAGTTGACAGGGCCTATCATTGTGTAGACAGAGCCTATCATTGAGTAGACAGAGCGAATCATTGAGAAGACAGGATCTATTATTGTGCAGACAGAGCTTATCATTGTGTAGGCAGAGCCTATCATTGTGTAGACAGGGTCTATCATTGTGTAGACAGGGGCTATCATTGAGTAGACAGGGCCTATCATTGTGTAGACAGGGCCGATCATTGAGTAGAAAGGGCCTATCATTGTGTAGACAGGGCCTATCATTGAGTAGACAGGACCTATCATTGTGTAGACAGGCCCTATCAGTGTGTAGAGAGGGCCAATCGTTGTGTAGACCGGGCCTATCATTGAGTAGACAAGGCCTATCATTTTGTAGACAGGGCCTATCATTGAGTGAACAGGACCTATCATTGAGTAGACAGGGTCTATCAATGTGTAGACAGAGCCTATCATTGCGTAGACAGGGTCTATTATTGAGTTGACAGGGCCTATCATTGTGTAGACAGGACCTATTGTTGTGTAGACAGGGTCTATTATTGAGTTGACGTGGCCTATCAGTGTGTAGAGATGGCCTATCATTGCCTAGAGAGGGTCAATCATTGAGTAGACAAGGCCTATCATTGTGTAGACCGGGCCTATTATTGTGTAGACTGGGACAATCATTGTGTAGACAGGTCCTATTATTGAGTAGAAAGGGTCTATCATTGAGTAGACAGGGCATATCATTTTGTAGACAAGGCCTATCGTTGTGAAGACAGTGCCTATCATTGAGTAGACAGGGCCTATTATTGAGTAGAAAGGACCTGTCATTGAGTAGACAGGGCCTATCATCGTATAGACAGGGCCTACCATTAAGTAGACAGGGTCTATTATTGTGTAGACAGGGCCTATAATTGTGTAGACGGGGCCTATCTTTGAGTAGACAGGGCCTATCATTGAGTAGACAGGGCCTATTATTGAGTAGAAAGGGCCTGTCATTGAGTACATAGGGCCTAACATTGTGCAGACAGGGCCTATCATTGAGTAGACAGGGCCGATTATTGAGTTGAAAGGGCCTGTCATTGAGTAGACAGGGCCTATCATTGTGTAGACAGGGCCTGTTATTGAGTAGAACGGGCCTGTCATTGAGTAGACAGGGCCTATCATTGTGTAGGCAGGACCTACCATTGAGTAGACAGGGCCAATTATTGTGTAGACTGGGACAATCATTGTGTAGACAGGTCCTATTATTGAGTAGAAAGGGTCTATCATTGAGTAGACAGGGCATATCATTTTGTAGACAAGGCCTATCGTTGTGAAGACAGTGCCTATCATTGAGTAGACAGGGCCTATTATTGAGTAGAAAGGACCTGTCATTGAGTAGACAGGGCCTATCATCGTATAGACAGGGCCTACCATTAAGTAGACAGGGTCTATTATTGTGTAGACAGGGCCTATAATTGTGTAGACGGGGCCTATCTTTGAGTAGACAGGGCCTATCATTGAGTAGACAGGGCCTATTATTGAGTAGAAAGGGCCTGTCATTGAGTAGATAGGGCCTAACATTGTGCAGACAGGGCCTATCATTGAGTAGACAGGGCCGATTATTGAGTTGAAAGGGCCTGTCATTGAGTAGACAGGGCCTATCATTGTGTAGACAGGGCCTATTATTGAGTAGAACGGGCCTGTCATTGAGTAGACAGGGCCTATCATTGTGTAGGCAGGACCTACCATTGAGTAGACAGGGTCTATTATTGTGTAGACAGGGCCTATCATTGTGTAGACAGGGCCTATCATTGAGTAGACAGGGCCTATTACTGAGTAGAAAGGGCCTGTCATTGAGTAGGCAGGGCCACCATTGAGTAGACAGGGTCGATTATTGTGTAGACAGGGCCTATCATTGTGTAGACAGGGCCTATCATTGAGTAGGCAGGGCCTATCATTGTGTAGACAGGGCCTATCATTGAGTAGACAGGGTCTATCATTGAGTAGACAGGGCCTATCATTGTGTAGACAGGCCCATCATTGAGTAGACAGGGCGAATCTTTGAGAAGACAGGATCTATTATTGTGCAGGCAGAGCTTATCATTGTGTAGGCAGAGCCTATCATTGTGTAGACAGGGCCTATCATTGTGTAGACAGGGCCTATCATTGAGTAGACAGGGCCTATCATTGTGTAGACAGGGCCTATCATTGAGTAGAAAGGGCCTATCATTGTGTAGACAGGGCCTATCATTGTGTAGACAGGGCCAGTCATTGAGTAGACAGGACCTATCATTGTGTAGACAGGGTCTATTATTGAGTTGATGTGGCCTATCAGTGTGTAGAGATGGCCTATCATTGTCTAGAGAGGGCCAAACATTGAGTAGACAAGGCCTATCATTGTGTAGACCGGGCCTATTATTGTGTAGACTGGGACAATCATTGTGTAGACAGGTCCTATTATTGAGTAGAAAGGGTCTATCATTGAGTAGACAGGGCATATCATTTTGTGGACAAGGCCTATCGTTGTGAAGACAGGGCCTATCATTGAGTAGACAGGGCCGTTTATTGAGTAGAAAAGACCTGTCATTGAGTAGACAGGGCCTATCATTGTGTAGGCAGGGCCTATCATTGAGTAGACAGGGCCTATCATTGTGTAGACAGGCCCTATCAGTGTGGAGAGAGGGCCAATCATTGTGTAGACAGGGCCTATCATTGAGTAGACAAGGCCTATCATTGTGTAGACAGGGCCTAACATTGAGTGAACATGACTTATCATTGAGTAGACAGGGTCTATAAATGTGTGGACAGAGCCTATCATTGTGTAGACAGGGTCTATTTTTGAGTTGACAGGGCCTATCATTGTGTTGACAGGACCTATCATTGTGCACACAGGGTCTATTATTGAGTTGACGTGGCCTATCAGTGTGTAGAGATGGCCTATCATTGTCTAGAGAGGGCCAATCATTGAGTAGACAAGGCCTATCATTGTGTAGACAGGGCCTATTATTGTGTAGACTGGGACAATCATTGTGTAGACAGGTCCTATCATTGAGTCGGCACGGCCTATCATTCTTTAGAAAGTGTTGATCATTGAGTAGACAGGGTCAATCATTTTGTAGACAGGGCCTATCATTGTGTAGGCAGGGCCTATCATTGAGTGGGCAGGGCCTTTCATTTTGTAGACAGGGCCTTTCATTGTGTAGACAGGGCCTATCATTGAGTAGACAGGGCCTATCATTGAGTAAACAGGGTCTATCATTGTGTAAACAGGGCCTATCATTGAGTAGACAGGGCCTATCATTGTATAGACAGGGCCTACCATTGAGTAGACAGGGTCTATTATTGTGTAGACAGGGCCTATAATTGTGTAGACGGGGCCTATCTTTGAGTAGACAGGGCCTATCATTGAGTAGACAGGGCCTATCATTGTGTAGACAGGGCCCATCATTGAGTAGACAGGGCCTATCATTGTGTAGACAGGGCCTATTATTGAGTAGAAAGGGTCTATCATTGAGTAGACAGGGCATATCATTTTGTAGACAAGGCCTATCGTTGTGAAGACAGTGCCTATCATTGAGTAGACAGGGCCTATTATTGAGTAGAATGGACCTGTCATTGAGTAGACAGGGCCTATCATTGTATAGACAGGGCCTACCATTGAGTAGACAGGGTCTATTATTGTGTAGACAGGGCCTATAATTGTGTAGACGGGGCCTATCGTTGAGTAGACAGGGCCGATCATTGAGTAGACAGGGCCTATCATTGTGTAGACAGGGCCTATCATTGAGTAGACAGGGCCTATCATTGTGTAGACAGGGCCTATCATTGAGTAGACTGGGCCTATCATTGTGTAGACAGGCCCTATCAGTGTGTAGAGAGGGCCTATCATTGTGTAGACAGAGCCTATCATTGCGTAGACAGGGCCTATTATTGAGTAGAAAGGGCCTATCATTGTGTAGGCAGGGCCTATCATTATGTAGACAGGGCCTATCATTTTGGAGACAGGGCCTATCGTTGAGTAGATAGGGCCTATCATTGAGTAGACAGGGCCTATCATTGAGTAGACAGGGCCTATCATTGAGTAGACAGGGCCTATCATTGTGTAGACAGGGCCTATCATTTTGTAGACAGGGCCTATCGTTGTGTAGACAGGGCCTATCATTGAGTAGACAGGGCCTATTATTGAGTAGAAAGGACATGTCATTGAGTAGACAGGGCCTACCATTGAGTAGACAGGGTCTATTATTGTGTAGACAGGGCCAATCATTGTGTAGACAGGGCCTATCATTGAGTAGACAGGGCCTATTATTGAGTAGAAAGGGCCTGTCATTGAGTAGACATGGCCTACCATTGAGTAGAAAGGGCCTATCATTGAGTAGACAGGGCCCATCATTGAGTAGAAAGGGTTTATCATTGAGAAGACAGGATCTATTATTGTGTAGAAAGGGCTTATCATTGTGTAGACAGGGCCTATCATTGTGTAGACAGGGCGTATTATTGTGTAGCAGGGCCTATCATTGAGTAGACAGGGTTTATCATTGTGTAGACAGGGCCTATCATTGAGTAGACATTGCATATCATTGTGTAGACAGGACCTATCATTGTGTAGACAGGGACTATCATTGAGTGAACAGAGCCTATCATTGAGTAGACAGGGTCTATCAATGTGTAGAAAGGGCCTATCATTGTGTAGACAGGGCCTATCATTGAGTAGACATGGCCTATCATTGTGTAGACAAGGCCTATCATTGAGTAGACAGGGCCTATCATTGTCTAGAGAAGGCCAATCATTGAGTAGACAAGACCTATCATTGTGTAGACAGGGCCTATTATTGTGTAGACTCGACTATCATTGTGTAGACAGGGCCTATTATTGAGTAGAAAGGGCCTATCATTTTGTAGACAGGGCATATCATTTTGTAGACAGGGCCTATCGTTGAGTAGACAGGGCCTATCATTATGTAGACAGGGCCTATCATTGAGTAGACAGTGCCTATCATTTTGTAGACAGGGCCTATCATTGTGTAGACAGGGCCTATCATTGAGTAGACAGGGCCTATCATTGAGTAGACAGTGCCTATCATTTTGTAGACTGGGCCTATCATTGTGTAGACAGGGCCTATCCTTGTGTAGACTGGGCCTATCATTGTGTAGAAAGGGCCAATCATTGAGTAGACAGGGCCTATCACTGTGTAGAGAGGGCCTATCATTGAGTAGACAGGGCCTATCATTGAGTAGGCAGGGCCTATCATTGTGTAGACAGGGCCTATCATTGAGTAGACAGGGTCTATCATTGAGTAGACAGGGCCTATCATTGTGTAGACAGGCCCATCATTGAGTAGACAGGGCGAATCTTTGAGAAGACAGGATCTATTATTGTGCAGGCAGAGCTTATCATTGTGTAGGCAGAGCCTATCATTGTGTAGACAGGGCCTATCATTGTGTAGACAGGGCCTATCATTGAGTAGACAGGGCCTATCATTGTGTAGACAGGGCCTATCATTGAGTAGAAAGGGCCTATCATTGTGTAGACAGGGCCTATCATTGTGTAGACAGGGCCAGTCATTGAGTAGACAGGACCTATCATTGTGTAGACAGGGTCTATTATTGAGTTGATGTGGCCTATCAGTGTGTAGAGATGGCCTATCATTGTCTAGAGAGGGCCAAACATTGAGTAGACAAGGCCTATCATTGTGTAGACCGGGCCTATTATTGTGTAGACTGGGACAATCATTGTGTAGACAGGTCCTATTATTGAGTAGAAAGGGTCTATCATTGAGTAGACAGGGCATATCATTTTGTGGACAAGGCCTATCGTTGTGAAGACAGGGCCTATCATTGAGTAGACAGGGCCGTTTATTGAGTAGAAAAGACCTGTCATTGAGTAGACAGGGCCTATCATTGTGTAGGCAGGGCCTATCATTGAGTAGACAGGGCCTATCATTGTGTAGACAGGCCCTATCAGTGTGGAGAGAGGGCCAATCATTGTGTAGACAGGGCCTATCATTGAGTAGACAAGGCCTATCATTGTGTAGACAGGGCCTAACATTGAGTGAACATGACTTATCATTGAGTAGACAGGGTCTATAAATGTGTGGACAGAGCCTATCATTGTGTAGACAGGGTCTATTTTTGAGTTGACAGGGCCTATCATTGTGTTGACAGGACCTATCATTGTGCACACAGGGTCTATTATTGAGTTGACGTGGCCTATCAGTGTGTAGAGATGGCCTATCATTGTCTAGAGAGGGCCAATCATTGAGTAGACAAGGCCTATCATTGTGTAGACAGGGCCTATTATTGTGTAGACTGGGACAATCATTGTGTAGACAGGTCCTATCATTGAGTCGGCACGGCCTATCATTCTTTAGAAAGTGTTGATCATTGAGTAGACAGGGTCAATCATTTTGTAGACAGGGCCTATCATTGTGTAGGCAGGGCCTATCATTGAGTGGGCAGGGCCTTTCATTTTGTAGACAGGGCCTTTCATTGTGTAGACAGGGCCTATCATTGAGTAGACAGGGCCTATCATTGAGTAAACAGGGTCTATCATTGTGTAAACAGGGCCTATCATTGAGTAGACAGGGCCTATCATTGTATAGACAGGGCCTACCATTGAGTAGACAGGGTCTATTATTGTGTAGACAGGGCCTATAATTGTGTAGACGGGGCCTATCTTTGAGTAGACAGGGCCTATCATTGAGTAGACAGGGCCTATCATTGTGTAGACAGGGCCCATCATTGAGTAGACAGGGCCTATCATTGTGTAGACAGGGCCTATTATTGAGTAGAAAGGGTCTATCATTGAGTAGACAGGGCATATCATTTTGTAGACAAGGCCTATCGTTGTGAAGACAGTGCCTATCATTGAGTAGACAGGGCCTATTATTGAGTAGAAAGGACCTGTCATTGAGTAGACAGGGCCTATCATTGTATAGACAGGGCCTACCATTGAGTAGACAGGGTCTATTATTGTGTAGACAGGGCCTATAATTGTGTAGACGGGGCCTATCGTTGAGTAGACAGGGCCTATCATTGAGTAGACAGGGCCTATCATTGTGTAGACAGGGCCTATCATTGAGTAGACAGGGCCTATCATTGTGTAGACAGGGCCTATCATTGAGTAGACTGGGCCTATCATTGTGTAGACAGGCCCTATCAGTGTGTAGAGAGGGCCTATCATTGTGTAGACAGAGCCTATCATTGCGTAGACAGGGCCTATTATTGAGTAGAAAGGGCCTATCATTGTGTAGGCAGGGCCTATCATTATGTAGACAGGGCCTATCATTTTGGAGACAGGGCCTATCGTTGAGTAGATAGGGCCTATCATTGAGTAGACAGGGCCTATCATTGAGTAGACAGGGCCTATCATTGAGTAGACAGGGCCTATCATTGTGTAGACAGGGCCTATCATTTTGTAGACAGGGCCTATCGTTGTGTAGACAGGGCCTATCATTGAGTAGACAGGGCCTATTATTGAGTAGAAAGGACATGTCATTGAGTAGACAGGGCCTACCATTGAGTAGACAGGGTCTATTATTGTGTAGACAGGGCCAATCATTGTGTAGACAGGGCCTATCATTGAGTAGACAGGGCCTATTATTGAGTAGAAAGGGCCTGTCATTGAGTAGACATGGCCTACCATTGAGTAGAAAGGGCCTATCATTGAGTAGACAGGGCCCATCATTGAGTAGAAAGGGTTTATCATTGAGAAGACAGGATCTATTATTGTGTAGAAAGGGCTTATCATTGTGTAGACAGGGCCTATCATTGTGTAGACAGGGCGTATTATTGTGTAGCAGGGCCTATCATTGAGTAGACAGGGTTTATCATTGTGTAGACAGGGCCTATCATTGAGTAGACATTGCATATCATTGTGTAGACAGGACCTATCATTGTGTAGACAGGGACTATCATTGAGTGAACAGAGCCTATCATTGAGTAGACAGGGTCTATCAATGTGTAGAAAGGGCCTATCATTGTGTAGACAGGGCCTATCATTGAGTAGACATGGCCTATCATTGTGTAGACAAGGCCTATCATTGAGTAGACAGGGCCTATCATTGTCTAGAGAAGGCCAATCATTGAGTAGACAAGACCTATCATTGTGTAGACAGGGCCTATTATTGTGTAGACTCGACTATCATTGTGTAGACAGGGCCTATTATTGAGTAGAAAGGGCCTATCATTTTGTAGACAGGGCATATCATTTTGTAGACAGGGCCTATCGTTGAGTAGACAGGGCCTATCATTATGTAGACAGGGCCTATCATTGAGTAGACAGTGCCTATCATTTTGTAGACAGGGCCTATCATTGTGTAGACAGGGCCTATCATTGAGTAGACAGGGCCTATCATTGAGTAGACAGTGCCTATCATTTTGTAGACTGGGCCTATCATTGTGTAGACAGGGCCTATCCTTGTGTAGACAGGGCCTATCATTGTGTAGAAAGGGCCAATCATTGAGTAGACAGGGCCTATCACTGTGTAGAGAGGGCCTATCATTGTCTAGAGAGGGCCAATCATTGAGTAGACAAGGCCTATCATTGTGTAGACAGAGCCTATTATTGAGTAGAAAGGGCCTATCATTTTGGAGAGAGGGCATATCATTTTGGAGACAGGGCCTATCGTTGAGCAGATAGGGCCTAGCATTGAGTAGACAGGGCCTATCATTGAGTAGACAGGGCCTATTATTGAGTAGAAAGGGCCTATCATTGTGTAGACAGAGCCTATCATTATGTAGACAGGGCCTATCATTGAGTAGACAGGGCGTATCGTTGTGTAGACATGGCCTATCATTTTTGTTTATAATTTTAAAGTACCCAATTTATTTTTTCCAATTAAGGGGCAATTCAGTGTGACCAGTCCACCTACCCTGCACATCTTTTGGGCTGTGGGTGCGAATCCCACGCAAACATGGGGAGAATGTGCAAACTCCACACGGACAGTGAACCAGAGCCAGGATCGAACCTGGGACCTCGACGCCATGAGGCAGCAATGCTAACCATTGTCCACCATGCTGCCCGACAGGGCCTTTCATTTTGTAGACAGGGCCTTTCATTGTGTAGACAGGGCCTATCATTGAGTAGACAGGGCCTATCATTGAGTAAACAGGGCCTATCATTGTGTAGACAGGGCCTATCATTGGGTATACAGGGCCAACCATTGTCTAGACAGGGCCAAACTTTGTGTAGACAAGGCCTATCATTGAGTAGACAGGGCCTATTATTGTGTAGACTGGGACTATCATTGTGTAGACAGGGCCTATCATTGAGTAGACAGGGCCTATCTTTGTGTAGAAAGGGCCAATCATAGAGTAGACAGGGCCTATCACTGTGTAGAGAGGGCCTATCATTGTCTAGAGAGGGCCAATCATTGAGTAGACAAGGCCTATCATTGTGTAGACAGAGCCTATTATTGAGTAGAAAGGGCCTATCATTTTGGAGAGAGGGCATATCATTTTGGAGACAGGGCCTATCGTTGAGCAGATAGGGCCTAGCATTGAGTAGACAGGGCCTATCATTGAGTAGACAGGGCCTATTATTGAGTAGAAAGGGCCTATCATTGTGTAGACAGAGCCTATCATTTTGTAGACAGGGCCTATCATTGAGTAGACAGTGCCTATCATTTTGTAGACAGTGCCTATCACTGTGTAGACAGGGCCTATCATTGTGTAGACAGGGCCTATCATTGAGTAGACAGGGCCAATCATTGAGTAGACAGGGCCTATCGTTGTGTAGACATGGCCTATCATTTTTGTTTCTAATTTTAAAGTACCCAATTTATTTTTTCCAATTAAGGGGCAATTCAGTGTGACCAGTCCACCTACCCTGCACATCTTTTGGGCTGTGGGTGCGAATCCCACGCGAACATGGGGAGAATGTGCAAACTCCACACGGACAGTGAACCAGAGCCAGGATCGTACCTGGGGCCTCGACGCCATGAGGCAGCAATGCTAACCATTGTCCACCATGCTGCCCGACAGGGCCTTTCATTTTGTAGACAGGGCCTTTCATTGTGTAGACAGGGCCTATCATTGAGTAGACAGGGCCTATCATTGAGTAGACAGGGCCTATCATTGAGTAAACAGGGCCTATCATTGTGTAGACAGGGCCTATCATTGGGTATACAGGGCCAACCATTGTCTAGACAGGGCCAATCATTGTGTAGACAAGGCCTATCATTGAGTAGAGAGGGCCTATTATTGTGTAGACTGGGACTATCATTGTGTAGACAGGGCCTATCATTGAGTAGACAGGGCCTATTATTGAGTAGAAAGGTCTTGTCATTGAGTAGACAGGGCCTACCATTGAGTTGACAGGGTCTATTATTGTGTAGACAGGGCCTATCATTTTGTAGACAGGGCATATCATTTTGTAGACAGGGCCTATCGTTCTGTAGACAGGGCCTATCATTGAGTAGACAGGGCCTATTATTGAGTAGAAAGGACTTGTCATTGAGTAGACAGGGCCTACCATTGAGTAGACAGGGTCTATTATTGTGTAGACAGGGCCAATCACTGTGTAGACAGGGCCTATCATTGAGTAGACAGGGCCTATTATTGAGTAGAAAGGGCCTGTCATTGAGTAGACATGGCCTACCATTGAGTTGACAGGGTCTATTATTGTGTAGACTGGGCCTATCATTGTGTAGACAGGGCCTATCTTTGAGTAGACAGGATCTATTATTGAGTAGAAAGTGCCTGTCATTGAGTAGACAGGGCCTATCATTGGGTATACAGGGCCAACCATTGTCAAGACAGGGACAATCATTGAGTAGACAGGGCCTACCATTGAGTAGACAGGGTCTATTATTGTGTAGACAGGGCCTATCATTGTGTAGACAGGGCCTATCATTGAGTAGACAGGGCCTATTACTGAGTATAAAGGGCCTGTCATTGAGTAGACAGGGCCTACCATTGAGTAGACAGGGTCGATTATTGTGTAGACAGGGCCTATCATTGTGTAGACAGGGCCTATCATTGAGTAGACAGGGCCTATCATTGTGTAGACAGAGCCTATCATTGAGTAGACAGAGCGAATCATTGAGAAGACAGGATCTATTATTGTGCAGACAGAGCTGATCATTGTGTAGGCAGAGCCTATCATTGTGTAGACAGGGTCTATCATTGTGTAGACAGGGCCTATCATTGAGTAGACAGGGCCTATCATTGTGTAGACAGGGCCTATCATTGAGTAGAAAGGGCCTATCATTGTGTAGACAGGGCCTATCATTGAGTAGACAGGACCTATCATTGTGTAGACAGGCCCTATCAGTGTGTAGAGAGGGCCAATTGTTGTGTAGACAGGGCCTATGATTGAGTAACAAGGCCTATCATTTTGTAGACAGGGCCTATCATTGAGTGAACAGGACCTATCATTGAGTAGACAGGGTCTATCAATGTGTAGACAGAGCCTATCATTGCGTAGACAGGGTCTATTATTGAGTTGACAGGGCCTATCATTGTGTAGACAGGACCTATTGTTGTGTAGACAGGGTCTATTATTGAGTTGACGTGGCCTATCAGTGTGTAGAGATGTCCTATCATTGCCTAGAGAGGGTCAATCATTGAGTAGACAAGGCCTATCATTGTGTAGACCGGGCCTATTATTGTGTAGACTGGGACAATCATTGTGTAGACAGGTCCTATTATTGAGTAGAAAGGGTCTATCATTGAGTAGACAGGGCATATCATTTTGTAGACAAGGCCTATCGTTGTGAAGACAGTGCCTATCATTGAGTAGACAGGGCCTATTATTGAGTAGAAAGGACCTGTCATTGAGTAGACAGGGCCTATCATTGTATAGACAGGGCCTACCATTGAGTAGACAGGGTCTATTATTGTGTAGACAGGGCCTATAATTGTGTAGACAGGGCCTATCATTGAGTAGACAGGGCCTATCATTGAGTAGACAGGTCCTATCATTGTGTAGACAGAGCCTATCATTGAGTAGACAGGGCCTATCATTGTGTAGACAGGGCCTATCATTGAGTAGACTGGGCCTATCATTGTGTAGACAGGCCCTATCAGTGTGTAGAGAGGGCCAATCATCGTGTAGACAGGGCCGATCATTGAGTAGACAAGGCCTATCATTGTGTAGACAGGGTCTATCAATGTGTAGACAGAGCCTATCATTGCGTATACAGGGCCTATTATTGAGTAGAAAGGGCCTATCATTGTGTAGGCAGGGCCTATCATTATGTAGACAGGGCCTATCATTGAGTAGACAGTGCCTATCATTTTGTAGACAGGGCCTATCATTGTGTAGACAGAGCCTATCATTCTGTAGACAGGGTCTATTATTGAGTTGACAGGGCCTATCATTGTGTAGACAGGACCTATCATTGAGTAGGCAGGGTCTATTATTGAGTTGTCGTGGCCTATCAGTGTGTAGAGATGGCCTATCATTGTCTATAGAGGGCCAATCATTGAGTAGACAAGGCCTATCATTGTGTAGACAGGGCCTAGTATTGTGTAGGCTGGGACAATCATTGTGTAGACAGGTCCTATTATTGAGTAGAAAGGGTCCTTCATTGAGTAGACAGGGCATATCATTTTGTAGACAAGGCCTATCGTTGTGAAGACAGGGCCTATCACTGAATGGACAGAGCCTATTATTGAGTAGAAAGGACCTGTCATTGAGTAGACAGGGCCTATCATTGTATAGACAGGGCCAACCATTGAGTAGACTGGGTCTATTATTGTGTAGACAGGGCCTATCATTGTGTAGACAGGGCCTATCATTGAGTAGACATGGCCTATCATTGAGTAGACAGGGCCTATCATTGTGTAGACAGGGCCTATCATTGAGTAGACAGGGCCTATCATTGTGTAGACAGGCCCTATCAGTCTGTAGAGAGGGCCAATCATTGTGTAGACAGGGCCTATCATTGAGTAGAAAAGGCCTATCATTGTGTAGACAGGGCCTATCATTGAGTGAACAGGACCTATCATTGAGTAGATAGGGTCTATCAATGTGTAGACAGAGCCTATCATTGCGTAGACAGGGCCTATTATTGAGTAGAAAGGGCCTATCATTGTGTAGGCAGGGCCTATCATTATGTAGACAGGGCCTATCATTGAGTAGACAGTGCCTATCATTTTGTAGACAGGGCCTATCATTGTGTAGACAGGGCCTATCATTGTGTAGAGAAGGCCAATCATTGTGTCGACTGGGAATATCATTGTGTAGACAGGGCCTATTATTGAGTAGAAAGGGCCTATCATTGTGTAGACAGGGCCTATCATTATGTAGACAGGGCTTATCATTGAGAAGACAGGATCTATTATTGTGTAGAAAGGGCATATCATTGTGTAGACAGGGCCTATCATTGTGTAGACAGGGTCTATCATTGTGTAGCAGGGCCTATCAATGAGTAGACAGGGCCTATCATTGTGTAGACAGGCCCTACCAGTGTGTAGAGAGTTCCAATCATTGTGTAGAAAGGGCCTGTCATTGAGTAGACAGGGCCTATGATTGTGTAGACAGGGCCTATTATTGAGTAGAAAGGGCCTGTCATTGTGTAGGCAGGGCCTACCATTGAGTAGACAGGGTCTATTATTGTGTAGACAGGGCCTATCATTGTGTAGACAGGGCCTATCATTGAGTAGACAGGGCCTATTACTGAGTAGAAAGGGCCTGTCATTGAGTAGACAGGGCCTATCATTGAGTAGACAGGGTCGATTATTGTGTAGACCGGGCCTATCATTGTGTAGACATGGCCTATCATTGAGTAGACAGGGCCTATTATTGAGTAGAAAGGGACTATCATTGTGTAGGCTGGGCCTATCATTATGTAGACAGGGCCTATCATTGAGTAGACAGTGCCTATCATTTTGTAGACAGGGCCTATCATTGTGTAGACAGGGCCTATCATTGTGTAGAGAAGGCCAATCATTGTGTCGACTGGGAATATCATTGTGTAGACAGGGCCTATTAGTGTGTAGCGAGGGCCTATCATTGTCTAGAGAGGGCCTATCATTGAGTAGACAAGGCCTATCATTGTGAAGACAGGGCTTATTATTGAGTAGAAAGGGCCTATCATTTTGTAGACAGGGCATATCATTTTGTAGACAGGGCCTATCGTTGTGTAGACAGGGCCTATCTTTGAGTAGACAGGGCCTATTATTGAGTAGAAAGGACTTGTCATTGAGTAGACAGTGCCTATCATTGTGTTGACAGGGTCTATCATTGTGTAGCAGGGCCTATCATTGAGTAGTCAGGCCCTATCATTGTGTAGACAGGCCCTACCAGTGTGTAGAGAGGGCCAATCATTGTGTAGAAAGGGCCGATCATTGAGTAGGCAGGGCCTATCATTGTGTAGACCGGGCCTATCATTGAGTAGACAGTGCCTATCATTTTGTAGACAGGGCCTATCATTGTGTAGACAGGGCCTATCATTGTGTAGACAGGGCCTATCATTGAGTAGACAGGGCCTATCATTGAGTAGACAGTGCCTATCATTTTGTAGACAGGGCCTATCATTGTGTAGAAAGGGCCAATCATTGAGTAGACAGGGCCTATCAGTGTGTAGAGAGGGCCTATCATTGTCTAGAGAGGGCCAATCATTGAGTAGACAAGGCCTATCATTGTGTAGACAGGGCCTATTATTGAGTAGAAAGGGCCTATCATTTTGTAGACAGGGCATATCACTTTGTAGACAGGGCCTATCGTTGAGTAGATAGGGCCTATCATTGAGTAGACAGGGCCTATCATTGAGTAGACAGTGCCTATCATTTTGTAGACAGGGCCTATCATTGTGTAGACAGGGCCTATCATTGTGTAGACAGGGCCTATCATTGTGTAGAAAGTGCCTGTCATTGAGTAGACAGGGCCTATCATTGTGTAGACATGGCCTATTATTGAGTAGAAATGGCCTGTCATTGTGTAGGCAGGGCCTACCATTGAGTAGACAGGGTCTATTATTGTGTAGACAGGGCCTATCATTGTGTAGACAGGGCCTATCATTGAGTAGACAGGGCCGAATACTGAGTAGAAAGGGGCTGTCATTGAGTAGACAGGGCCTACCATTGAGTAGACAGAATCGATTATTGTGTAGACAGGTCCTATCATTGTGTAGACAGGGCCTATCATTGAGTAGACAGGGCCTATCATTGTGTAGACAGGGCCTATCGTTGAGTAGACAGAGCGAATCATTGAGAAGACAGGATCTATTATTGTGCAGCCAGAGCTTATCATTATGTAGGCAGAGCCTATCATTGTGTAGACAGGGTCTGTCATTGTGTAGACAGGGCCGATCATTGAGTAGACAGGGCCTATCATTGTGTAGACAGGGCCTATCATTGAGTAGAAAGGGCCTATCACTGTGTAGACAGGGCCTCTCATTGAGTAGACAGAGCCTATCATTGTGTAGACAGGCTCTATCAGTGTGTAGAGAGGGCCAATCATTGTGTAGACAGGGCCTATCATTGAGTAGACAGGGCCTATCATTTTGTAGACAGGGCCTATCATTGAGTGAACAGGACCTATCATTGAGTAGACAGGGTCTATCAATGTGTAGACAGAGCCTATCATTGCGTAGACAGGGTCTATTATTGAGTTGACAGGGCCTATCATTGTGTAGACAGGACCTATCATTGTGTAGACAGGGTCTATTATTGAGTTGACGTGGCCTATCAGTGTGTAGAGATGGCCTATCATTGCCTAGAGAGGGTCAATCTTAGGGGGCTTAGGGGTGATCTTATAGTGGTCTATAAAATAATGAGGGGCATAGATAAGGTAGATAGTCAACATCTTTTCCCAAAGGTAGGGGAGTCTAAAACTAGAGGGCATAGGTTTAAGGTGAGAGGGGAGAGATTCAGAAGGGCCCAGAGGGGCAATTTCTTCACTCAGAGGGTAGTGAGTGTCTGGAATGGGCTGCCAGAGCTAGTAGTAGAGGCGGGTACAATTGTGTCTTTCAAAAAGCATTTAGATAGTTACATGGGTAAGATGGGTATAGAGGGTTATGGGCCAAGTGCGGGCAACTGGGACTAGCTTAATGGTAAAAACTGGGCGGCATGGACTGGTTGGGCCAAAGGACCTGTTTCCATGCTGTAAACTTCTATGATTCTATGATTCTAATCATTCAGTAGACAAGGCCTATCATTGTGTAGACAGGGCCTATTATTGTGTAGACTGGGACAATCATTGTGTAGACAGGTCCTATTATTGAGTAGAAAGGGTCTATCATTGAGTAGACAGGGCATATCATTTAGTAGACGCCTATCGTTGTGAAGACAGGGCCTATCATTGAGTAGACAGGTCCTATTATTGAGTAGAAAGGACCTGTCATTGAGTAGACAGGGCCTATCATTGTCTTGAGATGGCCAATCATTGAGTAAACAAGGCCTATCATTGTGTAGACAGGGCATATCATTGAGTAGACAGGGCCTATCATTGAGTACACAGGGCCTATCATTGTGTAGACAGGGCCTATCATTGAGTAGACAGGGCCTATCATTGTGATGACAGGGCCAATCGTTGAGTAGATAGGGCCTATCATTGAGTAGACAGGGCCTATCATTGAGTAGACAGTGCCTATCATTTTGTAGACAGGGCCTATCATTGTGTAGACAGGTCCTATCATTTTGTAGACAGGGCCTATCATTGTGTAGACAGGGCCTATCATTGAGTAGACAGGGCCTATCGTTGTGTAGACATGGCCTATCATTTTTGTTTATAATTTTAAAGTACCCAATTTATTTTTTCCAATTAAGGGGCAATTTAGTGTGACCAGTCCACCTACCCTGTACATCTTTTGGGCTGCGGGTGCGAATCCCACTCAAACATGGGGAGAATGTGCAAACTCCACACGGACAGTGACCCAGAGCCAGGATCGAACCTGGGACCTCGACGCCATGAGGCAGCAATGCTAACCATTGTCCACCATGCTGACCAACAGGGCCTATCATTGAGTAGGCAGGGCCTATCATTCTTTAGACAGTGTTGATCATTGAGTAGACAGGGTCAATCATTTTGTAGACAGGGCCTATCATTGTGTAGTCAGGGCCTATCATTGAGTAGACAGGGCCTTTCATTTTGTAGACAGGGCCTATCATTGTGTCGACAGGGCCTATCATTGAGTAGACAGGGCCTATCATTGAGTAAACATGGCTTATCATTGTGTAGACAGGGCCTATCATTGGGTGTACAGGGTCAACCATTGTCTAGACAGGGCCAATCATTGAGTAGACAAGGCCTATCATTGTACAAACAGGGCCTATTATTGTGTAGACTGCGACTATCATTGTGTAGACAGGGCCTATTATTGAGTAGAAAGGGTCTATCATTGAGTAGACAGGGCCTATCATTTTGTGGACAGGGCATATCATTTTGTAGACAGGGCCTATCGTTGTGTAGACAGGGCCTATCTTTGAGTAGACAGGGCCTATTATTGAGTAGAAAAGACTTGTCATTGAGTAGACAGTACCTATCATTGTGTTGACAGGGTCTATCATTGTGTAGCAGGGCCTATCATTGAGTAGTCAGGCCCTATCATTGTGTAGACAGGCCCTACCAGTGTGTAGAGAGGGCCAATCATTGTGTAGAAAGGGCCTATCATTGAGTAGGCAGGGCCTATCATTGTGTAGACCGGGCCTATCATTGAGTAGACAGTGCCTATCATTTTGTATACAGGGCCTATCATTGTGTAGACAGGGCCTATCATTGTGTAGACAGGGCCTATCATTGAGTAGACAGGGCCTATCATTGAGTAGACAGTGCCTATCATTTTGTAGACAGGTACTATCATTGTGTAGACTGGGCCAATCATTGAGTAGACAGGGCCTATCAGTGTGTAGAGAGGGCCTATCATTGTCTAGAGAGGGCCAATCATTGAGTAGACAAGGCCTATCATTGTGCAGACAGGGCCTATTATTGAGTAGAAAGGGCCTATCATTTTGTAGACAGGGCATATCACTTTGTAGACAGGGCCTATCGTTGAGTAGATAGGGCCTATCATTGAGTAGACAGGACCTATCATTGAGTAGACAGTGCCTATCATTTTGTAGACAGGGCCTATCATTGTGTAGACAGGGCCTGTCATTGTGTAGACAGGGCCTATCATTGTGTAGAAAGTGCCTGTCATTGTGTAGACAGGGCCTATCATTGTGTAGACAGGGCCTATTATTGAGTAGAAAGGGCCTGTCATTGTGTAGGCAGGGCCTACCATTGAGTAGACAGGGTCTATTATTGTGTAGACAGGGCCTATCATTGTGTAGACAGGGCCTATCATTGAGTAGACAGGGCCTATTACTGAGGAGAAAGGGGCTGTCATTGAGTAGACAGGGCCTACCATTGAGTAGACAGAATCGATTATTGTGTAGACAGGTCCTATCATTGTGTAGACAGAGCCTATCATTGAGTAGACAGGGCCTATCATTGTGTTGACAGGGCCTATCGTTGAGTAGACAGAGCGAATCATTGAGAAGACAGGATCTATTATTGTGCAGACAGAGCTTATCATTGTGTAGGCAGAGCCTATCATTGTGTAGACAGTGCCTATCATTGAGTAGACAGGGCCTATCATTGTGTAGACAGGGCCTATCATTGAGTAGAAAGGGCCTATCACTGTGTAGACAGGGCCTCTCATTGAGTAGACAGGGCCTATCATAGTGTAGACAGGCCCTATCAGTGTGTAGAGAGGGCCAATCATTGTGTAGACAGGGCCTATCATTGAGTAGACAGGGCCTTTCATTTTGTAGACAGGGCCTATCATTGAGTGAACAGGACCTATCATTGAGTAGACAGGGTCTATCAATGTGTAGACAGAGCCTATCATTGCGTAGACAGGGTCTATTATTGAGTTGACAGGGCCTATCATTGTGTAGACAGGACCTATCATTGTGTAGACAGGGTCTATTATTGAGTTGACGTGGCCTATCAGTGTGTAGAGATGGCCTATCATTGCCTAGAGAGGGTCAATCTTAGGGGGCTTAGGGGTGATCTTATAGAGGTCTATAAAATAATGAGGGGCCTAGATAAGGGAGATAGTCAACATCTTTTCCCAAAGGTAGGGGAGTCTAAAACGAGAGGGCATAGGTTTAAGGTGAGAGGGGAGAGATTCAGAAGGGCCCAGAGGGGCAATTTCTTCACTCAGAGGGTAGTGAGTGTCTGGAATGGGCTGCCAGAGGTAGTAGTAGAGGCGGGTACAATTGTGTCTTTCAAAAAGCATTTAGTTGTTACATGGGTAAGATGGGTATAGAGGGTTATGGGCCAAGTGCGGGCAACTGGGACTAGCTTAATGGTAAAAACTGGGCGGCATGGACTGGTTGGGCCAAAGGGCCTGTTTCCATGCTGTAAACGTCTATGATTCTATGATTCTAATCATTCAGTAGACAAGGCCTATCATTGTGTAGACAGGGCCTATTATTGTGTAGATTGGGACAATCATTGTGTAGACAGGTCCTATTATTGAGTAGAAAGGGTCTATCATTGAGTAGACAGGGCATATCATTTTGTAGACGCCTATCGTTGTGAAGACAGGGCCTATCATTGAGTAGACAGGTCCTATTATTGAGTAGAAAGGACCTGTCATTGAGTAGACAGGGCCTATCATTGTATAGACAGGGCCTACCATTGAGTAGACAGGGTCTAATATTGTGTAGACAGGGCCTATCATTGTGTAGACAGGGCATATCATTGAGTAGACAGGGCCTATCATTGAGTACACAGGGCCTATCATTGTGTAGACAGGGCCTATCATTGAGTAGACAGGGCCTATCATTGTGATGACAGGGCCTATCATTGAGTAGACAGGGTCTATCATTGTGTAGACAGGCCCTATCAGTGTGTAGAGAGGGCCAATCATTGTGTAGACAGGGCCAATCATTGTGTAGACTGGGAATATCATTGTGTAGACAGGGCCTATTATTGAGTAGGAAGGGCCTATCATTGTGTTGAAAGGGCCTATCATTATGTAGACAGGGCCTATCATTGAGTCGACAGTGCCTATCATTTTGTAGACAGGGCCTATCATTGTGTAGACAGGGCCTATCATTGTGTAGATAGGGCCTATCATTGTGTAGACAGGGCCTATCATTGAGGAGACAGGGCCTATCATTGTGTAGACAGGGTCTATTATTGAGTTGACAGGGCCTATCATTGTGTAGACATGACCTATCATTGTGTAGACAGGGTCTACTATTGAGTTGACGTGGCCTATCAGTGTGTAGAGATGGCCTATCATTGTCTATAGAGAGCCATTCATTGAGTAGACTAGGCCTATCATTGTGTAGACAGGGCCTATTATTGTGTAGGCTGGGACAATCATTGTGTAGACAGGTCCTATTATTGAGTAGAAAGGGTCCATCATTGAGTAGACAAGGCATATCATTTTGTAGACAAGGCCTATCGTTGTGAAGACAGGGCCTATCGTTGAGTAGACAGGGCCTATTATTGAGTAGAAAGGACATGTCATTGAGTAGACAGGGCCTATCATTGTATAGACAGGGCCTACCATTGAGTAGACAGGGTCTATTATTGTGTAGACAGGGCCTATCATTGTGTAGACAGGGCCTATCATTGAGTAGACAGGGCCTATCGTTGAGTAGGCAGGGCCTATCATTGTGTAGACAGGCCCTATCAGTATGTAGAGAGGGCCAATCATTGTGTAGACAGGGCCTATCATTGAGTAGACAAGGCCTATCATTGTGTAGACAGGGCCTATCATTGAGTGAACAGGACCTATCATTGAGTAGACAGGGTCTATCAATGTGTAGACAGAGCCTATCATTGCGTAGACAGGGCCTTTTATTGAGTAGAAAGGGCCTATCATTGTGTAGGCAGTGCCTATCATTATGTAGACAGGGCCTATCATTGAGTAGACAGTGCCTATCATTGAGTAGACAGAGCCTATCATTGTGTAGACAGGGCCTATCATTGTGTAGAGAGGGCCAATCATTGTGTAGACTGGGAATATCATTGTGTAGACAGGGCCTATTATTGAGTAGAAAGGGCCTATCATTGTGTAGACAGGGCCTATCATTATGTAGACAGGGCCTATCAACGAGTAGACAGTGCCTATCATTTTGTAGACAGGGCCTATCATTGTGTAGACAGGGCCTATCATTGTGTAGACAGGGCCTATCATTGTGTAGACAGGGCCTATCATTGAGGAGACAGGGCCTATCATTGTGTAGACAGGGCCCATCGTTGAGTACACAATGCCTATCATTGTGTAGACAGGGCCTATCATTGAGTGAACAGGACCTATCATTGAGTAGACAGGGTCTATCAATGTGCAGAAAGAGCCTATCATTGTGTAGACAGGGTCTATTATTGAGTTGACAGGGCCTATCATTGTGTAGACAGGACCTATCATTGTGTAGACACGGTCTATTATTGAGTTGACGTGACCTATCATTGTGTAGACAGGGCCTATTATTGAGTAGAAAGGGCCTATCATTTTGTAGACAGGGCCTATCGTTGAGTAGACAGGGCCTATCGTTGAGTAGACAGGGCCTATCATTGTGTAGACAGGGCCTATCATTGAGTAGACAGTGCCTATCATAGAACATAGAACATAGAACAATACAGCGCAGTACAGGCCCTTCGGCCCACGATGTTGCACCGAAACAAATGCCATCTAACCTACACTATGCCATTATGATCCCAATGTTTATCCAATAAACTTTTAAATGCCCTCAATGTTGGCGAGTTCACTACTGTAGCAGGTATGGCATTCCACGGCCTCACTACTCTTTGCGTAAAGAACCTACCTCTGACCTCTGTCCTATATCTATTACCCCTCAGTTTAAAGTTATGTCCCCTCATGCCAGCCATATCCATCCGCGGGAGAAGGCTCTCACTGTCCACCCTATCCAACCCCCTGATCATTTTGTATGCCTCTATTAAGTCTCCTCTTAACCTTCTTCTCTCCAACGAAAACAACCTCAAGTCCATCAGCCTTTCCTCATAAGATTTTCCCTCCATACCAGGCAACATCCTGGTAAATCTCCTCTGCACCCGCTCCAAAGCCTCCACGTCCTTCCTATAATGCGGTGACCAGAACTGTACGCAATACTCCAAATGCGGCCGTACCAGCGTTCTGTAAAGCTGCAACATGACCTCCCGACTCCGGAACTCAATCCCTCTACCAATAAAGCCAACACTCCATAGGCCTTCTTCACTACCCTATCAACCTGGGTGGCAACTTTCAGGGATCTATGTACATGGACACCTAGATCCCTCTGCTCATCCACACTTTCAAGAACTTTACCATTAGCCAAATATTCCGCATTCCTGTTATTCCTTCCAAAGTGAATCACCTCACACTTCTCTACATTAAACTTCATTTGCCATCTCTCAGCCCAGGCTGCAGCTTATCTATATCCCTCTGTAACCTGCTACATCCTTCCACACTATCGACAACACCACCGACTTTAGTATCGTCTGCAAATTTACTCACCCACCCTTCTGCGCCTTCCTCTAGGTCATTGATAAAAATGACAAACAGCAACGGCCCCAGAACAGATCCTTGTGGTACTCCACTTGTGACTGAACTCCATTCTGAACATTTCCCATCAACCACCACCCTCTGTCTTCTTTCAGCTAGCCAATTTCTGATCCACTTCTCTAAATCACCGTCAATCCCCAGCCTCCGTATTTTTTGCAATAGCCTACCGTGGGGAACCTTATCAAACGCTTTGCTGAAATCCATATACACATCAACTGCTCTACCCTCGTCTACCTGTTCAGTCACCTTCTCAAAGAACTCAATAAGGTTTGTGAGGCATGACCTACCCTTCACAAAGCCATGCTGACTATCCCTGATCATATTATTCCTATCTAGATGATTATAAATCTTGTCTCTTATAATCCCCTCCAAGACTTTACCCACTACAGACGTGAGGCTCACCGGTCTATAGTTGCCGGGGTTGTCTCTGCTCCCCTTTTTGAACAAAGGGACCACATTTGCTGTAGACAGGGCCTATCATTGTGTAGACAGGGCCTATCATTGAGTAGACAGGGCCTATCGTTGAGTAGACAGTGCCTATCATTTTGTAGACAGGGCCTGTCATTGTGTAGACCGGGCCAATCATTGAGTAGACAGGGCCTATCAGTGTGTAGAGAGGGCCTATCATTGTCTAGAAAGGGCCAATCATTGAGTAGACAAGGCCTATCATTGTGTAGACAGGGCCTATTATTGAGTAGAAAGGGCCTATCATTTTGAAGACAGGGCCTATCGTTGAGTAGATAGGGCCTATCATTGAGTAGACAGGGCCTATCATTGAGTAGACAGTGCCTATCATTTTGTAGACAGGGCCTATCATTGTGTAGACAGGGCCTATCATTGAGTAGACAGGGCCTATCGTTGTGTAGACATGGCCTATCATTTTTGTTTATAATTTTAAAGTACCCAATTTATTTTTTCCAATTAAGGGGCAATTTAGTGTGACCAGTCCACCTACCCTGCACATCTTTTGGGCTGTCGGTGCGAATCCCACGCAAACTTGGGGAGAATGTGCAAACTCCACACGGACTGTGACCAAGAGCCAGGATCGAAGCTGGGACCTCGACGCCATGAGACAGCAATGCTAACCATTGTCCACCATGCTGCCCGACAGGGCCTATCATTGAGTAGGCAGGGCCTATCATTCTTTAGACAGTGTTGATCATTGAGTAGACAGGGTCAATCATTTTGTAGACAGCGCCTATCATTGTGTAGTCAGGGCCTATCATTGAGTAGACAGGGCCTTTCATTTTGTAGACAGGGCCTATCATTGTGTCGACAGGGCTTTTCATTGAGAAGACAGGGCCTATCATTGAGTAAACAGGGCCTATCATTGTGTAGACAGGGTCTATCATTGGGTGTACAGGGCCGCCCATTGTCTAGACAGGGCCAATCATTGAGTAGACAAGGCCTATCATTGTGTAAACAGGGCCTATTATTGTGTAGACTGGGACTATCATTGTGGAGACAGGGCCTATCATTGTGTAGACAGGGCCTATAATTGAGTAGACAGGGCCTATTATTGAATAGAAAGGACCTGTCATTGAGTAGACAGGGCCAATCATTGTGTAGACAGGGCCTATCATTGAGTAGACAGGGTCTATCGTTTTGTAGACAGGGCCTATCATTGAGTGAACAGGACCTATCATTGAGTAGACAGGGTCTATCTATGTGTAGACAGAGCCTATCATTGTGTAGACAGGGTCTATTATTGAGTTGACAGGGCCTATCATTGTGTAGACAGGACCTATCATTGTGTAGACAGGGTCTATTATTGAGTTGACGTGGCCTATCAGTGTGTAGAGATGGCCTATCATTGTCTAGAGAGGGCCAATCATTGAGTAGACAAGGCCTATCATTGCGTAGACAGGGCCTATTATTGTGTAGACTGGGACAATCATTGTGTAGACAGGTCCTATTATTGAGTAGAAAGGGTCTATCATTGAGTAGACAGGGCATATCATTTTGTAGACAAGGCCTATCGTTGTGAAGACAGGGCCTATCATTGAGTAGACAGGGCCGAATATTGAGTAGAAAGGTCCTGTCGTTGAGTAGACAGGGCCTATCATTGTGTAGACAGGGCCTACCATTGAGTAGACAGAGCCTATCATTGTGTTGACAGGGCCTATCATTGTGAAGACAGGGCCTATCATTGAGTAGACAGGGCCTATTATTGGGTAGAAAGGGCCTGTCATTGAGTAGACAGGGCCTACCATTTAGTAGACAGGGTCTATTATTGTGTAGACAGGGCCTATCATTGTGTAGACATGGCCTATCATTGAGTAGACAGGGCCTATCAGTGTGTAGACAGGCCCATCATTGAGTAGACAGGGTTTAGCATTGAGAAGACAGGATCTATTATTGTGTAGAAAGGGCTTATCATTGTGTAGACAGGGCCTATCATTGTGTAGACAGGGTCTATTATTGTGTAGCAGGGCCTATCATTGAGTAGACAGGGTTTATCATTGTGTAGACAGGGCCTATCATTGAGTAGACAGGGCCTATCATTGTGTAGACAGGACCTATCATTGTGTAGACAGGGCCTATCATTGAGTGAACAGAGCCTATCATTGAGTAGACAGGGTTTAGCATTGAGAAGACAGGATCTATTATTGTGTAGAAAGGGCTTATCATTGTGTAGACAGGGCCTATCATTGTGTAGACAGGGTCTATTATTGTGTAGCAGGGCCTATCATTGAGTAGACAGGGTTTATCATTGTGTAGACAGGGCCTATCATTGAGTAGACATGGCCTATCATTGTGTAGACAATGCCTATCATTGAGTAGACAGGGCCTATCATTGTCTAGAGAAGGCCAATTATTGAGTAGACAAGACCAATCATTGTGTAGACAGGTCAAATTATTGTGTAGAGTCGACTATCATTGTGTAGACAGGGCCTATTATTGAGTAGAAAGGGCCTATCATTTTGTAGAGAGGGCATATCATTTTGTAGACAGGGCCTATCGTTGAGCAGACAGGGCCTATCATTATGTAGACAGGGCCTATCATTGAGTAGACAGTGCCTATCATTTTGTAGACAGGGCCTATTATTGAGTAGAATGGACCTGTCATTGAGTAGACAGGGCCTATCATTGTATAGACAGGGCCTACCATTGAGCAGACAGGGTCTATTATTGTGTAGACAGGGCCTATCATTGTTGAGTCAGGTCCTATCATTGAGTAGACAGGGCCTATCATTTTGTAGACAGGGCCTATCATTGTGTAGACAGGGCCTATCATTGAGTAGACAGGGCCTATCATTGTGTAGACAGCGCCTATCATTGAGTAGACAGGGCCTATCATTGTGTAGACAGTGTCTAGCAATGTGTAGACAGAGCCTATCATTGCGTAGACAGGGCCTATTATTGAGTAGAAAGGGCCTATCATTGTGTAGGCAGGGCCAATCATTATGTAGACAGGGCCTATCATTGAGTAGACAGTGCCTATCATTTTGGAGACAGGGCCTATCATTGTGTAGACAGGGCCTATCATTGTGTAGACAGGGCCTATCATTGTGTAGACAGGGCCAATCATTCTGTAGACTGGGAATATTATTGTGTAGACAGGGCCTATCATTGTGTAGACAGGGCCAATCATTGAGAAGACAGGGCCTATCAGTGTGTAGAGTGGGCCTATCATTGTCTAGAGAGGGCCAATCATTGAGTAGACAAGGCCTATCATTGTGTAGACAGGGACTATTATTGAGTAGAAAGGGCCTATCATTTTGTAGACAGGGCATATCATTTTGTAGACAGGGCCTATCGTTGAGTAGAGAGGGCCTATCATTGAGTAGACAGGGCCTATCATTGAGGAGACAGTGCCTATCATTTTGTAGACAGGGCCTATCATTGTGTAGACAGGGCCTATCATTGTGTAGACAGGACCAATCATTGAGTAGACAGGGCCTATCAGTGTGTAGAGTGGGCCTATCATTGTCTAGAGAGGGCCAATCATTGAGTAGACAAGGCCTATCATTGTGTAGACAGGGCCTATTATTGAGTAGAAAGGGCCTATCATTTTGTAGACAGGGCCTATCATTGTGTAGACAAGGCCTATCATTGTGTAGACAGGGCCTATTATTGAGTAGAAAGGGCCTATCATTTTGTAGACAGGGCATATCATTTTGTAGACAGGGACTATCGTTGAGTAGATAGGGCCTATCATTGAGTAGACAGGGCCTATCATTGAGTAGACAGTGCCTATCATTTTGTAGACAGGGCCTATCATTGTGTAGACAGGGCCAATCATTGAGTAGACAGGGCCTATCACTGTGTAGAGAGGGCCTATCATTGACGAGAGAGGGCCAATCATTGAGAAGATAAGGCCTATCATTGTGTAGACAGGGCCTACTATTGAGGAGAAAGGGCCAATCATTTTGTAGACAGGGCATATCATTTTGTAGACAGGGCCTATTGTTGACTAGATAGGGCGTATCATTGAGTAGACAGGGCCTATCATTGAGTAGACAGGGCCTATTATTGAGTAGAAAGGGCCTATCATTGTGTAGACAGGGCATATCATTGTGTACTCAGGGCCTATCATTGAGTAGACAGGGCCTATCATTGAGTAGACAGGGCCTATCGTTGTGTAGACATGGCCTATCATTTTTGTTTAAAATTTTAAAGTACCCAATTTATTTTTTCCAATTAAGGGGCAATTTAGTGTGACCAGTCCACCTACCCTGCACATCTTTTGGGCTGTGGGTGCGAATCCCACGCAAACATGGGGAGAATGTGCAAACTCCACACGGACAGTGACCCAGAGCCAGGATCGAACCTGGGACCTCGACGCCATGAGGCAGCAATGCTAACCATTGTCCACCATGCTGCCCGACAGGGCCTATCATTGAGTCGGCAGGGCCTATCATTCTTTAGACAGTGTTGATCATTGAGTAGACAGGGTCAATCATTTTGTAGACAGGGCCTATCATTGTGTAGTCAGGGCCTATCATTGAGTAGACAGGGCCTTTCATTTTGTAGACAGGGCCTATCATTGTGTCGACAGGGCCTATCATTGAGAAGACAGGGCCTATCATTGAGTAAACAGGGCCTATCATTGTGTAGACAGGGCCTATCATTGGGTGTACAGGGCCACCCATTGTCTAGACAGGGCCAATCATTGAGTAGACAAGGACTATCATTGTGTAAACAGGGCCTATTATTGTGTAGACTGGGACTATCATTGAGTAGACAGGGCCTATTATTGAGTAGAAAGGACCTGTCATTGAGTAGACAGGGCCAATCATTGTGTAGACAGGGCCTATCATTGAGTAGACAGGGCCTATCATTTTGTAGACAGGGCCTATCATTGAGTGAACAGGACCTATCATTGAGTAGACAGGGTCTATCTATGTGTAGACAGAGCCTATCATTGTGTAGACAGGGTCTATTATTGAGTTGACAGGGCCTATCATTGTGTAGACAGGACCTATCATTGAGTAGATAGGGTCTATTATTGAGTTGACGTGGCCTATCAGTGTGTAGAGTTGGCCTATCATTGTCTAGAGAGGGCCAATCATTGAGTAGACAAGGCCTATCATTGCGTCGACAGGGCCTATTATTGTGTAGACTGGGACAATCATTGTGTAGACAGGTCCTATTATTGAGTATAAAGGGTCTATCATTGAGTAGACAGGGCATATCATTTTGTAGTCAAGGCCTATCGTTGTGAAGACAGGGCCTATCATTGAGTAGACAGGGCCTAATATTGAGTAGAAAGGTCCTGTCGTTGAGTAGACAGGGCCTATCATTGTGTCGACAGGGCCTATCATTGAGAAGACAGGGCCTATCATTGAGTAAACAGGGCCTATCATTGTGTAGACAGGGCCTATCATTGGGTGTACAGGGCCACCCATTGTCTAGACAGGGCCAATCATTGAGTAGACAAGGCCTATCATTGTGTAAACAGGGCCTATTATTGTGTAGACTGGGACTATCATTGAGTAGACAGGGCCTATTATTGAGTAGAAAGGACCTGTCATTGAGTAGACAGGGCCAATCATTGTGTAGACAGGGCCTATCATTGAGTAGACAGGGCCTATCATTTTGTAGACAGGGCCTATCATTGAGTGAACAGGACCTATCATTGAGTAGACAGGGTCTATCTATGTGTAGACAGAGCCTATCATTGTGTAGACAGGGTCTATTATTGAGTTGACAGGGCCTATCATTGTGTAGACAGGACCTATCATTGAGTAGATAGGGTCTATTATTGAGTTGACGTGGCCTATCAGTGTGTAGAGTTGGCCTATCATTGTCTAGAGAGGGCCAATCATTGAGTAGAAAAGGCCTATAATTGAGTAGACAGGGCCTATTATTGAGTAGAAAGGGCCTGTCATTGAGTAGACAGGGCCTACCATTTAGTAGACAGGGTCTATTATTGTGTAGACAGGGCCTATCATTGTGTAGACATGGCCTATCATTGAGTAGACAGAGCCTATCATTGTGTTGACAGGGCCTATCATTGTGAAGACAGGGCCTATCATTGAGTAGACAGGGCCTATTATTGGGTAGAAAGGGCCTGTCATTGAGTAGACAGGGCCTACCATTTAGTAGACAGGGTCTATTATTGTGTAGACAGGGCCTATCATTGTGTAGACATGGCCTATCATTGAGTAGACAGGGCCTATCAGTGTGTAGACAGGCCCATCATTGAGTAGACAGGGTTTAGCATTGAGAAGACAGGATCTATTATTGTGTAGAAAGGGCTTATCATTGTGTAGACAGGGCCTATCATTGTGTAGACAGGGTCTATTATTGTGTAGCAGGGCCTATCATTGAGTAGACAGGGTTTATCATTGTGTAGACAGGGCCTATCATTGAGTAGACAGGGCCTATCATTGTGTAGACAGGACCTATCATTGTGTAGACAGGGCCTATCATTGAGTGAACAGAGCCTATCATTGAGTATACAGGGTTTAGCATTGAGAAGACAGGATCTATTATTGTGTAGAAAGGGCTTATCATTGTGTAGACAGGGCCTATCATTGTGTAGACAGGGTCTATTATTGTGTAGCAGGGCCTATCATTGAGTAGACAGGGTTTATCATTGTGTAGACAGGGCCTATCATTGAGTAGACATGGCCTATCATTGTGTAGACAATGCCTATCATTGAGTAGACAGGGCCTATCATTGTCTAGAGAAGGCCAATTATTGAGTAGACAAGACCAATCATTGTGTAGACAGGTCAAATTATTGTGTAGAGTCGACTATCATTGTGTAGACAGGGCCTATTATTGAGTAGAAAGGGCCTATCATTTTGTAGAGAGGGCATATCATTTTGTAGACAGGGCCTATCGTTGAGCAGACAGGGCCTATCATTATGTAGACAGGGCCTATCATTGAGTAGACAGTGCCTATCATTTTGTAGACAGGGCCTATTATTGAGTAGAATGGACCTGTCATTGAGTAGACAGGGCCTATCATTGTATAGACAGGGCCTACCATTGAGCAGACAGGGTCTATTATTGTGTAGACAGGGCCTATCATTGTTGAGTCAGGTCCTATCATTGAGTAGACAGGGCCTATCATTTTGTAGACAGGGCCTATCATTGTGTAGACAGGGCCTATCATTGAGTAGACAGGGCCTATCATTGTGTAGACAGCGCCTATCATTGAGTAGACAGGGCCTATCATTGTGTAGACAGTGTCTAGCAATGTGTAGACAGAGCCTATCATTGCGTAGACAGGGCCTATTATTGAGTAGAAAGGGCCTATCATTGTGTAGGCAGGGCCAATCATTATGTAGACAGGGCCTATCATTTTGTAGACAGGGCCTATCATTGTGTAGACAGGGCCTATCATTGAGTAGACAGGGCCTATCATTGTGTAGACAGCGCCTATCATTGAGTAGACAGGGCCTATCATTGTGTAGACAGTGTCTAGCAATGTGTAGACAGAGCCTATCATTGCGTAGACAGGGCCTATTATTGAGTAGAAAGGGCCTATCATTGTGTAGGCAGGGCCAATCATTATGTAGACAGGGCCTATCATTGAGTAGACAGTGCCTATCATTTTGGAGACAGGGCCTATCATTGTGTAGACAGGGCCTATCATTGTGTAGACAGGGCCTATCATTGTGTAGACAGGGCCAATCATTCTGTAGACTGGGAATATTATTGTGTAGACAGGGCCTATCATTGTGTAGACAGGGCCAATCATTGAGAAGACAGGGCCTATCAGTGTGTAGAGTGGGCCTATCATTGTCTAGAGAGGGCCAATCATTGAGTAGACAAGGCCTATCATTGTGTAGACAGGGACTATTATTGAGTAGAAAGGGCCTATCATTTTGTAGACAGGGCATATCATTTTGTAGACAGGGCCTATCGTTGAGTAGAGAGGGCCTATCATTGAGTAGACAGGGCCTATCATTGAGGAGACAGTGCCTATCATTTTGTAGACAGGGCCTATCATTGTGTAGACAGGGCCTATCATTGTGTAGACAGGACCAATCATTGAGTAGACAGGGCCTATCAGTGTGTAGAGTGGGCCTATCATTGTCTAGAGAGGGCCAATCATTGAGTAGACAAGGCCTATCATTGTGTAGACAGGGCCTATTATTGAGTAGAAAGGGCCTATCATTTTGTAGACAGGGCCTATCATTGTGTAGACAAGGCCTATCATTGTGTAGACAGGGCCTATTATTGAGTAGAAAGGGCCTATCATTTTGTAGACAGGGCATATCATTTTGTAGACAGGGACTATCGTTGAGTAGATAGGGCCTATCATTGAGTAGACAGGGCCTATCATTGAGTAGACAGTGCCTATCATTTTGTAGACAGGGCCTATCATTGTGTAGACAGGGCCAATCATTGAGTAGACAGGGCCTATCACTGTGTAGAGAGGGCCTATCATTGACGAGAGAGGGCCAATCATTGAGAAGATAAGGCCTATCATTGTGTAGACAGGGCCTACTATTGAGGAGAAAGGGCCAATCATTTTGTAGACAGGGCATATCATTTTGTAGACAGGGCCTATTGTTGACTAGATAGGGCGTATCATTGAGTAGACAGGGCCTATCATTGAGTAGACAGGGCCTATTATTGAGTAGAAAGGGCCTATCATTGTGTAGACAGGGCATATCATTGTGTACTCAGGGCCTATCATTGAGTAGACAGGGCCTATCATTGAGTAGACAGGGCCTATCGTTGTGTAGACATGGCCTATCATTTTTGTTTAAAATTTTAAAGTACCCAATTTATTTTTTCCAATTAAGGGGCAATTTAGTGTGACCAGTCCACCTACCCTGCACATCTTTTGGGCTGTGGGTGCGAATCCCACGCAAACATGGGGAGAATGTGCAAACTCCACACGGACAGTGACCCAGAGCCAGGATCGAACCTGGGACCTCGACGCCATGAGGCAGCAATGCTAACCATTGTCCACCATGCTGCCCGACAGGGCCTATCATTGAGTCGGCAGGGCCTATCATTCTTTAGACAGTGTTGATCATTGAGTAGACAGGGTCAATCATTTTGTAGACAGGGCCTATCATTGTGTAGTCAGGGCCTATCATTGAGTAGACAGGGCCTTTCATTTTGTAGACAGGGCCTATCATTGTGTCGACAGGGCCTATCATTGAGAAGACAGGGCCTATCATTGAGTAAACAGGGCCTATCATTGTGTAGACAGGGCCTATCATTGGGTGTACAGGGCCACCCATTGTCTAGACAGGGCCAATCATTGAGTAGACAAGGACTATCATTGTGTAAACAGGGCCTATTATTGTGTAGACTGGGACTATCATTGAGTAGACAGGGCCTATTATTGAGTAGAAAGGACCTGTCATTGAGTAGACAGGGCCAATCATTGTGTAGACAGGGCCTATCATTGAGTAGACAGGGCCTATCATTTTGTAGACAGGGCCTATCATTGAGTGAACAGGACCTATCATTGAGTAGACAGGGTCTATCTATGTGTAGACAGAGCCTATCATTGTGTAGACAGGGTCTATTATTGAGTTGACAGGGCCTATCATTGTGTAGACAGGACCTATCATTGAGTAGATAGGGTCTATTATTGAGTTGACGTGGCCTATCAGTGTGTAGAGTTGGCCTATCATTGTCTAGAGAGGGCCAATCATTGAGTAGACAAGGCCTATCATTGCGTCGACAGGGCCTATTATTGTGTAGACTGGGACAATCATTGTGTAGACAGGTCCTATTATTGAGTATAAAGGGTCTATCATTGAGTAGACAGGGCATATCATTTTGTAGTCAAGGCCTATCGTTGTGAAGACAGGGCCTATCATTGAGTAGACAGGGCCTAATATTGAGTAGAAAGGTCCTGTCGTTGAGTAGACAGGGCCTATCATTGTGTCGACAGGGCCTATCATTGAGAAGACAGGGCCTATCATTGAGTAAACAGGGCCTATCATTGTGTAGACAGGGCCTATCATTGGGTGTACAGGGCCACCCATTGTCTAGACAGGGCCAATCATTGAGTAGACAAGGCCTATCATTGTGTAAACAGGGCCTATTATTGTGTAGACTGGGACTATCATTGAGTAGACAGGGCCTATTATTGAGTAGAAAGGACCTGTCATTGAGTAGACAGGGCCAATCATTGTGTAGACAGGGCCTATCATTGAGTAGACAGGGCCTATCATTTTGTAGACAGGGCCTATCATTGAGTGAACAGGACCTATCATTGAGTAGACAGGGTCTATCTATGTGTAGACAGAGCCTATCATTGTGTAGACAGGGTCTATTATTGAGTTGACAGGGCCTATCATTGTGTAGACAGGACCTATCATTGAGTAGATAGGGTCTATTATTGAGTTGACGTGGCCTATCAGTGTGTAGAGTTGGCCTATCATTGTCTAGAGAGGGCCAATCATTGAGTAGAAAAGGCCTATAATTGAGTAGACAGGGCCTATTATTGAGTAGAAAGGGCCTGTCATTGAGTAGACAGGGCCTACCATTTAGTAGACAGGGTCTATTATTGTGTAGACAGGGCCTATCATTGTGTAGACATGGCCTATCATTGAGTAGACAGGGCCTATCAGTGTTGACAGGCCCATCATTGAGTAGACAGGGTTTAGCATTGAGAAGACAGGATCTATTATTGTGTAGAAAGGGCTTATCATTGTGTAGACAGGGCCTATCATTGTGTAGACAGGGTCTATTATTGTGTAGCAGGGCCTATCATTGAATAGACAGGGTTTATCATTGTGTAGACAGGGCCTATCATTGAGTAGACAGGGCCTATCATTGTGTAGACAGGACCTATCATTGTGTAGACAGGGCCTATCATTGAGTGAACAGAGCCTATCATTGAGTAGACAGGGTCTATCAATGTGTAGAAAGGGCCTATCATTGTGTAGACAGGGCCTATCATTGAGTAGACATGGCCTATCATTGTGTAGACAAGGCCGATCATTGAGTAGACAGGGCCTATCATTGTCTAGAGAAGGCCAATTATTGAGTAGACAAGACCTATCATTGTGTAGACAGGGCCTATTGTCGTGTAGAGTCGACTATCATTGGGTAGACAGGGCCTATTATTGAGTAGAAAGGGCCTATCATTTTGTAGAGAGGGCATATCATTTTGTAGACAGGGCCTATCATTGAGTAGACAGTGCTTATCATTTTGTAGACAGGGCCTATTATTGAGTAGAATGGACCTGTCATTGAGTACACAGGGCCTATCATTGTATAGACAGGGACTACCATTGAGTAGACAGTGTCTATTATTGTGTAGACAGGGCCTATCATTGTTGAGTCAGTTCCTATCATTGAGTAGACAGGGCCTATCATTTTGTAGACAGGGCCTATCATTGTATAGACAGGACCTATCATTGAGTAGACAGGGCCTATCATTGTGTAGACAGGGCCTATCATTGAGTAGACAGGGCCTATCATTGTGTAGACAGGCCCTATCAGTGTGTAGAGAGGGCCAATCATTGTGTAGACAGTGCCTATCATTGAGTAGACAAGGCCTATCATTGTGTAGACAGGGTCTAGCAATGTGTAGACAGAGCCTATCATTGCGTAGACAGGGCCTATTATTGAGTAGAAAGGGCCTGTCATTGTGTAGGCAGGGCCTATCATTATGTAGACAGGGCCTATCATTGAGTAGACAGTGCCTATCATTTTGTAGACAGGGCCTATCATTGTGTAGACAGGGCCTATCATTGTGTAGACAGGGCCAATCATTGTGTAGACTGGGAATATTATTGTGTAGACAGGGCCTATCATTGGGTATACAGGGCCAACCATTGAGTAGACAGGGTCTATTATTGTATAGACAGGGCCAATCATTGTGTAGACAGGGCCTATCATTGAGTAGACAGGCCCTATTATTAAGTAGAAAGGGCCTGTCATTGAGTAGTCATGGCCTACCATTGAGTTGACAGGGTCTATTATTGTATAGACAGGGCCTGTCATTGAATAGACAGTGCCTACCATTGTGTAGACAGAGCCTATTATTGAGTAGAAAGTGCCTGTCATTGTGTAGGCAGGGCCTACCATTGAGTAGACAGGGTCTATTATTGTGTAGACAGGGCCTATCATTGTGTAGACAGGGCCTATCATTGCGTAGACAGGGTCTATTACTGAGTAGAAAGGGCCTGTCATTGAGTAGACAGGGCCTACCATTGAGTAGACAGGGTCGATTATTGTGTAGACAGGGCCTATCATTGTGTCGACAGGGCCTATCATTGAGTAGACAGTGCCTATCATTGTGTAGACAGGGCGTTTCATTGAGTAGACAGAGCGAATCATTGAGAAGACAGGATCTATTATTGTGCAGACAGAGCTTATCATTGTGTAGGCAGGGCCTATCATTGTGTTGACAGGGTCTATCATTGTGTAGCAGGGCCTATCATTGAGTAGACAGGGCCTATCATTGTGTAGACAGGCCCTACCAGTGTGTAGAGAGTGCCAATCATTGTGTAGATAGGGCCTATCATTGAGTAGACAGGGCCTATCATTGTGTAGACCGGGCCTATCATTGAGTGAACATGGCCTATCATTGAGTAGACAGGGTTTATCATTGTGTAGACAGGGCCTATCATTGGGTATACAGGTCCAACCATTGTCTAGACAGGGCCAATCATTGAGTAGACAGGGCCTACCATTGAGTAGACAGGGTCTATTATTGTGTAGACAGGGCCTATCATTGTGCAGAGAGGGCCTATCATTGAGTAGACAGGGCCTATCATTGTGTAGACAGGGCCTATCATTGAGTAGACAGGGCTTATCATTGAGAAGACAGGATCTATTATTGTGTAGAAAGGGATTATCATTGTGTAGACAGGGCCTATCATTGTGTAGACAGGGTCTATCATTGTGTAGCAGGGCCTATCATTGAGTAGACAGGGCCTACCATTGAGTAGACAGGGCCTATTATTGTGTAGACTGGGACTTTCATTGTGTAGACAGGGCCTATTATTGAGTAGAAAGGTCTATCATTGAGTAGACAGGGCCTATCATTTTGTGGACAGGGCATATCATTTTGTACACAGGGCCTGTCGTTGTGTAGACAGGGCCTATCATTGAGTAGACAGGGCCTATTATTGAGTAGAAAGGACTTGTCATTGAGTAGACAGGGCCTATCATTGAGTAGACATGGTCTATCAATGTGTAGACAGGGCATATCATTGTGTAGACAGGGTCTATTATTGAGTTGACAGGGCATATCATTGTGTAGAGTGGGCCTATCATTTGGTATACAGGGCCAACCATTGTCGCGACAGGGCCAATCATTGAGTAGACAGGGCCTACCATTGAGTAGACAGGGTTTATTAATGTGAAAACAGTGCCTATCATTGTGTAGAGAGGGCCTATCATTGAGTAGACAGGGTCTATCAATGTGTAGCAGGGCCTATCATTGAGTAGACAGGGCCTATCATTGTGTAGACAGGCCCTACCAGTTTGTAGAGAGGGACAATCATTGTGTAAAAAGGGCCTGTCATTGAGTAGACAGGGCCTATCAATGTGTACACAGGGCCTATTATTGAGTAGAAAGGGCCTGTCATTGTGTAGGCAGGGCCTACCATTGAGTAGACAGGGTCTATTATTGTGTAGACAGGGCCTATCATTGTGTAGACAGGGCCTATAATTGAGTAGACAGGGCCTATTACTGAGTAGAAAGGGCCGGTCATTGAATAGACAGGGCCTACCATTGAGTAGACAGGGTCGATTATTGTGTAGCCAGGGCCTATCATTGTGTAGACAGGGCCTATCATTGAGTGGACAGGGCCTATCATTGTGTAGCCAGGGCCTATCATTGAGCAGAAAGGGCCTATCATTGTGTAGACAGGGTCTATCATTGAGTAGACAGGGCCTATCATTGTGTGGACAGGCCCTATCAGTGTGTAGAGAGGGCCAACCATTGTGTAGACAGGGCCTATCATTGAGTAGACAGGGCCTATCATTTTGTAGACAGGGCCTATCATTGAGTGAACAGGACCTATCATTGAGTAGACAGGGTCTATCAATGTGTAGGCAGAGCCTATCATTGTGTAGACAGGGTCGATTATAGAGTTGACAGGGCCTATCATTGTCCAGACAGGACCTATCATTGTGTAGACAGGGTCTATTATTGATTTGACGTGGCCTATCAGTGTGTAGAGATGGCCTATCATTGTCTAGAGAGGGCCAATCATTGAGTAGACAAGGCCTATCATTGTGTAGACAGGGCCTATTATTGTGTAGACTGGGATAATCATTGTGTAGACAGGTCCTATTATTGAGTAGAAAGTGTCTATCATTGAGTAGACAGCGCATATCATTTTGTAGACAAGGCCTATCATTGTGAAGACAGGGCCTATCATTGAGTACACAGGGCCTATTATTGAGTAGAAAGGACCTGTCATTGAGTAGACAGGGCCTATCATTTTGTAGACTGGGCCTACCATTGAGTAGACAGGGTCTAGTATTGTGTAGTGAGGGCCTATCATTGTGTAGACAGGGCCTATCATTGAGTAGACAGGGCCTATCAATGGGTAGACAGGGCCTATCATTGTGTAGACAGGGCCTTTCATTGAGTAGACACGGCCTATCATTGTGTAGACAGTTCCTATCAGTGTGTAGAGAGGGCCAATCATTGTGTAGACAGGCCCTATCAGTGTGTAGAGAGGGCCAATCATTGTGTAGACAGGGCCTATCATTGAGTAGACAGGGCCTATCATTTTGTAGACAGGGCCTACCATTGAGTGAACAGGACCTATCATTGAGTAGACAGGGTCTATCAATGTGTAGACAGAGCCTATCATTGTGTAGACAGGGTCGATTATTGAGTTGACAGGGCCTATCATTGTCTAGACAGGACCTATCATTGTGTAGACAGGGTCTATTATTGAGTTGACGTGGCCTATCAGTGTGTAGAGATGGCCTATCATTGTCTGGAGAGGGCCAATCATTGAGTTGACAAGGCCTATCATTGTGTAGACAGGGCCTATTATTGTGTAGACTGGGACTTTCATTGTGTAGACAGGTCCTATTATTGAGTAGAAAGTGTCTATCATAGAGTAGACAGGGCATATCATTTTGTAGACAAGGCCTATGGTTGTGAAGACAGGGCCTATCATTGAGTACACAGGACCTATTATTGAGTAGAAAGGACCTGTCATTGAGTAGACAGGGCCTATCATTGTGTAGACTGGGCCGACCATTGAGTAGACAGGGTCTATTATTGTGTCGACAGAGCCTATCTTTGTGTAGACAGGGCCTATCATTGAGTAGACAGGGCCTATCAATGGGTAGACAGGGCCAATCATTGTGTAGACAGGGCCTTTCATTGAGTAGACACGGCCTATCATTGTGTAGACAGGCCCTATCAGTGTGTAGAGAGGGCCAATCATTGTGTAGACAGGGCCTATCTTTGAGTAGACAGGGTCTATTATTGAGTAGAAAGGGCCTGTCATTGAGTAGACAGGGCCTACCATTGAGTAGACAGGGTCTATTATTGTGTAGACAGGGCCTATCATTGTGTAGAGAGGGCCTATCATTGAGTAGAGAGGGCCTATCATTGTGTAGACAGGGCCTATCATTGAGTAGACAGGGCTTATCATTGACAAGACAGGATCTATTATTGTGTAGAAAGGGCTTATCATTGTGTAGACAGGGCCAATCATTATGTAGAAAGGGCCTATCATTGAGTAGACAGGGCCTATCATTGTGTAGACCGGGCCTATCATTGAGTGAACATGGCCTATCATTGAGTAGACAGATTCTATCATTGTGTAGACAGGGCCTATCGTTGGGTATACAGGGCCAACCGTTGTCTAGACAGGGCCAATCATTGAGTAGACAGGGCCTACCATTGAGTAGACAGGGTCTATTATTGTGTAGACAGGGCCTATCATTGTGTAGAGAGGGCCTATCATTGATTAGACAGGGCCAATCATTGTGTAGACAGGGCCTATCATTGAGTAGACAGGGCTTATCATTGAGAAGACAGGATCTATTATTGTGTAGAAAGGGCTTATCATTGTGTAGACAGGGCCTATCATTGTGTAGACAGTGTCTATCATTGTGTATCAGGGCCTATCATTGAGTAGACAGGGCCTATCATTGTGTAGACAGGCCCTACCAGTGTGTAGAGAGTGCCAATCATTGTGTAGAAAGGGCCTGTCATTGAGTAGACAGTGCCTATCATTGTGTAGACAGGGCCTATTATTGAGTAGAAAGTGCCTGTCATTGCGTAGACAGGGTCTACCATTGAGTAGACAGGGTCTATTATTGTGTAGACAGGGCCTATCATTGTGTAGACAGGGCCTATCATTGAGTAGACAGGGCCTATTACTGAGTAGAAAGGGCCTGTCATTGAGTAGACAGGGCCTACCATTGAGTAGACAGGGTCGATTATTGTGTAGACAGGGCCTATCATTGTGTAGACAGGGCCTATCATTGAGTAGACAGGGCCTATCATTGTGTAGACAGGGCCTATCATTGAGTAGACAGAGCGAATCATTGAGAAGACAGGATCTATTATTGTGCAGACAGAGCTTATCATTGTGTAGGCAGAGCCTAACATTGTGTAGACAGGGTCTATCATTGTGTAGACAGGGCCTATCATTCAGTAGACAGGGCCTATCATTGAGTAGACAGGGCCTATCAATGGGTAGACAGGGCCTATCATTGTGTAGACAGGGCCTTTCATTGAGTAGACACGGCCTATCATTGTGTAGACAGTTCCTATCAGTGTGTAGAGAGGGCCAATCATTGTGTAGACAGGCCCTATCAGTGTGTAGAGAGGGCCAATCATTGTGTAGACAGGGCCTATCATTGAGTAGACAGGGCCTATCATTTTGTAGACAGGGCCTACCATTGAGTGAACAGGACCTATCATTGAGTAGACAGGGTCTATCAATGTGTAGACAGAGCCTATCATTGCGTAGACAGGGTCTATTTTTGAGATGACAGGGCCTATCATTGTGTAGACAGGACCTATCGTTGTGTAGACAGGGTCTATTATTGAGTTGACGTGGCCTATCAGTGTGTAGAGATGGCCTTTCAATGCCTAGAGAGGATCAATCATTGAGTAGACAAGGCCTATCATTGTGTAGACAGGGCCTATTATTGTGTAGACTGGGACAATCATTGTGTAGACAGGTCCTATTATTGAGTAGAAAAGGCCTATCATTGTGTAGACAGGGCCTATCATTATGTAGACAGGGCCTATCATTGAGTAGACAGTGCCTATCATTTTGTAGACAGGGCCTATCATTGCGTAGACAGGGCCTATCCTTGTGTAGACAGGGCCAATCATTGTGTAGACTGGGACTATCATTGTGTAGACAGGGCCTATTATTGAGTAGAAAGGGCCTATCATTGTGTAATCAGAGCCTATCATTGTGTAGACAGGGCCTATCATTGAGTAGACAGTGCCTATCATTTTGTAGACAGGGCCTATCATTGTGTAGACAGGGCCTATCATTGTGTAGACAGGGCCTATCATTGTGTAGACAGGGCCTATCATTGAGTAGACAGGGCCTATCGTTGTGTAGACATGGCCTATCATGTTTGTTTATAATTTTAAAGTACCCAATTAATTTTTTCCAATTAAGGGGCAATTTAGTGTGACCAGTCCACCTACCCTGCACATCTTTTGGGCTGTGGGTGCGAATCACACGCAAACATGGGGAGAATGTGCAAACTCCACATGGACAGTGACCCAGTGCTATGATCGAACCTGGGACCTTGACACCATGAGGCAGCAATGCTAACCATTGTCCACCATGCTGCCCGACAGGGCCTATCATTGAGTAGGCAGGGCCTATCATTCTTTAGACAGTGTTGATCATTGAGTAGACAGGGTCAATCATTTTGTAGACAGGGCCTATCATTGTGTAGTCAGGGCCTATCATTGAGTAGACAGGGCCTTTCATTTTGTAGACAGGGCCTATCATGGGGTGTACAGGGCGAACCATTGTCTAGACAGGGCCAATCATTGAGTAGACAAGGCCTATCATTGTGTAAACAGGGCCTATTATTGTGTAGACTGGGACTTTCATTGTGTAGACAAGGCCTATTATTGAGTAGAAGGGGTCTATCATTGAGTAGACAGGGCCTATCATTTTGTACACAGGGCCTATCGTTGTGTAGACAGGGCCTATCATTGAGTAGACAGGGCCTATTATTGAGTAGAAACGACTTGTCATTGAGTAGACAGGGCCTATCATTGAGTAGACATGGTCTATCAATGTGTAGACAGGGCGTATCATTGTGTAGACAGGGTCTATTATTGAGTTGACAGGGCATATCATTGTGTAGAGTGGGCCTATCATTGGGTATACAGGGCCAACCATTGTCGCGACAGGGCCAATCATTGAGTAGACAGGGCCTACCATTGAGTAGACAGGGTCTATTAATGTGTAAACAGTGCCTATCATTGTGTAGAGAGGGCCTATCATTGAGTAGACAGGGTCTATCATTGTGTAGCAGGGCCTATCATTGAGTAGACAGGGCCTATCATTGTGTAGACAGGCCCTACCAGTTTGTAGAGAGGGACAATCATTGTGTAAAAAGGGCCTGTCATTGAGTAGACAGGGCCTATCAATGTGTACACAGGGCCTATTATTGAGTACAAAGGGCCTGTCATTGTGTAGGCAGGGCCTACCATTGAGTAGACAGGGTCTATTATTGTGTAGACAGGGCCTATCATTGTGTAGACAGGGCCCATCATTGAGTAGACAGGGCCTATTACTGAGTAGAAAGGGCCGGTCATTGAATAGACAGGGCCTACCATTGAGTAGACAGGGTCGATTATTGTGTAGACAGGGCCTATCATTGTGTAGACAGGGCCTATCATTGAGTGGACAGGGCCTATCATTGTGTAGCCAGGGCCTATCATTGATCAGAAAGGGCCTATCATTGTGTTGACAGGGCCTACCATTGAGTAGACAGGGCCTATCATTGTGTGGACAGGCCCTATCAGTGTGTAGAGAGGGCCAACCATTGTGTAGACAGGGCCTATCATTGAGTAGACAGGGCCTATCATTTTGTAGACAGGGCCTATCATTGAGTGAACAGGACCTATCATTGAGTAGACAGGGTCTATCAATGTGTAGGCAGAGCCTATCATTGTGTAGACAGGGTCGATTATTGAGTTGACAGGGCCTATCATTGTCTAGACAGGACCTATCATTGTGTAGACAGGGTCTATTATTGATTTGACGTGGCCTATCAGTGTGTAGAGATGGCCTATCATTGTCTAGAGAGGGCCAATCATTGAGTAGACAAGGCCTATCATTGTGTAGACAGGGCCTATTATTGTGTAGACTGGGACAATCATTGTGTAGACAGGTCCTATTATTGAGAAGAAAGTGTCTATCATTGAGTAGACAGCGCATATCATTTTGTAGACAAGGCCTATCGTTGTGAAGACAGGGCCTATCATTGAGTACACAGAGGTTATTATTGAGTAGAAAGGACCTGTCATTGAGTAGACAGGGCCTATCATTTTGTAGACTGGGCCTACCATTGAGTAGACAGGGTCTATTATTGTGTAGTGAGGGCCTATCATTGTGTAGACAGGGCCTATCATTGAGTAGACAGGGCCTATCAATGGGTAGACAGGGCCTATCATTGAGTAGACAGGGCCTTTCATTGAGTAGACACGGCCTATCATTGTGTAGACAGTTCCTATCAGTGTGTAGAGAGGGCCAATCATTGTGTAGACAGGCCCTATCAGTGTGTAGAGAGGGCCAATCATTGTGTAGACAGGGCCTATCATTGAGTAGAAAGGGCCGGTCATTGAATAGACAGGGCCTACCATTGAGTAGACAGGGTCGATTATTGTGTAGACAGGGCCTATCATTGTGTAGACAGGGCATATCATTGAGTGGACAGGGCCTATCATTGTGTAGCCAGGGCCTATCATTGATCAGAAAGGGCCTATCATTGTGTTGACAGGGCCTACCATTGAGTAGACAGGGCCTATCATTGTGTGGACAGGCCCTATCAGTGTGTAGAGAGGGCCAACCATTGTGTAGACAGGGCCTATCATTGAGTAGACAGGGCCTATCATTTTGTAGACAGGGCCTATCATTGAGTGAACAGGACCTATCATTGAGTAGACAGGGTCTATCAATGTGTAGGCAGAGCCTATCATTGTGTAGACAGGGTCGATTATTGAGTTGACAGGGCCTATCATTGTCTAGACAGGACCTATCATTGTGTAGACAGGGTCTATTATTGATTTGACGTGGCCTATCAGTGTGTAGAGATGGCCTATCATTGTCTAGAGAGGGCCAATCATTGAGTAGACAAGGCCTATCTTTGTGTAGACAGGGCCTATTATTGTGTAGACTGGGACAATCATTGTGTAGACAGGTCCTATTATTGAGAAGAAAGTGTCTATCATTGAGTAAACAGCGCATATCATTTTGTAGACAAGGCCTATCGTTGTGAAGACAGGGCCTATCATTGAGTACACAGAGGTTATTATTGAGTAGAAAGGACCTGTCATTGAGTAGACAGGGCCTATCATTGTGTAGACAGGGCCTATCATTATGTAGACAGGGCCTATCATTGAGTAGACAGTGCCTATCATTTTGTAGACAGGGCCTATCATTGCGTAGACAGGGCCTATCCTTGTGTAGACAGGGCCAATCATTGTGTAGACTGGGACTATCATTGTGTAGACAGGGCCTATTATTGAGTAGAAAGGGCCTATCATTGTGTAATCAGAGCCTATCATTGTGTAGACAGGGCCTATCATTGAGTAGACAGTGCCTATCATTTTGTAGACAGGGCCTATCATTGTGTAGACAGGGCCTATCATTGTGTAGACAGGGCCTATCATTGTGTAGACAGGGCCTATCATTGAGTAGACAGGGCCTATCGTTGTGTAGACATGGCCTATCATGTTTGTTTATAATTTTAAAGTACCCAATTAATTTTTTCCAATTAAGGGGCAATTTAGTGTGACCAGTCCACCTACCCTGCACATCTTTTGGGCTGTGGGTGCGAATCACACGCAAACATGGGGAGAATGTGCAAACTCCACATGGACAGTGACCCAGTGCTATGATCGAACCTGGGACCTTGACACCATGAGGCAGCAATGCTAACCATTGTCCACCATGCTGCCCGACAGGGCCTATCATTGAGTAGGCAGGGCCTATCATTCTTTAGACAGTGTTGATCATTGAGTAGACAGGGTCAATCATTTTGTAGACAGGGCCTATCATTGTGTAGTCAGGGCCTATCATTGAGTAGACAGGGCCTTTCATTTTGTAGACAGGGCCTATCATGGGGTGTACAGGGCGAACCATTGTCTAGACAGGGCCAATCATTGAGTAGACAAGGCCTATCATTGTGTAAACAGGGCCTATTATTGTGTAGACTGGGACTTTCATTGTGTAGACAGGGCCTATTATTGAGTAGAAGGGGTCTATCATTGAGTAGACAGGGCCTATCATTTTGTACACAGGGCCTATCGTTGTGTAGACAGGGCCTATCATTGAGTAGACAGGGCCTATTATTGAGTAGAAACGACTTGTCATTGAGTAGACAGGGCCTATCATTGAGTAGACATGGTCTATCAATGTGTAGACAGGGCGTATCATTGTGTAGACAGGGTCTATTATTGAGTTGACAGGGCATATCATTGTGTAGAGTGGGCCTATCATTGGGTATACAGGGCCAACCATTGTCGCGACAGGGCCAATCATTGAGTAGACAGGGCCTACCATTGAGTAGACAGGGTCTATTAATGTGTAAACAGTGCCTATCATTGTGTAGAGAGGGCCTATCATTGAGTAGACAGGGTCTATCATTGTGTAGCAGGGCCTATCATTGAGTAGACAGGGCCTATCATTGTGTAGACAGGCCCTACCAGTTTGTAGAGAGGGACAATCATTGTGTAAAAAGGGCCTGTCATTGAGTAGACAGGGCCTATCAATGTGTACACAGGGCCTATTATTGAGTACAAAGGGCCTGTCATTGTGTAGGCAGGGCCTACCATTGAGTAGACAGGGTCTATTATTGTGTAGACAGGGCCTATCATTGTGTAGACAGGGCCCATCATTGAGTAGACAGGGCCTATTACTGAGTAGAAAGGGCTGGTCATTGAATAGACAGGGCCTACCATTGAGTAGACAGGGTCGATTATTGTGTAGACAGGGCCTATCATTGTGTAGACAGGGCCTATCATTGAGTGGACAGGGCCTATCATTTTGTAGACAGGGCCTATCATTGAGTGAACAGGACCTATCATTGAGTAGACAGGGTCTATCAATGTGTAGACAGAGCCTATCATTGTGTAGACAGGGTCGATTATTGAGTTGACAGGGCCTATCATTGTCTAGACAGGACCTATCATTGTGTAGACAGGGTCTATTATTGAGTTGACGTGGCCTATCAGTGTGTAGAGATGGCCTATCATTGTCTAGAGAGGGCCAATCATTGAGTTGACAAGGTATATCATTGTGTAGACAGGGCCTATTATTGTGTAGACTGGGACTTTCATTGTGTAGACAGGTCCTATTATTGAGTAGAAAGTGTCTATCACTGAGTAGACAGGGCATATCATTTTGTAGACAAGGCCTATGGTTGTGAAGACAGGGCCTATCATTGAGTACACAGGACCTATTATTGAGTAGAAAGGACCTGTCATTGAGTAGACAGGGCCTATCATTGTGTAGACTGGGCCGACCATTGAGTAGACAGGGTCTATTATTGTGTCGACAGAGCCTATCTTTATGTAGACAGGGCCTATCATTGAGTAGACAGAGCCTATCAATGGGTAGACAGGGCCTATCATTGTGTAGACAGGGCCTTTCATTGAGTAGACACGGCCTATCATTGTGTAGACAGGCCCTATCAGTGTGTAGAGAGGGCCAATTTTTGTGTAGACAGGGCCTATCATTGAGTAGAAAGCGCCTATCATTGTGTAGACAGGGCCTATCATTGAGTAGACAGGGCCTATCATTGTGTGGACAGGCCCTACCAGTGTGTAGAGAGGGCCAATGATTGTGTAGACAGGGCCTATCATTGAGTAGACAGGGCCTATCATTGAGTAGACAGGGCCTATCATTTTGTAGACAGGGCCTATCATTGAGTGAACAGGACCTATCATTGAGTAGTCAGGGTCTATCAATGTGTAGACAGAGCCTATCATTGTGTAGACAGGGTCGATTATTGAGTTGACAGGGCCTATCATTGTCTAGACAGGACCTATCATTGTGTAGACAGGGTCTATTATTGAGATGACGTGGCCTATCAGTGTGTAGAGATGGCCTATCATTGTCTAGAAAGGGCCAATCATTGAGTAGACAAGGCCTATCATTGTGTAGACAGGGCCTATTATTGTGTAGACTGGGACAATCATTGTGTAGAGAGGTCCTATTATTGAGTAGAAAGTGTCTATCATTGAGTAGACAGGGCATATCATTTTGTAGACAAGGCCTATCGTTGTGAAGACAGGGCCTATCATTGAGTACACAGGGCCTATTATTGAGTAGAAAGGACCTGTCATTGAGTAGACAGGGCCTATCATTTTGTAGACTGGGCCTACCATTGAGTAGACAGGGTCTATTATTGTGTAGTCAGGGCCTATCATTGTGTAGACAGGGCCTATCATTGAGTAGACAGGGCCTATCAATGGGTAGACAGGGCCTATCATTGTGTAGACAGGGCCTTTCATTGAGTAGACACGGCCTATCATTGTGTAGACAGGTCCTATCAGTGTGTAGAGAGGGCCAATCATTGTGTAGACAGGCCCTATCAGTGTGTAGAGAGGGCCTATCATTGAGTGAACAGGACCTATCATTGAGTAGACAGGGTCTATCAATGTGTAGACCGAGCCTATCATTGTGGAGACAGGGTCTATTATTCAGTTGACAGGGCCTCTCATTGTGTAGACAGGACCTATCATTGTGTAGACAGGGTCTATTATTGAGTTGACGTGGCCTATCAGTATGTAGAGATGGCCTATCATTGTCTAGAGAGGGACAATCATTGAGTAGACAAGGCATATCATTGTGTAGACAGGGCCTATTATTGTGTAGACTGGGACAATCATTGTGTAGACAGGTGCTATTATTGAGTAGAAAGGGTCTACCATTGAGTAGCCAGGGCATATAATTTTGTAGACAAGGCCTATCGTTGTTAAGACAGGGCCTATCATTGAGTAGAAAGGACCTATCATTGAGTCGACAGGGCCTATCATTGTGTAGACAGGGCCTACCATTGAGTAGACAGTGTCTATTATTGTGTAGACAGGGCCTATCATTGTGTAGACAGGGCCTATCATTGAGTAGACAGGGCCTATTATTGAGTAGAAAGGGCCAGTCAATGAGTAGACAGGGCCTAACATTTAGTAGACAGGGTCTATTATTGTGTAGACAGGGCCTTTCATTGTGTTTCAGGCCCATCATTGAGTAGACAGGGTTGATCATTGAGAAGACAGGATCTGTTATTGTGTAGAAAGGGCATATCATTGTGTAGACAGGGCCTATCATTGTGTAGACAGGGCCTATCATTGTGTAGCAGGGCCTATCATTGAGTAGACAGGGCCTATCATTGTGTAGACCGGGCCTATCATTGAGTGAACAGAGCCTATCATTGAGTAGACAGGGTCTATCAATGTGTAGACAGGGCCTATCATTGTCTAGAGAGGGCAAATCATTGAGTAGACAAGGCCTATCATTGTGTAGACAGGGCCTATTATTGAGTAGAAAGGGCCTATCATTGTGTAGACAGGGCCTATCATTATGTAGACAGGGCCTATCATTGAGTAGACAGTGCCTATTATTTTGTAGACAGGGCCTAGCATTGCGTAGACAGGGGCTATCATTGCGTAGACAGGGCCTATCATTGTGTAGACTGGGACTATCATTGTGTAGACAGGGCCTATTATTGAGTGTAAAGGTCCTATCATTGTGTAGACAGAGCCTATCATTATGTAGACAGGCCCTATCATTGAGTAGACAGTGCCTATCATTTTGTAGACAGGGCCTATCATTGTGTAGACAGGGCCTATCATTGTGTAGACAGGGCTTATCATTGTGTAGACAGGGCCTATCATTTAGTAGACAGGGCCTATCATTGAGTAGACAGGGCCTATCGTTGTGTAGACATGGCCTATCATTTTTGTTTATAATTTTAAAGTACCCAATTTATTTTTTCCAATTAAGGGGCAATTTAGTGTGACCAGTCCACCTCCCCTGCACATCTTTTGGGCTGTGGGTGCGAATCACACGCAAACATGGGGAGAATGTGCAAACTCTACACGGACAGTGACCCAGAGCCAGGATCGAACCTGGGACCTCGACGCCATGAGGCAGCAATGCTAACGATTGTCCACCATGCTGCCCGACAGGGCCTATCATTGAGTAGGCAGGGCCTATCATTCTTTAGACAGTGTTGATCATTGAGTAGACAGGGTCAATCATTTTGTAGACAGGGCCTATCATTGTGTAGTCAGGGCCTATCATTGAGTAGACAGGGCATTTCATTTTGAAGACAGGTCCTATCATTGTGTAGACAGGGCCAATCATTGAGTAGACAGGGCTTTTCATTGAGTAAACAGGGCCTATCATTGTGTAGACAGGGCCTATCATTGGGTATACAGGGCCAACCATTGTCTAGACAGGGCCAATCATTGAGTAGACAAGGCCTATCATTGTGTAGACAGGGCCTATTATTGTGTAGACTGGGACTATCATTGTGTAGACAGGGCCTATTATTGAGTAGAAAGGGTCTATCATTGAGTAGACAGGGCCTATCATTTTGTAGACAGGGCCTATCGTTGTGAAGACAGGGTCTATCATTGAGTAGACAGGGCCTATTATTGAGTAGAAAGGACTTGTCATTGAGTATACAGGGCCTACCATTGAGTAGACAGGGTCTATTATTGTGTAGACAGGGCCTATCATTGTGTAGACAGGGCCTATTATTGAGTAGACAGGGCCTATTATTGAGTAGAAAGGGCCTGTCATTGAGTAGACAGGGCCTACCATTTAGTAGACAGGGTTTATCATTGAGAAGACAGGATCTATTATTGTGTAGAAAGGGCTTATCATTGTGTAGACAGGGCCTATCATTGTGTAGACAGGGTCTATAATTGCGTAGCAGGGCCTATCATTGAGTAGACAGGGTTTATCATTGTGTAGACAGGGCCTATCATTGAGTAGACAGGGCCTATCATTGTGTAGACAGGGCCTATCATTGTTTAGACAGGGCCTATCATTGAGTGAACAGAGCCTATCATTGAGTAGACAGGGTCAATCAATGTGTAGAAAAGGCCTATCATTGTGTAGACAGGGCCTATCATTGAGTAGACATGGCCTATCATTGTGTAGACAGGGCCTATCATTGAGTAGACAGAGCCTATCATTGTCTAGAGAGGGCCAATCATTGAGTAGACAAGGCCTATCATTGTGTAGACGGGGCCTATTATTGTGTAGACTGGGACTATCATTGTGTAGACAGGGTCTATTATTGAGTAGAAAGGGCCTATCATTGTGTAGACAGGGCCTACCATTGAGTAGACAGGGTCTATTATTGTGTAGACAGGGCCTATCATTGTGTAGACAGGGCCTATCATTGAGTAGACAGGGCCTATTATTGAGTAGAAAGGGCCTGTCATTGAGTAGACAGGGCCTACCATTTAGTAGACAGGGTCTATTATTGTGTAGACAGGGCCTTTCATTGTGTAGACAGGCCCATCATTGAGTAGACAGGGTTTATCATTGAGAAGACAGGATCTGTTATTGTGTAGAAAGAGCATATCATTGTGTAGACAGGGCCTATCATTGTGTAGACAGGGTCTATCATTGTGTAGCAGGGCTTATCATTGAGTAGACAGGGCCTATCATTGTGTAGACCGGGCCTATCATTGAGTGAACAGAGCCTATCATTGAGTAGACAGGGTCTATCAATGTGTAGACAGGGCCTATCATTGTCGAGAGAGGGCCAATCATTTAGTAGACAAGGCCTATCATTGTGTAGACTGGGCCTATCATTGTGTAGACAGGGTCTATCATTGTGTAGCAGGGCCTATCATTGAGTAGACAGGGTCTATAAATGTGTAGACAGGGCCTATCATTGTGTAGACAGGGTCTATTATTGAGTTGACAGGGCCTATCATTGTGTAGACAGGGCCTATCAGTGTGTAGAGAGGGCCTATCATTGTCTAGAGAGGGCCAATCATTGAGTAGACAAGGACTATCATTGTGTAGACAGGGACTATCATTGTGTAGTCAAGGCCTATTATTGAGTAGAAAGGGCCTATCATTGTGTAGACAGGGCCTATCATTCACTAGACAGGGCCTATCATTGTGTAGACTTGGACTATCATTTTGTAGACAGTGTCTATTGTTGAGTTGACAGGGCCTTTCATTGAGTAGACAGGGCATATCATTTTGTAGACAGGGCCTAACATTGAGTACACAGGGCCTATCGTTGTGTAGACATGGCCTATCATTTTTGTTTATAAATTTAATGTACCCAATTTATTTTTTCTGTTAAAGGGGCAATTTAGCGTAGCCAATCCACCTATCCTGCACATCCTTTCGGCTGTGTGGGGGAAATCCACGCAAACACGGAGAGAATGTTCAAACTCCACATGGACAGTGACCCAGAGCCGGGATCGAACCTGGCAGCATCTATCATTGAGTAGACAGGGCCTATCATTGTGTAGATAGGGCCTATCATTGTGTAGACAGGGCCTATCATTGAGTAGACAGGGCCTATCATTGTGAAGACAGGGCCTATCATTGTGTAGACAGGGCCTTTCATTATGTAGACAGGGCTTATCATTGTGTAGACAGGGCCTATCATTGAGTAGACAGGGCCTATCATTGTGTGGACAGGGCCTTTCGTTATGGAGACAGGGCCCATCATTGTGTAGACAGGGCCTCTCATTGAGTAGACAGGGCCTATTATTATGTAGACAGAGCTTATCATTGAGTAGACAGGGCCTATCATTGAGTAGACAGGGCCTATCATTGAGTAGACAGGGCCTATCATTGTGTAGACAGGGCCTATCATTGAGTAGACAGGGCCTATCATTGTGTAGACAGTGCCTATCATTGAGTAGACAGGGCCTATCATTGAGTAGACAGGGCCTATCATTGAGTAGACAGGGCCTATCATTGAGTAGACAGGGCCTATCATTGTGTAGACAGGGCCTATCATTGAGTAGACAGGGCCTATCATTGTGTAGACAGTGCCTATCATTGAGTAGACAGGGCCTATCATTGAGTAGACAGGGCCTATCATTTTGTAGACAGGGCCTAACATTGAGTAAACAGGGCCTATCGTTGTGTAGACATGGCCTATCATTTTTGTTTATAAATTTAATGTACCCAATTTATTTTTTCTGTTAAAGGGGCAATTTAGCGTAGCCAATCCACCTATCCTGCACATCCTTTCGGCTGTGTGGGGGAAATCCACGCAAACACGGAGAGAATGTGCAAACTCCACATGGACAGTGACCCAGAGCCGGGATCGAACCTGGCAGCATCTATCATTGAGTAGACAGGGCCTATCATTGTGTAGACAGGGCCTATCATTGTGTAGACAGGGCCTATCATTGAGTAGACAGGGCCTATCATTGTGAAGACAGGGCCTATCATTGTGTAGACAGGGCCTTTCATTATGTAGACAGGGCTTATCATTGTGTAGACAGGGCCTATCATTGAGTAGACAGGGCCTATCATTGTGTGGACAGGGCCTTTCGTTATGGAGACAGGGCCCATCATTGTGTAGACAGGGCCTCTCATTGAGTAGACAGGGTTTATCATTGAGAAGACAGGATCTATTATTGTGTAGAAAGGGCTTATCATTGTGTAGACAGGGCCTATCATTGTGTAGACAGGGTCTATAATTGCGTAGCAGGGCCTATCATTGAGTAGACAGGGTTTATCATTGTGTAGACAGGGCCTATCATTGAGTAGACAGGGCCTATCATTGTGTAGACAGGGCCTATCATTGTTTAGACAGGGCCTATCATTGAGTGAACAGAGCCTATCATTGAGTAGACAGGGTCAATCAATGTGTAGAAAAGGCCTATCATTGTGTAGACAGGGCCTATCATTGAGTAGACATGGCCTATCATTGTGTAGACAGGGCCTATCATTGAGTAGACAGAGCCTATCATTGTCTAGAGAGGGCCAATCATTGAGTAGACAAGGCCTATCATTGTGTAGACGGGGCCTATTATTGTGTAGACTGGGACTATCATTGTGTAGACAGGGTCTATTATTGAGTAGAAAGGGCCTATCATTGTGTAGACAGGGCCTACCATTGAGTAGACAGGGTCTATTATTGTGTAGACAGGGCCTATCATTGTGTAGACAGGGCCTATCATTGAGTAGACAGGGCCTATTATTGAGTAGAAAGGGCCTGTCATTGAGTAGACAGGGCCTACCATTTAGTAGACAGGGTCTATTATTGTGTAGACAGGGCCTTTCATTGTGTAGACAGGCCCATCATTGAGTAGACAGGGTTTATCATTGAGAAGACAGGATCTGTTATTGTGTAGAAAGAGCATATCATTGTGTAGACAGGGCCTATCATTGTGTAGACAGGGTCTATCATTGTGTAGCAGGGCTTATCATTGAGTAGACAGGGCCTATCATTGTGTAGACCGGGCCTATCATTGAGTGAACAGAGCCTATCATTGAGTAGACAGGGTCTATCAATGTGTAGACAGGGCCTATCATTGTCGAGAGAGGGCCAATCATTTAGTAGACAAGGCCTATCATTGTGTAGACTGGGCCTATCATTGTGTAGACAGGGTCTATCATTGTGTAGCAGGGCCTATCATTGAGTAGACAGGGTCTATAAATGTGTAGACAGGGCCTATCATTGTGTAGACAGGGTCTATTATTGAGTTGACAGGGCCTATCATTGTGTAGACAGGGCCTATCAGTGTGTAGAGAGGGCCTATCATTGTCTAGAGAGGGCCAATCATTGAGTAGACAAGGACTATCATTGTGTAGACAGGGACTATCATTGTGTAGTCAAGGCCTATTATTGAGTAGAAAGGGCCTATCATTGTGTAGACAGGGCCTATCATTCACTAGACAGGGCCTATCATTGTGTAGACTGGGACTATCATTTTGTAGACAGTGTCTATTGTTGAGTTGACAGGGCCTTTCATTGAGTAGACAGGGCATATCATTTTGTAGACAGGGCCTAACATTGAGTACATAGGGCCTTTCGTTGTGTAGACATGGCCTATCATTTTTGTTTATAAATTTAATGTACCCAATTTATTTTTTCTGTTAAAGGGGCAATTTAGCGTAGCCAATCCACCTATCCTGCACATCCTTTCGGTTGTGTGGGGGAAATCCACGCAAACACGGAGAGAATGTTCAAACTCCACATGGACAGTGACCCAGAGCCGGGATCGAACCTGGCAGCATCTATCATTGAGTAGACAGGGCCTATCATTGTGTAGATAGGGCCTATCATTGTGTAGACAGGGCCTATCATTGAGTAGACAGGGCCTATCATTGTGAAGACAGGGCCTATCATTGTGTAGACAGGGCCTTTCATTATGTAGACAGGGCTTATCATTGTGTAGACAGGGCCTATCATTGAGTAGACAGGGCCTATCATTGTGTGGACAGGGCCTTTCGTTATGGAGACAGGGCCCATCATTGTGTAGACAGGGCCTCTCATTGAGTAGACAGGGCCTATTATTATGTAGACAGAGCTTATCATTGAGTAGACAGGGCCTATCATTGAGTAGACAGGGCCTATCATTGAGTAGACAGGGCCTATCATTGTGTAGACAGGGCCTATCATTGAGTAGACAGGGCCTATCATTGTGTAGACAGTGCCTATCATTGAGTAGACAGGGCCTATCATTGAGTAGACAGGGCCTATCATTGAGTAGACAGGGCCTATCATTGAGTAGACAGGGCCTATCATTGTGTAGACAGGGCCTATCATTGAGTAGACAGGGCCTATCATTGTGTAGACAGTGCCTATCATTGAGTAGACAGGGCCTATCATTGAGTAGACAGGGCCTATCATTTTGTAGACAGGGCCTAACATTGAGTAAACAGGGCCTATCGTTGTGTAGACATGGCCTATCATTTTTGTTTATAAATTTAATGTACCCAATTTATTTTTTCTGTTAAAGGGGCAATTTAGCGTAGCCAATCCACCTATCCTGCACATCCTTTCGGCTGTGTGGGGGAAATCCACGCAAACACGGAGAGAATGTGCAAACTCCACATGGACAGTGACCCAGAGCCGGGATCGAACCTGGCAGCATCTATCATTGAGTAGACAGGGCCTATCATTGTGTAGACAAGGCCTATCATTGTGTAGACAGGGCCTATCATTGAGTAGACAGGGCCTATCATTGTGAAGACAGGGCCTATCATTGTGTAGACAGGGCCTTTCATTATGTAGACAGGGCTTATCATTGTGTAGACAGGGCCTATCATTGAGTAGACAGGGCCTATCATTGTGTGGACAGGGCCTTTCGTTATGGAGACAGGGCCCATCATTGTGTAGACAGGGCCTCTCATTGAGTAGACAGGGCCTATTATTATGTAGACAGAGCTTATCATTGAGTAGACAGGGCCTATCATTGAGTAGACAGGGCCTATCATTGAGTAGACAGGGCCTATCATTGTGTAGACAGGGCCTATCATTGAGTAGACAGGGCCTATCATTGTGTAGACAGTGCCTATCATTGAGTAGACAGGGCCTATCATTGAGTAGACAGGGCCTATCATTGAGTAGACAGGGCCTATCATTGAGTAGACAGGGCCTATTATTATGTAGACAGAGCTTATCATTGAGTAGACAGGGCCTATTATTATGTAGACAGAGCCTATCATTGAGTAGACAGGGCCTTTCATTGAGTAGACAGGGCCTATCATTGAGTAGACAGGGCCTATCATTGAGTAGACAGGGCCTATTATTATGTAGACAGAGCTTATCATTGAGTAGACAGTGCCTAAGATTGTGTAGACAGGGCCTATCATTGAGTAGACAGGGCCTATCATTGTGTAGACAGGGCCTATCATTGAGGAGACAGGGCCTATCATTGTGTAGACAGGGCCTATCATTATGTAGACAGGGCCTATCATTGAGTATTTTGAACTAGGGTTTTTTCTTGATAACATTATTGCCACATGTATGAATATAATAATTTCTACATTCATCATAGCAGATTAACTCCCAGCTCACCGCATCGAGCTCAGTGCCTGCTCATTCATCATCGGAGTCAAAGAACAAGAACAAAGAACTGCACAGGAACAGGCCCTTCAGCGCTCCAAGCCTGTACTGGTTATGATTCCACCCTTGGCCAAAACCCTCCGCACTCCCTTGTGCCGTATCCCTCTATACTCATCCTATCCATGTATCTTGCAAGATGCCTTTTGAACGCCGTTAATGTATTTGCTTCCACAACTTCCCCTGGCAACGCGTTCCAGGCACTCACCGCCCCCTGTGTAAAAAAACTGCCTTGCACATCTCCTCTAAACTTTGCCCCATGGACCTTTAACCTATGCCCCCTGGTGACTGAACCCCCCCTGCCCTGGAAAAGAGTGCCTGCCCATCCATTCTATCCATGATGCCACTCCGCATAGTTAACACCCTTCAGACCAGGCAACATCCTGGTAAACCTCTGCTGCACCCTCGCCAAAGCCTCCATATCCTTCTGGTAGTGTGGCGACTAGAAGTGTGCGCAATATTCCAAGTGCGGCCTTACCAAGGTTCTATACAACTGCAGCATGACTTGCCAATTTTTATACTCGATGCCCCGTCCAATGAAGGCAAGCATTCCGTATATCATAACAAACGCATTTGTCTCGCGATTCACCTGATAGATAGCATGTTTTCATCTTCAAATCTCCATCTAGTCATATCCCACCCTAGCTCTCCACCCTCTTCCAGACCCGGAATGCCAATGCTCCTTGCTGTTCTAACTCTGGATTCTTTCCCTGAGTTGAGGAGCTCAATGTCCATCAGTTGTGTGGGTGAAATCCATGGACACACATTTTCTCTCCTCACTGCCTGCCCTCTTCACACAGTTCGGCCACTGGAACACCTCTGGATCTCAGACACCCAATATTCCCGTAACCTCAGGAGCAGGAGGCGGGGATGTGACAAGGGAGGAGCTCATGCTGGTCAACAAGAGGGTTTGCAATGGCAGCGGCAGAGAGGCTGGCCAGGATGTAACCATCCAGGGAGGACATTGTGGAAGAGCTTCCCTGTTTGACCAGAGGTTCTGTAGCCCACCTATCGGTTCCACATCAGCAGCTTCCCTGCCCATAGACCAGCAGAGTGCCCACACTGCCCGCACGGTAAAGTTTAATTCCAATCAGCTGGGGAAAGGCAGAGAGAGAGAGAGGACAGAAATTCACACTTTCAGTTCTGTCAAAATCCACCCCGAATCCCCACCGGGAATCTGAACGGGAAAATCCCGGACAACACCCCCTGGAGCTCTGAGAGATTTCAGGGGTGAAATTTTGATGTCGCTCCTTTACACTCACGCTGTCGCTTTACGTCTGTGTGTGTGTTTAAATTGTACATTTTTACTTCACAGACTTCAGGCTTCTTCCCAGATCGTTCCTCCCTCTGGGTCACAGCCTCCGAGGCTGCCAAGGTTCCATCATATTCCTCTAATATATGGTCAATATGGAATAAAAGCAATATAAGATAGACATTACTCACTGGTTACATTCAGCCGGGTTCCATTTCCAAAGAGTTTCCCCCAAATCCCACAGATATAGACAGCGGAGTCACCGAGCTTCACATCTCTGACTGTCAGAATGTAGCTGTTACCGGGAACATCTCTGGAAGGCTGAAACCGATCAGACAGACCTGTCGCCCGGTAAACACAGCGACTTACATAATGACTCAATATCAATTCCTTACTGTGGTGGTATGTATTAGGGGTCATGTGGGACTGTGAAGCCGTGATGCTATTGGCTGACAGATCCCGGGTCCTGGTTGGCTGCCGACTCCTGGCTCCGCCCTGAAGGTGGAGTATAAGAACCCGAGCTTCTCCCCGCAGCTTCATTCTGTTGCTGAGCTGCTGGGGACAAGCATCGCTTAATAAAGCCTAGATCGACTTCATCACTTCTCGTCTCTCGTAAGTCATTGTGCACTACAATTTATTAAGCGAGCTTAAAAGACTACGGAGCTCCGGATCTCCCCGGAATGCCTGCGGATCAGCCCCCACGCAGCGAACTCGGCAGCAGTATTTAAACACTGGCAAGCACGCTTTGAAGGCTACCTCCGAACGGCCCCCGGCCGGATCACAGAAGACCAGAAAATGCAGGCCCTCTCATGGAAGACGCAGAGGATTTCCCAACGGCGCTCGCATTGCTGAGGGCATCTACGTTCGGCCCGTTAACCAGGTCTACGCGCGCCACCAACTCGCGACGAGACGGCAAAGTCCCGGAGAATCGCTAGAGGAATTCTCCGCCGCGCTGCTAATTTTGGGACGGGGCTGCAGCTGCCCACCGGTGAATGCGATTGAACACACAGATCTGCTAATTCGCGATGCATTTGTGGCAGGTATGAACTCTCCCCAAATCCGCCAAAGACTTTTAGAAAGAGAGTCGCTAGGACTCTCAGAGGCACGGGCCCTTGCAGCTTCCCTAGATGTGGCCTCGCTAAACGCCCGCGCCTACGGCCCCGGCCACGCGGCAGCCCCTTGGGCTCCGTGGACCCCCGTCACGACAAACTCTCCCCCCCTCGCAAGCTTGCGCGGTTAAAGTGCCAGACCATCCCGGGGGGGCCCGCTGCTATTTCTGCAGACAAGCGAAACACCCCCGGAAGCGCTGCCCAGCCCGCGCAGCTATTTGTAAAAGCTGCGGCAAGAAGGGCCATTACGCGGCAATGTGCCGGTCCCGGGGGGTCGCGCAATCCCCGGAGAAGAACGAGCCCAGCACATCCCAAACGCTCCCCAACCCCCCCAGCGCCCCATGTGCGACCCGCGGGTGCCGCCATTTTGTGTCCCGGGCACCACGAGGGGAGGATGGGCGCCGCCATCTTGTGAACCCCCAGCCACGTGCGATTTATGGGGGCGGCCATTTTGTCCACCCCCGACCACGTGCGATCCATGGGGGTGGCCATTTTGTCCACCCCCGGCCGCGTGCGATTCATGGACGCCACCATCTTGGTTGACAACAAAGGACCCCAGCATCGACGGCTCCACGGGCTCCGAAGAAGACGCCGCGACACTACTACCACGACTGGCTTCGGTGACACTGGCTCAATCGCGGCCCCGGACGTTCCAGACGACGACAACAATGGTTCTGGTCAACGGATACGAGACGCCATGCCTGATCGACTCCGGGAGCACTGAAAGTTTTATTCACCCAGACACGGCTAGACGCTGTTTTCTGACCATCCATCCAAGCACGCAAAAGATTTCCCTAGCTGCAGGATCCCACTCCGTAGAGATCAAAGGGTTCTGCATCGCGAACCTAACGGTGCAAAGGAGGAAGTTTAAGAACTACAGGCTCTACGTCCTTCCCCAACTCTGCGTGCCCACATTACTGGGATTAGACTTCCAGTGTAACCTGCAGAGCCTAACATTCCAATTCGGCGGCCCAATACCCCCACTCACTATCTGCGGCCTCGCAACTCTCAAGGTTGAACCGCCATCCTTGTTTGCAAACCTCACCCTGGATTGCAAACCCGTCGCAACTAGGAGCAGACGGTACAGCGCCCAGGACCGGATATTTATTCGGTCTGAAGTCCAGCGGTTGCTGAAGGAAGGCATAATCCAGGCCAGAAATAGTCCCTGGAGAGCCCAGGTGGTAGTAGTAAAGACCGGGGAAAAGCAAAGGATGGTCGTAGACGATAGTCAGACCATCAACAGGTACACGCAGCTAGATGTGTACCCTCTCCCCCGCATATCCGACATGGTCAATCGGATTGCCCAGTATAAGGTCTTCTCCACCGTGGACCTCAAGTCCGCCTACCACCAGCTACCCATCTGCCCAGGTGACCGCAAGTACACCGCCTTCGAGGCAGACGGGCGTCTATACCACTTCCTAAGGGTCCCATTTGGTGTCACAAACGGGGTCTCGGTCTTCCAACGGGAGATGGACCGAATGGTTGACCAGCATGGGTTGCAGGCCACGTTCCCGTATCTCGACAACGTAACCATCTGCGGCCACGATCAGCAGGACCACGACGCCAACCTCCAAAAGTTCCTCCAGACCGCTAACGCCCTGAACCTCACATATAACGAGGAAAAGTGCGTTTTTAGCACAAACCGGTTGGCCATCCTGGGATACGTAGTGCACAATGGGATAATAGGCCCCGACCCAGAACGCATGCGCCCCCTTATGGAATTCCCCCACCCCCACTGCTCCAAAGCCTTGAAACGTTGCCTGGGTTTCTTTTCATATTACGTCCAGTGGGTCCCCCAGTATGCAGACAAGGCCCGCCCGCTAATACAGTCCACTACCTTCCCCCTGTCGACAGAGGCTCGCCAGGCCTTCAGCCGCATCAAAGCGGATATCGCAAAGGCCACGATGCGCGCCATCGACGAGTCCCTCCCCTTCCAGGTCGAGAGCGACGCATCCGATGTAGCTCTGGCGGCCACCCTTAACCAAGCGGGCAGACCCGTGGCCTTTTTCTCCCGGACCCTCCACGCCTCAGAAATCCGCCACTCCTCAGTGGAAAAGGAAGCCCAAGCCATAGTGGAAGCTGTGCGACATTGGAGGCATTACCTGGCCGGCAGGAGATTCACTCTCCTCACTGACCAACGGTCGGTAGCCTTCATGTTCGATACTGCACAGCGGGGCAAAATTTAAAATGACAAGATCTTAAGGTGGAGGATCGAGCTCTCCACCTTCAACTATGAGATCTTGTATCGTCCCGGAAAGCTGAACGAGCCGTCCGATGCCCTATCCCGCGGCACATGTGCCAACGCACAAATAGACCGCTCCACGAGGACCTCTGCCACCCGGGGGTCACTCGATTCTACCATTTCATAAAGTCCCGCAACCTCCCCTACTCTGTGGAGGAGGTCCGTACAGTCACCAGGAACTGCCACATCTGCGCAGAGTGCAAACCGCACTTTTTCAGGTCGGATAGAGCACACCTGATCAAGGCTTCCCGCCCCTTTGAACGCCTCAGTTTGGATTTCAAAGGGCCCCTCCCCTCCACCGACCGCAACGCATACTTCCTGAACGTGGTGGACGAGTACTCTCGTTTCCCCTTCGCCATCCCCTGCCCTGACATGACAGCGGCCACAGTCATTAAAGCCCTTGGCACCATATTCACACTGTTCGGTTGCCCCGCGTATATCCATAGCGACAGGGCGTCCTCCTTCATGAGTGACGAGCTGCGCCAGTTCCTGCTCAGCAAGGGCATACCCTCGAGCAGGACGACCAGCTACAACCCCCGGAGGAACGGGCAAGTAGAGAGGGAGAACGGCACGGTCTGGAAGACCATCCTACTGGCCCTACGGTCCAGGGATCTCCCAGTTTCCCGGTGGCAGGAGGTCCTCCCGGACGCTCTCCACTCCATCCGGTCGCTGCTGTGTACCACCACTAACCAAACGCCTCATGAGTGCCTCCTTGTCTTCCCCAGGAAGTCCTCCTCCAGAACGTCGCTGCCGATCTGGCTGGCGGCCCGAGGACCCATCTTGCTCCGGAAACATGTGCGGGCGCACAAATCAGACCCGTTGGTTGAGAGGGTTCACCTTCTCCACGCGAACCCGCAGTACGCCTACATGGCGCACCCCGACGGCCGACCCCTGAGGCGATCGACGAGGAAGACCAGACCACCCGCTCGACTCGTGGAATACGCGTGACACCAAGAATGTTGTTGTAACAAAAAAAAATTTTTTGCGAATTTTGTAAATAGTTTTCACAAACTTGTACATAGCCCACTGTAGGGCTAAAACTGTAGTAACACTGTCCGAAATTTTCCTTCCAGGGCCAGCCTTGTAAACCCCTACCACTATGCGAACCACCACCCCGCCGGGTTCCTTTTTAACAAGGGGTGAATGTGGTGGTATGTATTAGGGGTCATGTGGGACTGTGTAGCCATGATGCTATTGGCTGACAGATCCCGGGTCCTGGTTGGCTGCCGACTCCTGGCTCCGCCCTGAAGGCGGAGTATAAGAACCCGAGCTTCTCCCCGCAGCTTCATTCTGTTGCTGAGCTGCTGGGGACAAGCATCGCTTAATAAAGCCTGGATCGACTTCATCACTTCTCGTCTCTCGGAAGCCATTGTGCGCTACACTTACTTTGTGAGCGGTACCAATGTAAAGTGTATTTATCCACAGTGTAATCTACATGCTCGCTCTGTAAGTCACACAGAAACGTCACTGTTCCACCCTCAGGCACTTTCACAACATGAGGGGATTGGATAAGAACCGTCCCTGTCACATGACCAGTGAACAGAAAATAACTGAAGATCAGAACAAATAAGAAAATACAAAATCGAAGCTGAGAGCAGGTTATAAAGTCTTCTGTGTATTGATGTGTGGATATTGTGTATTATCCGCATTAACTTGTTCAAATTAACCCCAAGCAAATTACTGCAGATTTTGACAATGAGGATTTCAGAAAATGCTGGGAATGAATGCCCAGGAGACCCAGCAGCCTCTGTAGACAGAGAGACAGTGACAATCAGATCACCATGCCCGTGTTGAATGGTGGAACAGGCTCGAGGGGCCCAGGGGCCTCTGTAGACAGCGAGACAGTGACAATCAGATCACCATGACCGTGTTGAATGCTGGAACAGGCTCGAGTGGCCCAGGGGACTCTGTAGACAGCGAGACAGTGACAATCAGATCACCATGACCGTGTTGAATGCTGGAACAGGCTCGAGGGTTCCAGGCACCTCCTGCTGCTCCGAATTCATACACTGGCAAAACGTTTCAAACTGACAACCCTGCATCAGAACTTACCGACTCTTTCACATTGCACTGTACTGACCAACAGTCCCTCAGGATGAAGTTAACCCCACAAAACACACACTGCAATAAAGAGAATGCAGTTTCCAGGGCAAGGTCAGTACTTGTCAGGGAGGAAGTTAAAGAAATCCCAGAACAGTAGTTTCAGATATAGTCAGGACCAATGCACACAGGGTGTGTATGAACTCAGTGCTGCCATTAACCCAGTATCCAGTGATGTTTACATTTTAAACAGTATTCTGGCTTCACCTGGTAATGCATTCCAATTTCTTAACATCACCTTTATAGGAATCAGTCCTGTACTCGCCGCTTACCATCTCGGCCCTGTCTGCTTTGGTCCGGATTATATCTGAAAATATTCTTCTGGGATTTGTTTAAATTCTTTCCCGACAAACACTGTCTTCTCCCTGGAGATTGAATCCCTCTGTTGTGTTACCTGCGTGGTCGATATCACGTGTTACTCAATCCTGGGTTGATGGTGAGGTCCTTTAAATCTTGTTGAAGAATCAAACTCGTCCAGTAATAACAAAGATTTTCATTTTTCTTTGTGTAGACAGGGCCTATCATTGAGTAGACAGGGCCTATCATTGAGTAGACAGGGCCTATCATTGAGTAGACAGGGCCTATCATTGAGTAGACAGGGCCTATCATTGAGTAGACAGGGCCTATCATTGAGTAGACAGGGCCTATCATTGAGTAGACAGGGTCTATCATTGTGTAGACAGGGCCTATCATTCAGTAGACACGACCTATCATTGTGTAGACAGGGCCTATCATTGAGTAGACAGGGCCTATCATTGAGTAGACAGGGCCTATCATTGAGTAGACAGGGCCTATAATTGAGGGGACAGACCCTATCATTGTGTAGACAGGGCCTATCATTGTGTAGATAGGGCCTATCATTGAGCAGTCAGGGCCTATCATTTTGTAGACAGGGCCTATCGTTGTGTAGACAGGGCCTATCATTGTGTAGACAGGGCCTATCATTGTGTCGATAGGGCCTATCATTGAGCAGTCAGGGCCTATCATTTTGTAGACAGGGCCTATCGTTGTGTAGACAGGGCCTATCATTGTGTAGACAGGGCCTATCATTGTGTAGACAGGGCCTATCATTGAGTAGACAGGGCCTATAATTGAGGGGACAGACCCTATCATTGTGTAGACAGGGCATATCATTGTGTAGATAGGGCCTATGATTGAGCAGTCAGGGCCTATCATTTTGTAGACAGGGCCTATCGTTGTGTAGACAGGGCCTATCATTGTGTAGACAGGGCCTATCATTGTGTAGATAGGGCCTATCATTGAGCAGTCAGGGCCTATCATTGTGTAGACAGGGCCTATCATTGAGTAGACAGGGCATATCATTGTGTAGACAGGGTCTATCATTGAGTAGACAGGGCCTATCATTGAGTAGACAGGGCCTATCATTGAGTAGACAGGGCCTATCATTGAGTAGACAGGGCCTATCATTGAGTAGGCAGGGCCTATCATTGAGTAGACAGGGTCTATCATTGTGTAGACACGACCTATCATTGTGTAGACAGGGCCTATCATTGAGTAGACAGGGCCTATCATTGAGTAGACAGGGCCTATCATTGAGTAGACAGGGCCTATAATTGAGGGGACAGACCCTATCATTGTGTAGACAGGGCCTATCATTGTGTAGATAGGGCCTATCATTGAGCAGTCAGGGCCTATCATTTTGTAGACAGGGCCTATCGTTGTGTAGACAGGGCCTATCATTGTGTAGACAGGGCCTATCATTGTGTCGATAGGGCCTATCATTGAGCAGTCAGGGCCTATCATTTTGTAGACAGGGCCTATCGTTGTGTAGACAGGGCCTATCATTGTGTAGACAGGGCCTATCATTGTGTAGACAGGGCCTATCATTGTGTGGACAGGGCCTTTCATTGAGTAGACAGGGCCTATTGTTGTGTAGACAGGGCCTATCGTTGAGTAGACAGGGCCTATTGTTGTGTAGACAGGGCCTATCATTGTGTAGACAGGGCCTATCATTGAGTAGACAGGGCCTATAATTGAGGGGACAGACCCTATCATTGTGTAGACAGGGCATATCATTGTGTAGATAGGGCCTATGATTGAGCAGTCAGGGCCTATCATTTTGTAGACAGGGCCTATCGTTGTGTAGACAGGGCCTATCATTGTGTAGACAGGGCCTATCATTGTGTAGATAGGGCCTATCATTGAGCAGTCAGGGCCTATCATTGTGTAGACAGGGCCTATCATTGAGTAGACAGGGCATATCATTGTGTAGACAGGGTCTATCATTGAGTAGACAGGGCCTATCATTGAGTAGACAGGGCCTATCATTGAGTAGACAGGGCCTATCATTGAGTAGACAGGGCCTATCATTGAGTAGGCAGGGCCTATCATTGAGTAGACAGGGTCTATCATTGTGTAGACAGGGCCTATCATTCAGTAGTCACGACCTATCATTGTGTAGACAGGGCCTATCATTGAGTAGACAGGGCCTATCATTGAGTAGACAGGGCCTATCATTGAGTAGACAGGGCCTATAATTGAGGGGACAGACCCTATCATTGTGTAGACAGGGCCTATCATTGTGTAGATAGGGCCTATCATTGAGCAGTCAGGGCCTATCATTTTGTAGACAGGGCCTATCGTTGTGTAGACAGGGCCTATCATTGTGTAGACAGGGCCTATCATTGTGTCGATAGGGCCTATCATTGAGCAGTCAGGGCCTATCATTTTGTAGACAGGGCCTATCGTTGTGTAGACAGGGCCTATCATTGTGTAGACAGGGCCTATCATTGTGTAGACAGGGCCTATCATTGTGTGGACAGGGCCTTTCATTGAGTAGACAGGGCCTATTGTTGTGTAGACAGGGCCTATCGTTGTGTAGACAGGGTCTATCGTTGTGTAGACAGGGCCTATAATTTTTGTTTATAAATTTAAAGTACCCAATTTATTTTTTCCAATTAAGGGGCAATTTAGTGTGACCAGTCCACCTACCCTGTACATCTTTTGGGCTGTGGGAACGAAACCCACGCAAACACAGGAATGAATGTGCAAACTCCACACGGACAGTGACCCAGAGTCGGGATCGAACCTGGGACCTCGCGCCATGAGGCAGCAATGCTAACCACTGTGCCACCAAAAGAAACCACTTTTAACAGAAGCACATCAGGTTTACATTCACTACTGAAAATATTTATAATTCTGAATGCACCAAATGATCAAGAGATAGTCTTTTCATGGCAGAGAGATCAACAGTACACCTGCTTTGTCTGGCTTCAGCTCCAACACGGAAAATGAAACTAAAACACACCCTGCAGCAAACAGCCTAAAATGAAAGTAAAAAGCTGACAGACAGCCCAGCTCCACCCACACTCTGACATCCTTGATAAACACCCATTTCTTAAAGGTACATTTCTTAAACACCCATTTCTTATATGTACTCTCACATGACAGTCTCCTTACCTGAGAAAGGACGTACTGGCGCTGGAGGGTGTGCAGAGGAGATTCACAAGGTTAATCCCAGAGCTGAATGGGTTGGATTATGAGGAGAGGTTGAATAGACTGCGACTGTACTCGTTGGAATTTAGAAGGATGCGGGGGATCTGACAGAAACATGTAAAATTATGAAGGGAATAGATAGGATAGATGCGGGCAGGTTGTTTCCACTGGCGGGTGAAAGCAGAACTAGGGGGCATAGCCTCAAAATAAGGGGAAGTAGGTTTAGGACTGAGTTTAGGAGGAACTTCTTCACCCAAAGGGTTGTGAATCTATGGAATTCCTTGCCCAGTGAAGCAGTTGAGGCTCCTTCATTAAATGTTTTTAAGATAAAGATAGATCTTTTTTGAAGAATAAAGGGATTAAGGGTAATGGTGTTCGGGCCGGAAAGTGGAGCTGAGTCCACAAAAGATCATCCATGATCTCATTGAATGGTGGAGCAGGCTCGAGGGGCCAGATGGCCTACTCCTGCTCCTAGTTCTTATGTTCTTATGTTCTTATGTCTACTTTGCTGTGGGAGATAAAACAGGTTCCCAATCCGCTTATTGTTACTGTCACTCTGTCAGTGTGAGTCAGTATTGACTTACCTGTGACATTGAGCTGGCTCCCTGCTCCATGGATGTAGCTCCACACACTGCAGCTATAGACAGCTGTATCATTGAGGGTCACATTCACAATGGTCAGAATGTAACTGTTACTGCTGAAATCCTGGGAATGCTGAAAACGGTCCTGGAAATCCCGGGACTTGCTGATGGTGCCATTTACAAACCAGCTCATCATCCACTGCCTCTCGTACCCGGGTCTCTGGTGATACCAGTGGACATCAGTGTCATTCACATCGGCATTGTACATGGCACATTGTAACTCCACAGTCTCACCCTCTGGCACCTTGCTGATGTTTGGATACTGAATAAGGACTGGGTCAGCCAATCGACCTGTGCATAGCAAACAGATGGAGTTCAATGCGAAGAAATAGATTTTCCATCATTCAAACTTTAACGATTCATTAAATAAAGTTATATGATGACTTGTTGTTTAATATATGAGTTTCAAAACAGATTGCAATGGACATGATGAAGAGTGTCAGGTGTGACTTAGTGGAAGTGATCACACCTCCGAGTTAGGAGGTCATGGATTCGGTTCCAGTGCAGAGAGTTCCACAGATATCGAGACAATCTGTACAGTATTGAAGCTGCTCTTTCGGAGGAGCCATCACTGAACTGAGGGGTTCAGCCAAGTCCATCCTTGCAGCTCGAGATGAAATACCCCACACCATTATTTCAAGATCCCTAAACCAGATGATATGCCCATTTCTATCATTGCCGTTTGTGTGGGATTTGTGTGTTCCCTACAGCAGTGATTCCGATAGCAGGAGAAAGCAGGGAAAGACAGATAAACTATTCCCACCGTTTGGAGATTCTAAAATTAGGGAGCATGGTCTCGACATTCGGGCCAGACCGTTCAGGAGAGATGTCAGGAAGCATTTCTTCACTCAAAGTGTGGTCGAGATTTGGAACTCTCTCCCACACACAGCAGCTGAAGCTAGCTCAGTTGTGAAATTTAAATCCGGGATAGATTTCTGTTCAGCAAAGTTATTAAGGGATATGGGCCAAAGGTAGGTATATGGAGTTAGCACGGATCAGCCATGATCTCATTGAATGGCGGGATAGGCTCGAGGGGCTGAATGGCCTACCCCTGTTCATATTGTAAGGGCCACTCCTGTTGATTCCCTTATTTTCCTTTTCATTTATTTTGCCACTATCATTTTCGATCCATGGATGTTTAATAGACATGTACCTTTAAGTCGCGCAGATGAAGTGCTTGCAATCTAGTGCGTTGTGTTAACCTTTGAATAGCAGATGTTTTTGCACCCAAGGGAGGTCGGAGGGATGCAGCTCGATTGGTTGCTTGGTGGCCAAAGAATTGGCAAAAGGCTGTATTCTGCCCGGCGACAGGTGGTGATTGGATCCTATCCGAGAGGGATGGTTCCCAGAGAACCAAGGAAAGGACAGTCAGGCTGTGAACACTCAGAGAAGAAACTGTGTCAGTCTCTCTCTCTCTCTCTCTCTTTCCCCAGAAATGCTGCATAGCTGCTGTATTTCTGAACCTACAGAGAACCTGGATGAATCTGCAGTGCAATCCCTTAGAGACTGAAAGCAGAAACCTCAAACTGAAAGCCTGGACTGAAGGAAGGTGGGCTAGAAGACAACCATCTGCAACAAGGACTCTTATCCTTTAACTGTCACCATTATTTATACACCCCTCTTTTCCCTCTGTGTTTGTTTGTCTTGTGTATGTGTGTGTAGAGAGTGGGGTGAATTAAAGTGGGGGGATGAGGAATTATATATTTGTTAGCCTGTTGTACTTGCTGCATATTTAATTATAGTTATTGTCATTATTAATAATTAATGTGTTGAAATTTACAAACCTGGGGCGGGATTCTCCCCTACCCGGCGGGGCAAGGGGGTCCCGGCGGGATGGAGTGGCGAGAACCGCTCAGGCGTCGGGCTGCCCCAAAGGTGTGGATTTCTCCGCACCTTTAGGGGCCAAGCCCTCACTCCGCGCCGGAGTGGTTGCCGTCCCGCCGGCTGGCGTGGAAGGCCTTTGGCGCCACACCAGCCGGGGCCGAAGGGACTCCGCGCATGCGCAGGGGCGGGTTCACCTACGCATCGGACATCACGGAGACCTACACTGCCGACGCGGAGGGGAAAGAGTGCCCCCACGTCACAGGCCCGCCTGCGGATCGGTGGGCCCCGATTGTGGGCCAGGCCACCGTTGGGGCACCCCCTGGGGCCAGATCACCCCGCGCCCCCCCCCCCAAGACCCCGGAGCCCGCTCGCGCCGCCAGGTCCCGCCGGTAAGGGACCTGGTTCAATTCACGCCGGCGAGACTGGCATAGCAGCAGCAGGACTTCTGCCCATCGCGGGCCGGAGAATCGCCCGGGGGGGGGGGGGGGGGCGGTGGGTGCCGAACGGTGCAGCGCGATTCCCACCCCTGCCGAATACCCGGTGCCGGAGAATTCGGCGGCCGGCGGGGGCGGGATTCACGCCGCTCCCCGTCGATTCTCCGACCCGGCAGGGGGTCGGAGAATCCCACCCCTGGTGACTGTAATTATTGGGCAGTCAAAGACTTTGGGAGTTGGACTTCCGGGTGCGGCGATGACCAGCTGAGTCGCACGTTTCGGCAGCTCCCGGTGGAACGGACTTTTGGGCTCTTAATTAGAGCCCCAACGGCAATTTTAACGGCTAAATGTACTGTGCGGCGAACCAGAAGGGAATCCCCCCTGAATACGGATGAAAAAAGGAGGAGAAAGTGGCCGGATTGCAGTGGATCCTTTCGAGCAGCGGCAAGGAAGGCAAGCAAAAACCAAGATGGCGTCGGAAGGTGGCAGTTTAACATGGGGCCCTGAACAACAAGAGTTCTTGAAACGCTGCGTGGAAGAACTCAAAAAGGAAATGAAGAAGGAGCTGTTGGCCCCGATATTACAGGCGATCGAAGGGCTAAAGGAGGAGCAAAAGACCCAGGAGCGGGAGCTTCGGGTCGTGAAGGCAAAGGCAGGCGAGAATGAGGACGACATACAGGGCCTGGTGGTGAAGACGGAGATGCACGAGGCACACCATAAACGATGTGTGGAAAGGCTGGAGGCGCTGGAGAACAACGCGAGGAGGAACAACCTAAGGATTCTTGGTCTTCCTGAAGGTGCGGAGGGAGCGGACGTCGGGGCATATGTGAGCACGATGCTGCACTCGTTAATGGGAGCGGAGGCCCCGGCGGGTCCGTTGGAGGTGGAGGGAGCATACCGAGTGATGGCGCGAGGACCGAGAGCAGGAGAAATTCCCAGAGCCATAGTGGTGAGATTCCTCCGTTTTAAGGATAGAGAAATGGTCCTGAGATGGGCAAAGAAAACTCGGAGCAGTAAGTGGGAGAACGCGGTGATCCGCGTATATCAAGACTGGAGTACGGAGGTGGCGAGAAGGAGGGCGAGCTTTAATCGGGCCAAGGCGGTGCTTCACAAAAAGAAGATAAAATTCGGAATGCTGCAACCGGCAAGACTGTGGGTCACATATCAAGGGAGGCACCACTACTTTGAGACGGCGGATGAGGCGTGGACTTTTATCGTGGAAGAAAAATTGGAATGAGCGGGTTATTTAATAATAATTTTTAAAAAAGAACGTTTGAAACAAAGTGGTGGGGTGAGTATGGGGGGCGAAGAGGGGGGTAAAAAGGGGGAAAAGAGGAGTTTTATGTTATTAATCCTGCGATGTGGTAACTTTTCTCTCTTCCACAGGAGGTGGTGGGGGGAGGAAAGGAGGTGGAGGAGATGGGGCCTTGGCCATTGGGGGCAGGGCCAAGGGGGAAGCGCGGGCTCGGTTCCCGCGCTATGATAATCATGGCGGGAATAGGGAAGCAGGAAGGAGGGGGCATCGCACTGTGCGAGCCGAGGTCACGGGGGGAAGCCGAGGTCGGCCAGAGTTTGCTGACTTCTGGGAGCAACATGGGGGGTGTAACTACGCTAGTGGGGGATCTAGCGGGGGGGGGGGGGGGGGGGGGGGGGGTGGGAGGGGGGAATTATTGGGCTGCTGCTGCTGGGGAGAGGGGGGAGCTGGTATGGGGTGGGATGGGCGGTGGGGCACCGCCTGGGGGGGACACAGCTGCGTTGGAACCGGGTGAGGAGCTGGAAAAAGGGGATGGCTAATCGACAAGGGGGGGGGGTAAAAAGCCCCCCAACCCGGCTGATCACGTGGAACGTGAGAGGGCTGAACGGGCCGATAAAGAGGGCATGGGTACTCGCACACCTTAAGAAACTTAAGGCAGACATGGTTATGTTACAGGAAACGCACTTGAAACTGATAGACCAGGTTAGGCTACGCAAAGGATGGGTGGGGCAGGTGTTCCATTCGGGGCTAGATGCGAAAAACAGGGGGGTGGCTATATTAGTGGGGAAGCGGGTAATGTTTGAGGCAAAGACTATAGTGGCGGATAGCGGGGGCAGATACATGATGGTGAGTGGCAAACTACAGGGGGAGACGGTGGTTTTGGTAAACGTATATGCCCCGAACTGGGATGATGCCAATTTTATGAGGCGTATGCTAGGACGCATCCCGGACCTAGAGGTGGGAAAGTTGGTAATGGGGGAGATTTCAATACGGTGTTGGAACCAGGGCTGGACAGGTCGAGGTCCAGGACTGGAAGGAGGCCGGCAGCAGCCAAGGTGCTTAAAGATTTTATGGAGCAGATGGGAGGAATAGACCCGTGGAGATTTAGCAGACCTAGGAGTAAGGAGTTTTCGTTTTTCTCCTATGTCCACAAAGTCTATTCGCGAATAGACTTTTTTGTTTTGGGAAGGGCGTTGATCCCGAAGGTGAGGGGAACGGAGTATACGGCTATAGTCATTTCGGATCACGCTCCACATTGGGTGGACTTGGAGATAGGGGAGGAAACAGAAGGGCGCCCACCCTGGAGAATGGACATGGGACTAATGGCAGATGAGGGGGTGTGTCTAAGGGTGAGGGGGTGCATTGAAAAGTACTTGGAACTCAATGATAATGGGGAGGTCCAGGTGGGAGTGGTCTGGGAGGCGCTGAAGGCAGTGGTTAGAGGGGAGCTGATATCAATAAGGGCACATAAAGGAAAGCAGGAGAGTAGGGAACGGGAGCGGTTGCTGCAAGAACTTCTGAGGGTGGACAGGCAATATGCGGAGGCACCGGAGGAGGGACTGTACAGGGAAAGGCAAAGGCTACACGTAGAATTTGACTTGCTGACAACGGGTACTGCAGAGGCACAATGGAGGAAGGCACAGGGTGTACAGTACGAACATGGGGAGAAGGCGAGCAGGTTGCTGGCCCACCAATTGAGGAAAAGGGGAGCAGCGAGGGAAATAGGGGGAGTGAGGGATGAGGAAGGAGAGATGGAGCGGGGAGCGGAGAGAGTGAATGGAGTGTTCAAGGCATTTTATAAAAAATTATACGAAGCTCAACCCCCGGATGGGAGGGAGAGAATGATGGGCTTTCTGGACCGGCTGGAATTTCCCAAGGTGGAGGAGCAGGAAAGGGTGGGACTGGGAGCACAGGTTGAAATAGAGGAAGTAGTGAAAGGAATTAGGAGCATGCAGGCGGGGAAGGCTCCGGGACCAGATGGATTCCCAGTTGAATTTTACAGAAAATATGTGGACTTGCTCTCCCCGCTACTGATGAGGACCTTTAATGAGGCAAAGGAAAGGGGACAGCTGCCCCCGACTATGTCTGAGGCAACGATATCGCTTCTCCTAAAGAAGGAAAAGGACCCGCTGCAATGCGGGTCCAATAGACCTATTTCCCTCCTAAATGTAGACGCTAAGATTCTGGCCAAGGTAATGGCAATGAGGATAGAGGATTGTGTCCCGGGGGTGGTCCATGAGGACCAAACTGGGTTTGTGAAGGGGAGACAGCTGAATACGAATATACGGAGGCTGCTAGGGGTAATGATGATGCCCCCACCAGAGGGGGAAGCGGAGATAGTGGTGGCGATGGATGCCGAGAAAGCATTTGATAGAGTGGAGTGGGATTATTTGTGGGAGGTGTTGAGGAGATTTGGTTTTGGAGATGAGTATGTTGGATGGGTGCAGCTGTTGTATAGGGCCCCAGTGGCGAGTGTGGTCACGAATGGACGGGGATCTGCATACTTTCGGCTCCATAGAGGGACAAGGCAGGGATGCCCTCTGTCCCCATTATTGTTTGCACTGGCGATTGAGCCCCTGGCAATAGCACTGAGGGGTTCCAAGAAGTGGAGGGGAGTACTTAGAGGAGGAGAAGAACACCGGGTATCTCTGTATGCGGATGACTTGTTGTTATATGTAGCGGACCCGGCGGAGGGGATGCCAGAGATAATGCGGATACTTGGGGAGTTTGGAGAATTTTCAGGATATAAACTGAACATGGGGAAAAGTGAGTTGTTTGTGGTGCATCCAGGGGAGCAGAGCAGAGAAATAGAGGACTTTCCGCTGAGGAAGGTAACGAGGGACTTTCGTTACTTGGGGATCCAGATAGCCAAGAATTGGGGTACATTGCATAGGTTAAATTTAACGCGATTGGTGGAACAAATGGAGGAGGACTTCAAGAGATGGGACATGGTATCCCTGTCACTGGCAGGGAGGGTGCAGGCGGTTAAAATGGTAGTCCTGCCGAGATTCCTCTTTGTGTTTCAGTGCCTCCCGGTGGTGATCACGAAGGCTTTTTTCAAAAGGATCGAAAAGAGTATCATGAGTTTTGTGTGGGCCGGGAAGACCCCGAGAGTGAGGAAGGGATTCTTACAGCGTAGTAGGGATAGGGGGGGGCTGGCACTACCGAGCCTAAGTGAGTGCTACTGGGCCGCCAATATCTCAATGGTGAGTAAGTGGATGGGAGAAGAGGAGGGAGCGGCGTGGAAGAGATTGGAGAGGGCGTCCTGTAGGGGGACTAGCCTACCAGCTATGGTGACGGCCCCATTGCCATTCTCACCGAAGAAATACACCACAAGCCCGGTGGTGGTGGCGACTTTGAAAATTTGGGGACAGTGGAGACGGCATAGGGGAAAGACGGGAGCCTTGGTGGGGTCCCCGATAAGAAATAACCATAGGTTTGCCCCGGGGAGAATGGATGGGGGATTTGGAATATGGCAAAGAGCAGGAGTAATGCAACTGAAAGATCTGTTTGTGGATGGGAAATTCGCAAGTCTGGGAGCGCTGACCGAGAAATATGGGTTGCCCCAAGGGAATGCATTCCGGTATATGCAACTGAGGGCGTTTGCGAGGCAACAGGTGAGGGAATTCCCGCAGCTCCCAACGCATGAGGTACAGGACAGAGTGATCTCAAAGACATGGGTGGGGGACGGTAAGGTGTCAGATATATATAGGGAAATGAGGGACGAGGGGGAGATTATGGTAGATGAGCTGAAAGGGAAATGGGAAGAAGAGCTGGGGGAGGAGATTGAGGAGGGGCTGTGGGCGGATGCCCTAAGTAGGGTAAACTCATCGTCCTCGTGTGCCAGGCTAAGCCTGATTCAATTTAAGGTGTTACACAGGGCGCATATGACTGGAGCACGACTCAGTAAATTTCTTGGGGTAGAGGATAGGTGTGCGAGATGCTCGAGAAGCCCAGCGAATCACACCCACATGTTCTGGTCATGTCTGGCACTACAGGGGTTCTGGGTGGGGGTGACAAAGGTGCTTTCGAAAGTAGTGGGGGTCCAGGTCGAACCAAGCTGGGGGTTGGCTATATTTGGGGTTGCACAAGAGCCGGGAGTGCAGGAGGAGAGAGAGGCCGATGTTTTGGCCTTTGCGTCCCTAGTAGCCCGGCGCAGGATTCTGTTGATGTGGAAGGAAGCCAAGCCCCCGGGGGTGGAGACCTGGATAAATGACATGGCAGGGTTTATAAAGCTGGAACGGATTAAGTTCGTCCTAAGGGGATCGGCTCAAGGGTTCACCAGGCGGTGGCAACCGTTCGTCGAATACCTCACAGAAAGATAGAGGGAATGGAAAAGAAGAAGGCAGCAGCAGCAGCCCAGGGGGGGGGGAGGGGGGGGGGGGAGGGGGGGGAGAGGAACCAGAAGGACTCTCAGGGTTGTTAATATATATGTATAATATGTATAGGTCGTTGCTATAAATAATTGTATATTGGACTGTTAAATTATATTTTTGGAGAGTGTTTATCTGAGACAAGGCAGTTGCCATTTAGTTTTAGTTTTCGTTTTTGTCATATATTATTTATTCTTTGTTTATAAAACAGGTCATTGTTACTTATACTGTTATATTATTGTGTAAAGGATACACAATGTACTGTGATGGTTGACCAAAAATTTTCAATAAAATATTTAAAAAAAAAAAAGATTTTGGGAGTTTTACGAAGAATTATTGGTTAATTTCAATAGTGTTGCGACTCCGGGTCCAGTGGGGCTGGAATTGACCGCACACTAGCTCGGGGGGGGGGGTAAAACTACATTCCTATTTTCCTGTGTAAATATATTTAATTGTCTGCGAATCGTGTTTGGACACCCTGAAGTTGTGATAGGTGATTTATAAACAATTGTTTCATTCCTTTTCTGCTCAATGTAATTGTCCTAAAATAACAAGGCAAGGCTGGGACAAGGCAACCCGAATCTGAGAGTAATGTCCAGCTCCCGCATGCACCCTGACTAAAGTGATGGCAGCAGTGTGTGCAGAGGGCTGTGCCCAGCACCATGTCCTCAGAGAGACAGGCAGACAATGGGGGAGGCTCGGTGTGATGACACAATCAGATTTTGTCGCACTGGTTAATTTTCAGCAAGAGGGGACATGAGCAAGATTTTTAAATATTTAAAATGGGCTCGAGTAGAGGAGGCAGAATTTCCCAGTGAACAGCTCCCTCCAAGTTCAGGAATGTCGGGAAGAGTGAGATGAACAGTGTCAGGTTCCGGGGAATATTGACAGAACGGTGAAATAGGTAGAGTCGGGACAGATGAAATTTATCACAAAGAAATGGAAAGTGACTCAGTTTGGTAAAGATGAGGAGAGGCAATGTGAATGAGTTGGTACAATTTTAAACAGGGTGCAGGGGCTGAGAGAGCTCGGTCGGTACGGGCACATTCCTTCAAACCTGTAGGACAAGTTAAGAAGGCTGTTTCATAACGTACACAGACCTGATGTTGTTGGGGGTGAACTGGTGATGTATTCAGGGAGGTTATGGTACCTGATTCAGCGATGGTCACTCGTGTATTAATGTTTTGTTATGTCAAATTTGTAACTTTTTTGGAATTCTCAAAGCCTACCTCAATAACAGAAATACCTTTTTGGGGTTACCACCTCTATTCAGAGCTGATATGTGTGCAGGAGAAAGATTTGACAATGCCGTGCTCCCAGGGAGGAGTCACAGTCCCATGGAATATTGGGTTATAACATCACAATGGCAATTCCCCAGCCCATTCTCCTCTTCACTGGGAATGTTTGGTTACAGGATTCCCCTCTATGTAGTGATGTCATTGTGAATGCACTTACTGGTTACATTCAGCTGTGATCCACTCCCACTGATATCTCCCCACACGGAGCAGTAATAGACGGCAGTGTCACTGGGCTGCATGTTGCTGATTGTCAGGATCCCTATCACTGCAGAATCTTCCCATTCTCCCACCCAATCCCTCTCTCCGTATTTCCTAATTGCCCCCCTCCCCCGTTAATTTCTATTTCTTACCTCCCCTGACACTTTGTCATTGTTTACTCTCGGGTCACACACTGGGGGCTTTCCTCAAATATTCAAAACCATTGTCATCAATCCTCTCTTCATAGAAACCATCCAGACATATCTGCCCCCCGACTGCTGACTCTTCATCTAATCTCAATCCATAAACCATCTCAAATCCACCTGGTCAAATCCATCCAACGTCAGGATCCCGGAGCAAACTCCAACATTTGTTAGGATCCCGGAGCAAACCCCAACATTTGTTAGGATCCCGGAGCAAACCCCAACATTTGTTAGGATCCCGGAGCAAACCCCAACATTTGTTAGGATCCCGGAGCAAACCCCAACATTTGTTAGGATCCCGGAACAGACCCCAACATTTGTTAGGATCCCGAAGCAAACCCCAACATTTGCTAGGATCCCAGAGCAAACCCCAACATTTGTTAGGATCCCGGAGCAGACCCCAACATTTGTTAGGATCCCGGAGCAAACCCCAACATTTGTTAGGATCCCGGAGCAGACCCCAACATTTGTTAGGATCCCGGACCCGACCCCAACATTTGTTAAGATCCCGGACCAGACCCCAACATTTGTTAGGATCCCGGACCCGACCCCAACATTTGTTAGGATCCCGGACCCGACCCCAACATTTGTTAGGATCCCGGAGCAAACTCCAACATTTGTTAGGATCCCGGAGCAAACCCCAACATTTGTTAGGATTCCGGAGCAAATCCCAACATTTGTTAGGATCCCGGACCCAACCCCAACATTTGTTGGGATCCCGGACCCGACCCCAACATTTGTTAGGATCCCGGAGCAGACCCCAACATTTGTTAGGATCCCGGAGCAAACCCCAACATTTGTTAGGATCCCGGAGCAAACCCCAACATTTGTTAGGATCCCGGAGCAAACCCCAACATTTGTTAGGATCCCGGAGCAGACCTCAACATTTGTTAGGATCCCGGAGCAAACCCCAACATTTGTTAGGATCCCGGAGCAAACCCCAACATTTGTTAGGATCCCGGAGCAAACCCCAACATTTGTTAGGATTCCGGAGCAAACCCCAACATTTGTTAGGATCCCGGAGCAAACCCCAACATTTGTTAGGATCCGGACCCAACCCCAACATTTGTTAGGATCCCGGACCCGACCCCAACATTTGTTAGGATCCCGGAGCAAACCCCAACATTTGTTAGGATCCCGGAGCAAACCCCAACATTTGTTAGGATTCCGGAGCAAACTCCAACATTTGTTAGGATCCCGGAGCAAACCCCAACATTTGTTAGGATCCGGACCCAACCCCAACATTTGTTAGGATCCCGGACCCGACCCCAACATTTGTTAGGATCCCGGACCCAACCCCAACATTTGTTAGGATCCCGGACCCAACCCCAACATTTGTTAGGATCCCGGACCCAATCCCAACATTTGTTAGGATCCCGGAGCAGACCCCAACATTTGTTAGGATCCCGGAGCAAACCCCAACATTTGTTAGGATCCCGGACCCAACCCCAACATTTGTTAGGATCCGGACCAGACCCCAACATTTGTTAGGATCCCGGACCCAACCCCAACATTTGTTAGGATCCCGGACCCAACCCCAACATTTGTTAGGATCCCGGACCCGACCCCAACATTTGTTAGGATCCCGGAGCAGACCCCAACATTTGTTAGGATCCCGGAGCAAACCCCAACATTTGTTAGGATCCCGGACCCAACCCCAACATTTGTTAGGATCCCGACCAGACCCCAACATTTGTTAGGATCCCGGACCCGACCCCAACATTTGTTAGGATCCCGGAGCAAACCCCAACAAATGCTAGGATCCCGGAGCAAACCCCAACATTTGTTAGGATCCCGGACCAGACCCCAACATTTGTTAGGATCCCGGAGCAAACCCCAACATTTGTTAGGATCCCGGAGCAAACCCCAACATTTGTTCGGATCCCGGAGCAGACCGCAACATTTGTTAGGATCCCGGAGCAAACCCCAACATTTGTTAGGATCCCGGACCAGGCCCCAACATTTGTTGGGATCCCGGAGCAGACCCCAACATTTGTCAGGATCCCGGAGCAAACCCCAACATTTGTTAGGATCCCGGAGCAAACCCCAACATTTGTTAGGATCCCGGACTAGACCCCAACATTTGCTAGGATCCCGGACCTGACCCCAACATTTGTTAGGATCCCGGAGCAGACCCCAACATTTGTTAGGATCCCGGAGCAAACCCCAACATTTGTTAGGATCCCGGAGCAAACCCCAACATTTGTTAGGATCCCGGAGCAGACCCCAACATTTGTTAGGATCCCGGACTAGACCCCAACATTTGTTAGGATCCCGGACCCGACCCCAACATTTGTTAGGATCCCGGAGCAGACCCCAACATTTGTTAGGATCCCGGAGCAAACCCCAACATTTGTCAGGATCCCGGAGCAAACCCCAACATTTGTTAGGATCCCGGAGCAGACCCCAACATTTGTTAGGATCCCGGACTAGACCCCAACATTTGTTAGGATCCCGGAGCAAACCCCAACATTTGTTAGGATCCCGGAGCAAACCCCAACATTTGTTAGGATCCCGGAGCAAACTCCAACATTTGTTAGGATCCCGGAGCAAACCCCAACATTTGTTAGGATCCCGGAGCAAACCCCAACATTTGTTAGGATCCCGGACCAGACCCCAACATTTGTTAGGATCTCGGACCAGACCCCAACATTTGTTAGGATCCCGGACCAGACCCCATCATTTGTTAGGATCCCGGACCAGACCCCAACATTTGTTAGGATCCCTTAGCAAACCCCAACATTTGTTAGGATCCCGGACCCGACCCCAACATTTGTTAGGATGTTGGAAAAGAAGCCAAAACATTTTTTTTGATTTGTAAAGCTGTGAGGAAAATATAATTCACCCCAGGAGTGATGAGCCTGACCAATAGGCCCCTTTTATGTTAAAACAAACATTAATTTAAACACAGAATGAACCACATCAACACCAAATAAATAGATTTACAATTAACACTTAAACAGTTCTGAAATAAATGGCAAAACATTAACTTAGTATCTATGTCTGTTATTGACTAAAGTTAAGCAACCTAATACAGTTCAAATGCCTCTTATAAATAAAATTAACAAGCAGATTATTTGCTCAGCTATATCATAGAATCATAGAATTGACAGTGCAGAAGGAGGCCATTCAGCCCATCGAGTCTGCACCAGCTCTTGGAAAGAGCACCCTATCCAAGGTCAACACCTCCACCCTATCCCCATAACCCAGTAACCCCACCCAACACTAAGGGCAATTTTGGACACTAAGGGCAATTTATCATGGCCAATCCACCTAACCTGCACATCTTTGGACTGTGGGAGGAAACCGGAGCACCCGGAGTAAACCCACGCACACACAGGGAGGATGTGCAGACTCCGCACAGACAGTGACCCAAGCCGGAATCGAACCTGGGACCCTGGAGCTGTGAAGCAATTGTGCTATCCACAATGCTACAATGCTGCCCCAAAGATATGGTATGAAGACTTTTGGAGAGAAATCCTTTCAAGAGAAGATTCAGCACACTTCTGTTCAAACCAGCAGCATTTGCCAAAACTGCTGAAAACTACAGACAGACCTGGCTTCTCCCATAAATTAAATGATCTGTATCCCACTGAGTTCCATGACCCCCTCAGCTCAGATGATACACCACTCATCGATAAATTATCTACACTCCAGGGAATCCCCAGCAATCAAAACATGATTTCATTAGCCCTTCATCTGTAATCAAGAAAATGTTTGGATTCAATCACCTTTTACGACTCCTTAATTACAGCTTTAGTAGGCATGCTGTCTGCATGTATTTTGAACTAGGGTTTTTTCTTTATAACATTATTGCCACAGAGATGAATATAATAATTTCTACATTCATCACAGCAGATTAACTCCCAGCTCACCGCATCGAGCTCAGTGCCTGCTCATTCATCATCGGAGTCAAAGAACAAGAACAAAGAACTGCACAGGAACAGGCCCTTCAGCGCTCCAAGCCTGTACTGGTTATGATTCCACCCTTGGCCAAAACCCTCAGCACTTCCTTGTGCCGTATCCCTCTATACCCATCCTATCCAAGTATCTTGCCAGATGCCTTTTGAACGCCGTTAATGTATTTGCTTCCACAACCTCCCCCGGCAACGCGTTCCAGGCACTCACCGCCCTCTGTGTACAAAAACTGCCTCGCACATCTCCTCTAAACTTTGCCCCATGGACCTTTAACCTATGCCCCCTGGTGACTGAACCCCCCCTGCCCTGGAAAAGAGTGCCTGCCCATCCATTCTATCCATGACGCCACTCCGTATAGTTAACACCCTTCAGACCATGCAACATCCTGGTAAACCTCTGCTGCACCCTCGCCAAAGCCTCCATATCCTTCTGGTAGTGTGGCGACTAGAATTGTGTGCAATATTCCAAGTGCGGCCTTACCAAGGTTCTATACAACTGTAGCATGACTTGCCAATTTTTATACTCGATGCCCCGTCCAATGAAGGCAAGCATTCCGTATGTCATAACCAACGCATTTGTCTCGCAATTCACCTAATAGATAGCATGTTTTCATCTTCAAACCTCCATCTAGTCATATCCCACCCTAGCTCTCCACCCTCTTCCAGACCCGGAATGCCAATGCTCCTTGCTGTTCTAACTCTGGATTCTTTCCCTGAGTTGAGGAGCTCAATGTCCATCAGTTGTGTGGGTGAAATCCATGGACACACATTTTGTCTCCTCACTGCCTGCCCTCTTCACACAGTTCGGCCACTGGAACACCTCTGGATCTAAGACACCCAATATTCCCGTAACCTCAGGAGCAGGAGGCGGGGATGTGACAAGGGAGGAGCTCACGCTGGTCAACAAGAGGGTTTGCAATGGCAGCGGCAGAGAGGCTGGCCAAGATGTAACCATCCAGGGAGGACATTGTGGAAGAGCTTCCCTGTTTGACCAGAGGTTCTGTAGCCCACCTATCGGTGCCACATCAGCAGCTTCCCTGCCCATAGACCAGCAGAGTGCCCACACTGCCCGCACGGTAAAGTTTAATTCCAATCAGCTGGGGAAAGGCAGAGAGAGAGAGAGAGGACAGAAATTCACACTTTCAGTTCTGTCAAAATCCACCCCGAATCCCCACTGGGAATCTGAACGTGAAAATCCCGGACAACACCCCCTGGAGCTCTGAGAGATTTCAGGGGTGAAACTTTGATGTCGCACCTTTACACTCACGCTGTCGCTTTACGTCTGTGTGTGTGTTTAAATTGTACATTTTTACTTCACAGACTTCAGGCTTCTTCCCAGATCGTTCCTCCCTCTGGGTCACAGCCTCCGAGGCTGGCAATGTTCCATCATATTCCTCTAATATATGGTCAATTTGGAATAAAAGCAATATAAGATAGACATTACTCACTGGTTACATTCAGACGGGTTCCTTTCCCAAAGATTGTTCCCCAAATCCCACAGATATAGACAGCGGAGTCACCGAGCTTCACATCTCTGACTGTCAGAATGTAGCAGTTACCGGGAACATCTCTGGAAGGCTGAAACCGATCAGACAGACCTGTCGCCCGGGAAACACGGACCTTTACATAATGACACAATATCAATTCCTTACTTTGTGAGCGGTACCAATGTAAAGTGTATTTATCCACAGTGTAATCTACATGCTCGCTCTGTAAGTCACACAGAAACGTCACTGTTTCACCCTCAGCCACTTTCACAACGTGAGGGGATTGGATAAGAACCGTCCCTGTCACATGACCTGTGAACAGAAAATAACTGAAGATCAGAACAAATAAGAAAATACAAAATCGAAGCTGAGAGCAGGTTATAAAGTCTCCTGTGTATTGATGTGTGGATATTGTGTATTTTCCGCACTAACTTGTTCAAATTAACCCCAAGCAAAGTGCTGCAGATTTTGACAATCAGGATTTCAGAAAATGCTGGGAATGAATGCCCAGGAGACCCAGCAGCCTCTGTAGACAGCGAGACAGTGACAATCAGATCACCATGCCCGTGTTGAATGGCGGAACAGACTCGAGGGGCCCAGGGGTCTCTGTAGACAGCGAGACAGTGACAATCAGATCACCATGACCGTGTTGAATGGTGGAACAGGCTCGAGTGGCCCAGGGGACTCTGTAGACAGCGAGACAGTGACAATCAGATCACCATGACCGTGTTGAATGCTGGAACAGGCTCAAGGGTCCCAGGCACCTCCAGCTGCTCCGAATTCATACACTGGCAAAACATCTCAAACTGACAACCCTGCATCAGAACTTACCGACTCTTTCACATTGCACTGTACTGACCAACAGTCCCTCAGGATGAAGTTAACCCCACAAAACACACACTGCAATAAAGAGAATGCAGTTTCCAGGGCAAGGTCAGTACTTGTCAGGGAGGAAGTTAAAGAAATCCCAGAACAGTAGTTTCAGATATAGTCAGGACCAATGCACACAGGGTGTGTATGAACTCAGTGCTGCCATTAACCCAGTATCCAGTGATGTTTACATTTTAAACAGCATTCTGGCTTCACCTGGTAATGCATTCCAATTTCTTAACATCACCTTTATAGGAATCAGTCCTGGACTCGCCCCTTACCATCTCGACCCTGTCTGCTTTGGGCCGGATTATATCTGAAAATATTCTTCTGGGATTTGTTTAATTTCCTTCCCGACAAACACTGGCTTCTCCCTGGAGATTGGATTCCCTCTGTTGTGTTACCTGTGTGGTCCATAACACGTGTTACTCAATCCTGGGTTGATGGTGAGGTCCTTTGAATCTTGTTGAAGACTCAAACTCGTCCAGTAATAACAAAGATTTATTGAGTAACTATAACTATTCATGCATGAGTTCTTTACCTTAACATGGAAACTAGGAATTGGTTAACAGGATTTAACAATAATAACTAAATGTAACTCCACTAACTATCTCTGTGATTCTGATGTTACCCTGTTCACAGTGCACCCACGAGAGAGAGCGAGACCCCGTGTGGCTGCTTTTTTATACCCCTGTTGGTCCGGCCCTCTAGTGATCATATGGTGCATTAATCCCTTGTGTGCATGCACCTACAGAGATCACTACATCTCCCCCTTTTTAATGTGTTACAGATTTTCTGTATGGTGTAACGAAAATTGGAACAAACATAATGAATTAAGTCAGCTGGGAACAGATAAAACAAGTAATGCTATGTACAGAATGGGATGGTATTAATGACTGTACAAAGTTAATCAACGTTTAACAAGTCCAATCCTAACGAAAAACTTTGTGAGTCCAGACTGGATGAGTTTGATCAGGTGGGTTGCTCCCTTCGCCTGTCCATCAGTGTTTATGTGTGTATGTGGGGACATCACGAGACATCGGAATGGTCGAATCACTTTGTTGTCTGATTTATACTTTCTTTTTATTTTGCTTGTGGTAGCGATTCTGTGTTGCATCTTTCTGGAAAGCTGGTTTGCTGGTTTGTTGTGGAGCAAATGCGACTTTGTGAGATTTGTTGCCATGCCATGGCATGTTTGTACTCTTGTTGCGCTCAATGTGTGTTCTGTGTGGATAATTTGAGTAATTGTCACAGTTATTGGTGTCAGTTACATTGAGTGTTTCTTTTTCAGAATTGTGAGAATGATCTGATGTCGTATTGATGTTGGTGACATCAGTCATTTGTGGTGGATTTGATTGTTCCTCTTTGCTGCCTCGGTGCTTCTCTGATGCAGACATTTCCGGTACATTTGAATCATCTCTTTATGCTCCTCTTCAGGAGTTAAAATCTTGACGTGGTTTCACTGGGCCCAAGAGTAGTCTTACTCTGTGCTTCTGTACAGACGAGCTGAGATCTGTCAGTCTCGCTGCGATCCTGCACACTCGGTATGTCGAGTGTGATCGCTTTGTCACTATTTTCACATACAGTGGGTAGACATTCAGTGCCTTCTTGCCGATTCACGGCTGTCGCTCTGGAGTCGTTACTTGCGGGCATTCTGGAGCCTGTCAACGAACTCGCTATGGAGGCCGGTATCGCTCCCTCAGTGGAGTCAATCTGTGCTCTCTGCGTGGCGTCACCTTCTGCTAGGATATATGACATGTGGTTGTCACCCATTTTGTCGACGAGCTGCCGTGTCGTCATGGTACTGGATTCTCCCACCATGAGACCCATATGGGACTTGTTATTGAAAATATGGAAAGATGTGTCATTTGAAACATGGAAGTCTGGCAATATCTGGTCTGAAAGAAACATGAGAGGATACAGGGAAAGATCCCACAAAGGGTTAACAGCAGCTGCTAGGGAAGGATTGTCAAATGCAGATAGCCTTGGTCAACATGGCTCAGCAAACAAGACAAACAGGATTTTGAATGAAGCCAAAGACAATGGCTCACACCTTCATTGAAAGTAACTAACTTAGTAAGGATCTGGAAAAGAATGGATGAGATTCAGTTGAATTTGGTGATAATTCTAAGTGTGAAAATTTGCTAATGCCAGGTAAATTAAAGAAAACTGGAGACTATCAGTCTAAGAGAAACTTAATTCAAAGCCAAAATCAAAGTCAAAATTGAGCTGAGGACACAATTGGAAAATAAACTATAGAAATGACAGGAATTAAAAGTAACACCTCTTGAAGTCAAAGCATTTTGAACATCACAAAGGAAACAATGTAATCAGAGACCTGAGAGCTGAAGTCATGTCAAAATGAATACTTAGTTGGATTAAAAGGTTTAGATCAAAGGTACTTTTTACAATCAAAGAAAATAAGGGTTACGTTACAATAACATCATAGAAACGTAATTGTTAGAAAGCGAATATAAACTGAGAGTCAAGAGCAGGAACTACCTGAACGAGAACCAGAGCTCAGAGGGAGAGAGAGAAGCAGAGAAGGAACAAGCAGCTCGGAGTCAGATTACAGTCAGCTCGGTCATGGGAAAGAGACAGGGCAAAGCAGCCGAGCTAAAGTAGCTAAATACATCTAAGGAAGACTAGAATTTAAAAAGTAGGCAGAGCCAGCTCTCACAGCTCGGTACATGGGAAGGATAGGACACAGCAACCGAGCTAACCAGCGAATACATCTAAAGAAGACCAGATTATAAAAAGAAGATTGATTGTCAAGTTGGGCCTGAAGGTCCCTTCAACCAACCAGAAGGATCCAGAAGCAAGATCTTTTTTCCTTCCTGTAAAGGCATTGATTGCATCTTTTAAAAAGAGAAAAAATATATAATAATAAAATAACTTAAAAGTTTTAACCTGAAACAGTGGTTATTAGCCTACTTTACTTACTTAGCAATGCGGGACCCAGGATCGATGCTACTAAGTGGTAAGTAGATGAAATCTTCGGCGAAGGTATGGGTTATACCGGGGGATAACTTGGAAATATAGTTTGACCTGAATAGCACCCACTGAAACTTGCATCGGAGTCGGGGAGTGAGAATCCCTGATCACCATTTAGAATGTCGGCCCTTTTTGGTATAGGGGGACTTCTAAGAATAGTGGTGAGTTTTCAAAAACAGACTTGGCACCCATGTTGCTGCTGCAATAGCCATCAGATCCGGAGAACTGATCCATGGGTGAGTGGCATTCGTCAGCGAGCAAATCATCGCTTCTTGTCAAGGATGTGTCATGGTGCTCTACTTCTCCAATGAGGAACTCACCTCCAGAGTAATCATCGTCAATGAACAAATCTTTTGCTATGGATTTGTCATTGTGCTCTTCTCTTTGGGTGTTGCAAACTGCTTGTTCCAGGGTGTTGTGAAAGTTATTTTCAACTGCTGGTGTAAGTTCGGGCATTGTTCTGTCTTTTGAGGTAAAAAAAACTGGGGTTTACAGCTTTAAATTTATTTTTGTTCATTTTCGTGCATTTCCCTTTCAGTGGGCGTGGTCCTCTGACGTCATGGCGCTCGTGACGTCATGCGTAAGAGTCGATTGCGCATGCGCACTCCGAGTTTCCTCTACTGTGGCTCTTTTGGCAACTGCACATGTGCGGCTCCTTTCTCAAGATGGCTGCCGCTCAGAACTCCCGCCTGCTTCTGTTTCAGCCCTGCCTCATAGTCAGTTTTGGTGCCGTGTTTTTTTTGGATAAATTGAAGGTACTGATTTTTTTCTTGTTCATGCACTGTGCACGGTTTAATCGCGATTTCTAGAGTTAGATACTGTTGCTGTGAAAGTTTTTTCGTTAAATTTTGATTAGATAGTCCATACATTAATTGACCTATCATCATAGCATCTCTGAAACCAGCATAACTACAGCCTTGTGCTAGTATCTGGAGGTCTGCAATAAAATCAGTGATTGACTCTCCCAATCTCTGGCACCTATTACAAAATTTAAGTCTTTCCAGCGTCTCACCAGACTGATTTTTACAGTGTTGTTCAAATTTTGTGATAATTACTTTAAATTTAGTTTTGTCTTCACCTTCCAAGAAATTGAATGAATTATATATCTCCAGGGCTTGTGGCCCCACCGCCAATAAGAGGGAGGCTATTTTTTTAGAATCTGGCACAGCGGTTATGTCCTTAATTTCCAGAAATAGATTAAAGTGTTGAAGGAAAATTTTCCAATTATACTGGAGATTACCCGAGGTTCTGAGGGGTTCTGGAGCTGGAAGTGAGACCATCTTCCCGGTTTTTTTCTTGCCCGAGAGGTCCAACTGCTGCGATGCTTTCCGTGGTCGAATATCTATCCAAATTATTATTTTTTTCTTGTCTTTCGAACCTTATCTAGCTAGTTCCTGTTTTTGTTGTTAAAGCCAACACTCCTTGGTACCATGTTGTGTTACCTGCGTGGTCGATAACACGTGTTACTCAATCCTTGGTTTATGATGAGGTCCTCGGAATCTTGTTGAAGAAGACACAAACTCGTCCAGTAACAACAAAGATTTTTTTTTTAAATATATTTTATTGAAAATTTTTTCCAAACAACAATTTTTCCCTCTTACAAAGCAAACGAAACAATAACAAAACAGAAATTTTTAACAATACACAGGTAACAAAACCCCATTGTCTATTGACCTAAACTAACCCCCCTCCCCTCCCCCCCCCCCCCCCTCCCCCTGGGTTGCTGCTGCTGGTCATCTGTCTTCCCTCTAACGTTTCCCTAGGTAGTCGAGAAATGGCTGCCACCGTCTGGTGAACCCTTGAGCCGATCCTCTCAGGGCAAACTTTATCTGCTCCAGTTTAATGAACCCCGCCATATCATTTACCCAGGCCTCCAGTCCGGGGGGTTTCGCCTCCTTCCACATGAGTAGGATCCTGCGCCGGGCTACTAGGGACGCAAAGGCCACGACATCGGCCTCTTTCGCCTCCTGCACTCCCGGCTCTTCCGCAACTCCAAATAGAGCTAACCCCCAGCCTGGTTTGACCCGGGCCTTCACCACCTGCAAAATCACTCCCGTCACTCCCTTCCAATACCCTTCCAGTGCCGGGCACGCCCAAAACATATGTGCGTGGTTTGCCGGGCTCCCGCCACACCTCCCACATTTGTCCTCCACTCCAAAGAACCTGCTCAATCTTGCCCCCGTTATGTGTGCTCTATGTAGCACCTTAAATTGAATCAGGCTAAGCCTGGCGCATGAGGAAGAGGAATTTACCCTGCTTAGGGCATCAGCCCACATACCCTCCTCTATCTCCTCCCCTAATTCTTCTTCCCACTTTCCTTTTAGTTTGCCTACTGACTCCTCCCCCTCTTCCCTCATCTCTCTATAAATCTCTGACACCTTGCCCTCTCCGACCCACACCCCTGAAAGCACCCTGTCCTGTGTCCCCTGTGTCGGGAGCAACGGAAATTCCCTCACCTGTTGTCTAGTAAACGCCCTCACCTGCATATATCGCAAGAAATTTCCCCGGGGCAACTTATACTTTTCCTCCAATGCTCCCAAGCTCGCAAAAGCCCCATCTATAAATAAATCTCCCACCTTCCTAATTCCCAACTGGTACCAGCTCTGAAATCCTCCATCCATTCTTCCTGGGGCGAACCTATGGTTGTTCCTGATAGGGGACCCCACCAGGGCTCCCCGCACCCCTCTCTGTCGCCTCCACTGTCCCCAGATATTCAGTGTTGCCGCCACCACCGGGTTCGTGGTAAACTTTTTAGGTGAGAGAGGTAGCGGCGCCGTCACCAGCGCCTCTAAACTCGTCCCTTTACAGGTCTTTCTCTCCAGTCTTTTCCACGCCGCTCCCTCACCCTCCATCATCCATCTACGTATCATTGCCACATTGGCGGCCCAATAGTAATCACCCAAGTTCGGTAGTGCCAGTCCTCCTCTGTCCCTACTAGGCTGAAGGAACCCCCTCCTTACTCTCGGAACTTTCCCTGCCCACACGAAGCTCGTGATGCTCCTATCTATTTTATTAAAAAAAGGTCTTGGTGATTAGTATAGGGAGACATTGAAATACAAATAAGAACCTCGGGAGGACCATCATCTTAATTGCTTGCACCCTGCCCGCCAGCGATAGAGGCTGCATGTCCCACCTCTTGAAGTCCTCCTCCATTTGTTCTACCAGCCGTGTCAGATTAAGTCTGTGCAAGGTTCCCCAGCTCCTAGCGATCTGAATCCCCAGGTATCGGAAGTTTCTTTCCACTTTCCTTAGCGGCAAGCCTTCTATCTCTCTACTCTGGTCCCCTGGATGTATCACAAATAATTCACTCTTCCCCATGTTTAGCCTATACCCCGAGAATTCCCTGAACCCCCTCAAAATTCACATAACCTCTATCATCCCCCCCGCTGGGTCCGACACGTATAACAATAGGTCATCTGCGTATAACGAGACTCGGTGTTCTTCTCCCCCTCTAATCACCCCTCTCCGTTTCCTGGAGTCTCTCAACGCCATGGCCAGAGGTTCAATTGCCAACACAAATAACAATGGAGACAGCGGGCATCCCTGTCTTGTTCCCCTATATAATCGGAAATACTCCGATCTATGTCGACCTGTAACGACGCTTGCCGTTGGAGCCCCATAAAGAAGTCTAACCCAGCTAATAAATCCGTTCCCAAACCCAAACCTCCTTAACACTTCCCATAAATACTCCCACTCCACCCTATCAAATGCCTTCTCTGCGTCCATTGCCGCCACTATCTCTGCCTCCCCCTCCACTGGGGGCATCATTGATCTGAAAGCAGGTGGGGGAGGGGAGTCAATTCAGGACAGTTTAAAAAGAGCCACTTGTAAACTCACTCCCAGTGAGTTCTCCCAGTGAGACAGAGAAGACAGCCAGAGTGATGCAGCAAAGAGTGAGTTTGGGAATTTGAATCGAGGTGGGAATTCAAAGCTGGGTGGGGAGGAAGTGCTTTTTGTGACTGGTAAGTAGTGTTTCTGTTTTTCTGTTTCTTTTCATTGGTATATATATATATTTTTTTCTTCATTGTTTATTTGTTTATTTAAATTTTTTTGGGGGGAAATTGAAATTGTTGAAGTTAACCAAAGGTTTAAGACATGGCAGGAGATCTCAGACCCGTGTCATGCTCCTCGTGTGCGATGTGGGAGCTCAGAGACACGTCCACTGTCCCTGGCTCCTTCACGTGCATGAAGTGTGTCCAGTTGCAGCTCCTGTTAGACCGCTTGACGGCTCTGGAGCTGCGGATGGACTCACTTTGGAACGTCCGCGATGCTGAGGACGTCGTGGATAGCACGTTTAGCGAGTTGGTCACACCGCAGGTGAAAGGTACTGAGGGAGATAGTAAATGGGTGACCAAAAGACAGAGCAAGAGTAGGAAGGCAGTGCAGATGTCCTCTGCGGTCATCTCCCTGCAAAACAGATATAACGCTTTGGATACTGTTGACGGAGATGGCTCACCAGGGGAAGGCAGCAGCAGCCAGGTTCATGGCACCGTGGCTGGCTCTGCTGCGCAGCTGGGCAGGAAGAAGAATGGCAGGGCTATAGTGATAGGGGACTCAATTGTAAGGGGAATAGACAGGCGGTTCTGCGGACGAAATCGAGACTCCAGGATGGTATGTTGCCTCCCTGGTGCAAGGGTCAAGGATGTCTCGGAGCGGCTGCAGGACATTCTGGGGGGGGAGGGTGAACAGCCAGCTGTCATGGTGCACATAGGCACCAACGATATAGGTAAAAAACGGGACGAGGTCCTACAAGCTGAATTTAGGGAGCTAGGAGTTAAACTAAAAAGTAGGACCTCAAAGGTAGTAATCTCAGGATTGCTACCAGTGCCACGAGCTAGTCAGAGTAGGAATGTCAGGATAGAAAGGATGAATACGTGGCTCGAGAGATGGTGCAAGAGGGAGGGATTCAAATTCTCGGGACATTGGAACCGATTCTGGCGGAGGTGGGACCAGTACAAACCGGACGGTCTGCACCTGGGCAGGACTGGAACCGATGTCCTAGGGGGGGGTTTGCTAGAGCTGTTGGGGAGAGTTTAAACTAATGTGGCAGGGGGATGGGAACCGATGCAGGAAGTTGGAAGGTAGTAAAACAGGGACAGAAATAAAAGGCAGTAAGGGGGAAAGTGTAAGGCAGAGAAGCCATAGTCAAAAATCAAAAAGGGCGACAGTACAAGGTACAGTGACTGAGGGGAGCTCAGTGAATAGGACCAGGAATACTAACAGAAATAAAACGGGAAGTGAAAACATTAATGGTAAGCGATGCGGCAGGTTGTTACAGGAAGATGTGGGTTCGACGACTAGGAAAATTAGGAGAAAGGTTAAGAGGAAATATAACTTAGGAGAGGTTACTGATCGAGGTGTTAAGATTAAGAACAGAGGTAAAAAAGCCAACATAAGTGTACTTTACCTGAATGCTCGTAGTATTCGGAATAAGGTAAATGAGTTGATGGCGCAAATCATCGTGAATGACTATGATTTAGTGGCCATTACTGAAACATGGTTAAAGGATGGTCACGACTGGGAGTTAAATATCCGAGGGTATCAAACTTTTCGGAAGGACAGAGTGGATGGTAAGGGAGGTGGTGTAGCTCTGTTATTTAAGGATGACATCCGGGCAACAGTAAGGGATGACATCGGTGCTATGGAGGATAAGGTTGAATCCATTTGGGTGGAAATCAGGAATAGTAAGGCGAAAAAGTCACTGATAGGAGTAATCTATAGGCCACCAAATAGTAACATTATGGTGGGGCAGGCAATAAACAAAGAAATAACAGATGCATGTAGAAATGGTACAGCAGTTATCATGGGGGATTTTAATCTACATGTTGATTGGTTTAACCAGGTCAGTCAAGGCAGCCTTGAGGAGGAGTTTATAGAATGTATCTGCGATAGTTTCCTCGAACAGTATGTAATGGAACCTACGAGGGAACAAGCGGTCCTAGATCTGGTCCTGTGTAATGAGACAGGATTGATTCAGGATCTCATAGTTAGGGATCCTTTCGGAAGGAGCGATCACAATATGGTGGAATTTAAAATACAGATGGAGGGTGAGAAGGTAAAATCAAGCACTAGTGTTTTGTGCTTAAACAAAGGAGATTACAATGGGATGAGAGAAGAACTAGCTAAGGTAGACTGGGAGCAAAGACTTTATGGTGAAACAGTTGAGGAACAGTGGAGAACCTTCCAAGTGATTTTTCACAGTGCCCAGCAAAGGTTTATACCAACAAAAAGGAAGGACGGTAAAAAGAGGGAAAATCGACCGTGGATATCTAAGGAAATAAGGGAGAGTATCAAATTGAAGGAAAAAACATACAAAGTAGCAAAGATCAGTGGGAGACTAGAGGACTGGGAAATCTTTAGGGGGCAACAGAAAGCTACTAAAAAAGCTATAAAGACGAGTAAGTTAGATTATGAGAGTAAACTTGCTCAGAATATAAAAACAGATAGTAAAAGTGTCTACAAATACATAAAACAAAAAAGAGTGGCTAAGGTAAATATTGGTCCTTTAGAGGATGAGAAGGGAGATTTAATAATGGGAGATGAGGAAATGGCTGAGGAACTGAACAGGTTTTTTGGGTCGGTCTTCACAGTGGAAGACACAAATAACATGCCAGTGACTGATGGAAATGAGGCTATGACAGGTGAGGACCTTGAGAGGATTGATATCACCAAGGAGGTAGTGATGGGCAAGCTAATGGGGCTAAAGGTAGACCAGTCTCCTGGCCCTGATGCAATGCATCCCAGAGTGCTAAAAGAGATGGCTAGGGAAATTGCAAATGCATTAGTGATAATTTACCAAAATTCACTAGACTCTGGGGTGGTCCCGGCGGATTGGAAATTAGCAAACGTGACACCACTGTTTAAAAAAGGAGGTAGGCAGAAAGTGGGTAATTATAGGCCAGTGAGCTTAACTTCGGTAGTAGGGAAGATGCTGGAATCTATCATCAAGGAAGAAATAGCGAGGCATCTGGATGGAAATTGTCCCATTGGACAGACGCAGCATGGGTTCATAAAGGGCAGGTCGTGCCTAACTAATTTAGTGGAATTTTTTGAGGACATTAACAGTGCGGTAGATAACGGTGAGCCAATGGATGTGGTATATCTGGATTTCGAGAAAGCCTTTGACAAGGTGCCACACAAAAGGTTGTTGCATAAGATAAAGATGCATGGCATTAAGGGGAAAGTAGCAGCATGGATAGAGGATTGGTTAATTAATAGAAAGCAAAGAGTGGGGATTAATGGATGTTTGTTTGGTTGGCAATCAGTAGTTAGTGGTGTCCCTCAGGGATCAGTGTTGGGCCCACAACTGTTCACAATTTACATAGATGATTTGGAGTTGGGGACCAAGGGCAATGTGTCCAAGTTTGCAGACGACACTAAGATAAGTGGTAAAGCAAAAAGTGCAGAGGATACTGGAAGTCTGCAGAGGGATTTGGACAGGCTAAGTGAATGGGCTAGGGTCTGGCAGATGGAATACAATGTTGACAAATGTGAGGTTATCCATTTTGGTAAGAATAACGGCAAAAGGGATTATTATTTAAATGATAAAAAATTAAAACATGCTGCTGTGCAGAGAGATCTGGGTGTGCTAGTGCATGAGTCGCAGAAAGTTGGTTTTCAGGTGCAACAGGTGATTAAGAAGGCAAATGGAATTTTGTCCTTCATTGCTAGAGGGATGGAGATTAAGACTAGGGAGGTTATGCTGCAATTGCATAAGGTGTTAGTGAGGCCACACCTGGAGTATTGTGTTCAGTTTTGGTCTCCTTACTTGAGAAAGGACGTACTGGCACTGGAGGGTGTGCAGAGGAGATTCACTAGGTTAATCCCAGAGCTGAAGGGGTTGGATTACGAGGAGAGGTTGAGTAGACTGGGACTGTACTCGTTGGAATTTAGAAGGATGAGGGGGAATCTTATAGAAACATATAAGATTATGAAGGGAATAGATAGGAGAGATGCGGGCAGGTTGTTTCCACTGGCGGGTGAAAGCAGAACTAGGGGGCATAGCCTCAAAATAAGGGGAAGTAGATTTAGGACTGAGTTTAGGAGGAACTTCTTCACCCAAAGGGTTGTGAATCTATGGAATTCCTTGCCCAGTGAAGCAGTAGAGGCTCCTTCATTAAATGTTTTTAAGATAAAGATAGTTTTTTGAAGAATAAAGGGATTAAGGGTTATGAAGTTCGGGCCGGAAAGTGGAGCTGAGTCCACAAAAGATCAGCCATGATCTCATTGAATGGCGGAGCAGGCTCGAGGGGCCAGATGGCCTACTCCTGCTCCTAGTTCTTATGTTCTTATGTTCTTATGTTCTTATTATCACCCCTAATAGTCGTTGCACGTTAACATTCAGTTGTCTCCCTTTTACGAACCCTGTCTGGTCTTCGTGCACCACCCCCGGGACACAGTCCTATATCCTCGATGCCAGTACCTTTGCCAGCAATTTGGCATCCACGTTCAATAGTGAAATAGGTCTATAGGACCCGCACTGCAACGGATCTTTGTCCCTCTTCAAAATTAGCGACATCATCGGGGGTAGAGTCCCCCCTTCCCTGGCCTCATTGAACGTCCTCGCCATCAACGGGGCCAACAGGTCCACATATTTTCTGTAATATTCCACCGGGAACCCATCTGGCCCCGGGGCCTTCCCTGCTTGCATGCTTCCCAGTCCCTTAATAACCTCGTCCACCTCAATCGGCGCCCCCAGGCCTGCCACCTCCTGCTCCTCCACTTTCGGGAACCTCAATTGGTCCAGGAACTGCCGCATCCCCTCCTCTCCCTCTGGGGGTTGAGACCTATACAGTTCCTCATAGAAGGTCTTGAACACCTCATTTATCTTTCCTGCCCTTCGCACCGTGTCTCCCCTTTCGTCTCTAATTCCTCCTATCTCCCTCGCTGCTGCCCTCTTTCGCAATTGATGCGCCAACAGGCGACTAGCCTTTTCCCCATATTCATATCTCCTCCCCTGTGCCTTCCTCCACAGTACCTCCGCCTTTCTGGTGGTCAGAAGGTCAAACTCCGTCTGGAGTCGTCTCCTCTCCCTGTACAATTCCTCCTCCGGGGTCTCTGCAAATTCCCTGTCCACCCTTAAAATCTCCCCCAGTAATCTTTCCCTTTCCTTGGCCTCTGTTTTCCTTTTGTGGGCCCCAATAGAGATCAGCTCTCCTCTGACCACCGCTTTTAATGCTTCCCAGACCACTCCCACAGGGACCTCGCCGTCGTCATTGACCTCCAGGTATCTCTCAATACACCCCCGCACTCTTGCACACACTCCCTCATCCGCCATCAGTCCCACATCTAATCGCCAGAGTGTTCTCTGCTCCCTGTCCTCTCCTACTTCCAGGTCCACCAAATGTGGGGCATGATCCGAAACCGCTATGGCTGAGTACTCAGCTTCTTCCACCCTAGAGATCAACGACCTTCCCAACACAAAAAAATCTATCCGGGAGTACACTTTATGGACGTGGGAGAAGAAGGAAAACTCCCTAGCCCTAGGTATAAGAAATCGCCATGGATCCACTCCCCCCATTTGGTCCATATACCCCTTAAGTACCTTGGCCGCTGCCGGCCTTCTTCCGGTCCTTGAGCTGGATCTATCTAGCCCCGGGTCCAGCACCGTATTAAAGTCCCCTCCTAAAATCAAGTTTCCTGCCTCCAGGTCCGGTATACGCCCCAGCATCCGTCTCATGAATCCCGCATCGTCCCAATTTGGGGCATACACATTAACCAACACGACCTCCATTCCCTCCAGCCTACCACTCACCATTACATATCTACCTCCGCTATCTGCCACGATGTTCTTTGCTTCAAATGCTACCCGTTTCCCCACCAAAATGGCCACCCCTCTGTTCTTTGCGTCGAGTCCTGAGTGGAACACCTGTCCCACCCATCCTTTCCTTAGCCTAACTTGGTCCGCCACCTTTAGGTGCGTCTCTTGGAGCATAACCACGTCTGCCCTTAGTCCTTTCAAATGCGCGAGCGCTCGAGCCCTTTTTATCGGTCCGTTCAGGCCTCTCACGTTCCACGTGATCAGCCTCACTAGGGGGATACCTGCCCCCCTCCCGTGTCGACTAGCCATTACCTTCTCTAGGCCAGTCCCATATCCCGCCTCCGTGCTCCCGCTCGCTCCCCCAGCGTCGCACACCATCCCCGCCCACCCACTGTTTAGCCATTTCCTTTTGGATTTCCGCAGCAGCAGCCCAGTTGTCCCCCTCCCCCTCCCCCTCCCCCCACCCCCCGCTAGATCCCTATCTAGCATGATTGCTCCCCCCATATCACTTCCGTAAGTCAGCTGACTTCAACTGACCCCGGCTACTCCTGCTCACGCCTCGACCCCCCCCCGTGTGGGGGAACTCCCATCCGCCTTGCGCCTGTCTTCCCGCCTTATTCTTTCTGGCGCGGGAACATCCCTTTACCTGACCCGCCTCTTATGGCGCAGCTCCCTTTCCCCTCCCCCTCCCCTTCCCCATTCTCCGACTATGTCCCGTCTTTCCCCCCCTCACCGGCGCCCACATTTCCCCAATGTCTCCCCCCTTCCCTGTTTACTTCTCAATTAACTTCCACCGTAACATTAACAATAACAATAACAATTCCCTGCAGCATCAGTCCCTCAGTTCCGGTCCAATTTCTCTTCTTTGATGAAGGACCATGCTTCCTCCGCCGTCTCGAAATAATAGTGTCTCTCCTGATACGTGACCCATAGTCTTGCCGGCTGCAGCATCCCAAACTTCACCTTCCTTTTATGCAACACCTCTTTGGCTCGGTTGAAGCTCGCCCTCCTTCTCGCCACCTCCGCACTCCAATCCTGGTATATCCGTACCACCGCATTCTCCCATCTGCTACTCCGCATCTTTTTAGCCCATCTCAGGACCTTTTCTCTGACCTTAAGGCGGTAAAATCGCACGATTATCACCCTCGGTGGTTCTCCCGCTTTTGGTCTTCTCGCCGGAATCCGATTTGCCCACTCCACCTCCATGGGGCCCGTAGGGGCCTCAGCACCCATCAGTGAGCTCAGCATCTTACTTGCGTACTCTCCACAGTCCACTCCTTCCACACCCTCAGGGAGACCTAGTATCCGAAGGTTCTTCCTTCGCGCTCCATTTTCTAGGGCTTCGATCCTTTCAGTACACTTTTTATGAAGTGCCTCGTGCGCCTGAGTCTTAACCGCCAGGCCCAGGATCTCGCCCTCAATATCTGTCACCTTCTGCTCCACCACGCGGAGCTCAGTCTCCTGGGTCTTTAATGTCTCCTTGAGCCCCTCAATTGCCTGTAGCATCGGGGTCAGCACCTCCCTCTTCAGCAGCTCCACACACCATCTCACGATTTCATCCTGCTCAGGCCCCCATGTCGCCTGCGCTTTCTCCGCCGCCATCTTGTACTTCTCTCTTTCTGACCCTTTGGTCGACGATTCCTCGCGCTGCAGCCACCGCCGCTGGTTTTTTCCTCCTTCGTTTGGGGGGGACTCCCTTCTCACACACCCCACACCGGGTTGCGTCGTCGAAAAATTCCCCGTTGGGGCTCTTAAAAGAGCCCGAAGGTCCGTCGGAGCTGGAGCCGCCGAAGCGTGCGGCTAGCTAGGTATCACCGCAACCGGAAGTCCCTTCAGTGGCCTTGATGAGGTCTTTTCACAGTTGTTCCCTCTGCTGCTAGAATTCACCTTTGATACAGGCCCTCAGGTCAGCTTGCAGCTTTAAGCTTGCCCTTCCCCCGCCTGCATGCTGGAAGAGGCCCTGTTTATCCTGCAGTTGCAGCCAAATCTTTTACTGTTTCTGCCGTGTCTGGGAACCAAGAGACATACCCTTCCTGGGGGACACTGTCAGGGGAATGCTGCAGCCTTCTTCCCACACCGGGAAACGGGCAAACAAATGCTGTGGGGGCCCTGTAACGAGCCCAAAAGTCCGTTCCAAGCAGGAGCTGCCGAATATGCGACCTAGCTCTGCATAGCCGCACCCGGAAGTCACAACAAAGGTTTATTGAGTAACTATAACTATAAATGCATAAGTTATTTACCTTAACATGGAAACTAGGAATTGGTTAACAAGATTTAACAATAATAACTAAACGTAACTCCACTAACTATCTATGTGATTCTGATGTTACCCTGTTCACAGCGCACCCACGAGAGAGAGCGAGACCCCGTGTGGCTGCTTTTTTATACCCTTGTTGGTCCAGCCCTCTAGTGATCATGTGATGCTGCTATCTACCCATTAACCCCTTGTGTGCATGCACCTACAGAGATCACTACACCCTCCATTTTCACATCCGGCACTTTTCATTTCTTCACACTGAATTCAATTCATCCCCCAGGTGTGAGCTGTGACAGTAATTCTCCGAACCGGATATTCAAAGTTGGGGAGTGAGCAGTTGGGGGGGGAGCACGTTTAGGTCAGAGAACTCTGAGGGAGATAGGAAATAAAAAACAGCAGCTCAAAGGTAGCAATCTCAGGATTGCTCCCAGTGCCACATGCTGGTCAGATCCGGAGTAGAATAGGCCGGATGAATGAGTGGCTGGAGAGATGGTTTCGGAGGGAGGGATTTGAATTGCTGAGACATTGGGACTGATTCTGGGACGATGGGATCTGTACCAGCTGGATGCGTTGCACCCCAGCAGGGCCCCAATATCCTCACGGGGGTATTTCCTAGTGCAATAGGGAAAGTCAGGAAAACAAAGGTAGTTTTAAGGAATTAATATTTGTATTGGCAACATTATAAACTATATTTTTAAGTGGGCTTAGTTTAATGTTTCTGTGTCTGGAAGGGTAAAACCTATAGTTAGATTCATGCTGGACAAAGGTGTTGATATGTGTAGGGGTTGATTTCAATTCCAAAACTGTCTCGATTGTGTTTAGAGAGAGTTACAGCATGAAGAGTAAACAGAAGTAACAGGAGGTCACTTTTCAGAGAGAGGTTCTTCCCTTTGTTCTGCTGGAATAGTTGGTTTTATGGCTAAAGTTCATACATTCATAAGTTGATAAGATACCGGAGCAGAATTAATCCATTTGGCCCATAGCGTCTGCTCCCCCATTCAATCTCACCCTGGCCATAACACCCCCATCCTGCCCATTCTCCATAACCCTTCAACCCATTACCAATTAAAAATCCCCATAACTCCTCCTTAAATTTACTCACTCTCCCAGCATCCACCGCACTCTGGGGCAGTGAATTCCACAGATTCACAATCCTGTGGGAGAAATAGTTTCTCCTCAACTCTGTTTTAAATCTGCTCCCTCTTATCCGAAGACTATGACCTCTCATTCTAGAATGTCCCACAAGAGGAAGCACCCGCTCCACGTCTACTTTATCCAAACCTTTTATCATCATACATATCTCAACTTGATCTCCCCTCATTCTTCTAAACTCCAGAGAGTATTGGCCTGAACTCTTCAATCTCTCTTCATACGATAAATCCATCATCTCTGGAATTAACCTCCTAATGGGCGGCAAGGTAGCACAAGGAGAGCACTGTGGCTTCACAGCGCCAGGGTCTCAGGTTCGATTCCCCGTTGGGTCACTGTCTGTGCGGAGTCTGCACGTTCTCCCCGTGTGGGGAGAGGGCTTAAGTGGGTCGGTGCAGACTCGATGGGCCAAATGGCCTCCTTCTGCATTGTATGTTCTATGTTAACCTCCTCTGAATTGCCTCCAATGTCACTTCATCTTTCGTCAAATAAGGGGACTGAAACGTTGCACAATACTCCAGGTGCGGTCTTACCAATGCCTTGTACAGTTGTAACAACACTTCCTTACCTTTATACTCAATTCCCTTCGCTATAAATGCCAACATTCCATTCACATTTCCAATATCTGCTGCACCTGCATGCTTGTTTTCTGTGACTCCTGCACGAGGACCCCCAGATCCCTCTGCATCGGAGCTCCCCAAAGTCTCTCCCCATTTAGATAATAAGTTGCCTTCCCATTTTTCTGACCAAAATGCATGACGTCACACATATCCACGTTAAACTGCATCTGCCACATTTTGGCCCACTCTCCTCACCTATCTGTATCCATTTGTAAGGTCCTTCTTTCCTCATTGCAACTTACTGTTCCACCTATTTTTGTATCATTTGCGAATTTGGCTACAGAAGCTTCTATCCCTGTATCCAAGTCATTAATATAGATTGTAAATAGCTGGGCCCAAGGACTGAACCCTGTGGCATCCCACCAGTTACATCTTGTCACCCAGAAAAAGACCCATTTATCCCGACTCTCTGGCTCCTGTCCGTCAGCCAGTCTTCAATCCCAGCTAATAAATTACCCCTAATCCCATGTGGTATAACCTTGTGAATCAACCTTCTGTGTGGCACCTTATCAAACACCTTCTGGGAGTCCAGGTATACTACATCTACAGGAGTCCCATTATCCACTTTGCTTGTTACATCTTCGAAGAACTCTAGCAAATTAGTCAAACATGATTTTCCCTTCATAAAAGCAAGCTGACTCTGATGGGTAGCATTTTGACTTTCCAAATGTCCTGATATTACATACATAGATACATAGAAGATAGGAGCAGGAGGAGGTCTTTTGGCCCTTCGAGCCGGCTCCGCAATTTATCACGATCATGGCTGATCATCCAACTCAATAGCCTAATCCTGCTTTCTCCCCATAGCCTTTGATCCCATTCTCCCCAAGTGCTATATCCAGCCGTCTCTTGAATATAATCAAAGTTTTAGCATCAACTACTTCCTGTGATAATGAATTCCACAGGCTCACCACTCTTTGTGTGAAGAAATATCTCTCTCTATCTGTCCGAAATGGTTTACCCTGAATTCTCAGACTGTGACCCCTAGTTCTGGACACACCCATCATTGGGAACATCTTCCCTACATAAGACCATAAGACATCGGAGCAGAATTAGGCCACTCGGCCCATCGAGTCTGCTCCGCCATTCAATCATGGCTGATATTTTCTCATGCCCATTCTCCTGCCTTCTCCCTATAACCCCTGATCCCCTTATTAATCAAGAACCTATCTATCTCTGTCTTAAAGACACCCAGTGAATTGGCCTCCACAGCCTTCTGCGGCAAAGAGTTCCACAGATTCACCACCCTCTGGCTGAAAATATTCCTCCTCATCTCTGTTTTAAAGGATCGTCTCTTTAATCTGAGATGGTGTCCTCTGGTTCTAGTTTTTCCTACAAGTGGAAACATCCTCTCCACGTCCACTCTATCCATGCCTCGCAGTATCCTGCACGTTTCAATAAGATCCCCTCTCATCCTTCGAAACTCCAACGAGTACAGACCCAGAGTCCTCAAACATTCCTCATACGACAAGTTCTTCATTCCAGGGATCATTCTATTGAGGCTGTTTAGCACCGGGCTAAATCGCTGGCTTTGAAAGCAGACCAAGGCAGGCCAGCAGCACGGTTCAATTCCCGTACCAGCCTCCCCGAACAGGCGCCTGAATGTGGCGACTAGGGGCTTTTCACAGTAACTTCATTTGAAGCCTACTTGTGACAATAAGCGATTTTCATTTAATTTCATTTTGTCATTTCATTTTCATTCTTGTGAACCTCCTCTGGACCCTTTCCAAGGCCAGCACATCCTTCCTTAGATATGGGGCCCAAAACTGCTCACAATACTCCAAATGGGGCCTGACCAGAGCCTTATACAGCCTCAGAAGTACATCCCTCGTCTTGTATTCTAGCCCTCTTGACGTGAATGCTAACATTGCATTTGCCTTCTTAACTGCCGACTGAACCTGCACATTAACCTTAAGAGAATCGTGAACAAGGACTCCCAAGTCCCTTTGTGATTCTACTTTCTGAACCATTTCCCCATTTAGAAAATAGTCTAAGCCTAGATTCCTCCTTCCAAAGTGCAAAGCCTCATACTTTTCCACATTGTATTTCATTTGCCACTTCATCTACCCTGTCTAGACCCATTAAAATTTTATAAGTCTCTGTGAGATCCCCCCTCATTCTTCTGACCTCCAGCGAGAACAATCCCAACCTCGTCAATCTCTCCTCATATGACAGCCCCAACATCCCTGGAATCAGTCTGGTAAACATTCGCTGCACTCCCTCGAGAGCAAGAACATCCTTCCTCAGAAAAGGAGATCAAAACTGCACACAACCCTCCATGGTAGCATTGTGGATAGCACAATTGCTTCGCAGCTCCAGGGTCCCAGGTTCGATTCCGGCTTGGGTCACTGTCTGTGCGGAGTCTGCACATCCTCCCCGTGTATGCGTGGGTTTCCTCCGGGTGCTCCTGTTTCCTCCCACAGTCCAAAGATGTGCAGGTTAGGTGGATTGGCCATGCTAAATTGCCCTTAGTGTCCAAAATTGCCCTTAGTGTTGGGTGGGGTTACTGGGTTATGGGGATGGGGTGGAGATGTTGACCTTGGGTAAGGTGCTCTTTCCAAGAGCTGGTGCAGACTCGATGGGCCGAATGGCCTCCTTCTGCACTGTAAATTCTATGCATTCTATGAGGTGTGGCCTCGCTAAGGCCCTGTATAATTGCAGCAACACATCCCTGCCTTCTTAACTGCCGACTGAACCTGCACGTTAACCTTAAGGGAATCGTGAACAAGGATTCCCAAGTCCCTTTGTGCACCTGATTGCATTTCCCCATTTAGAAAATAGTCGATGCCTCCATTCCTCCTTCCAAAGTACATATCCTCATACTTTTCCACATTGTATTCATTTGTCACTGCACTAAATCACGTCCACTGGTTCTCCTTTGTCTAACTTTCTTGTTACCTCCTCAAAGAACTCGAACAGATTTGTCAGACACGACCTCCCTTTGACAAAGCTGTGCTGACTCAGTCCTATTTTACCATGCACTTCCAAGTACTTTGTGATCTCATCTTTAATAACAGACTCTAAAATCTTACCAATGACTGAAGTCAGGTTAACCGGCCTATAATTTCCCGTCTTCTGCCTCCCTCCCTTCTTAAACTGCGCAGAAAGAAGCCATTCGGCGCACTGAGACGACACCAATCGCGCCCTCAGTTGGAGCCTTGAAATTGCAGCGTCTCAAAAGTGTATCCAAGTAAATGTGGTTTGGATTTCTGTCTCTGCCACCCTCTCAGGCAGTGGGTTCCAGTGGTTTGGGCAGATCCCAGCATGTCCATTAACTAGCTGTTAACCCCTGGGAGAGGTGGGGAGGGCAGGGTTAGTAACTAACACATATCGTAGTGTGAAATGGTCAACTCTGCTCTCTGGCACCCCCAGCCCCACACCCAACACCCTCTGATATCGACCCGACCAATTGCTACCTGAGCTCGGGAGAGGAAATTGAGTGCTGGCCAGGTTGTATATTGTGGTTAAGCCGGAATTCACAATGTCCTCCTTGCTTCAGTTTCACAACTTCCTCTTGCTAAAGAATTGCTTCACAGTTACATTTCCCGGCAATCGCTGAGAAGCTGAGCTTTGGAGCAGATCCGGGGAATACGGATTGTGAAAGAAGAACCTCCTGAACAGAGGAAATGAGGAGAGTTTGAACAACTTCCAATTGTTTCCTTTGGCCCACTCCCCCGTAAGCCCGTGCAGTGATCATGGCCAATCCACCTAACCTGCACATCTTTGGACTGTGGGAGGAAACCGGAGCACCCGGAGGAAACCCACGCAGACACGGGGAGAACGTGCAAACTCCATACAGTCACCGAGGTCGGAATCGAACCCGTGTCCCTGGCACTGTGAGGCAGCAGTGCTAACCACTGTGCCACCGTGCCACCCAGAGTGACATTTGTTACTCTCCAGTGAAAATACTACCCCTGGGTCTCCCGAGCTTTGGAAACTTCTGATGAACACGTTTACAATTTTCTCACCTGTTTTTTTGATAACTTGACATGGATTTCGGCGGGAGAACAGCTGGTGAGTCAGTTTCAGCGGGAGCAGTGTGGAAGTGGCTGCTGGGAGGTAAGTCTGTCCTTTAAAAGCACTTGTCTTTGCAGGGGCAGGCCAGTCGATTTTGGCGGGAGTGGCCCTCACCCAATGGGCCTCCCCCGATGGGCCGAGTTCCCGACGGCGCCGATCACTTGTGCTCTCAGTTTTGGTGAACCCGGCGTGGCGGCTGCGGACTGTGTCCAGCGGCGTCACAGTCGGGGGGGGGGTGAGCCATGCCGCTGGCCAGAGAGGGGGGGGGTTGAGCCATGCCGCTGGCCGGAGAGGGGGGGGTGAGCCATGCCGCTGGCCGGAGAGGGGGGGGGCTTTGGCGAGGGCTGAGGGGACTGGTGGGGGTGGTCTCGGGGTGGTGAGGGGGTGCCCAGGGGGGCACTATCAGGCATGTCGGGTCCGCACGCGGCCGGCGCCATGTTGCACAGCTCGACCGCTGCGGCCACGGACCCGCCAATTCTCCAGCCGTTTACTTGTGAAGGCCGTGTGTGTTTGACGTGGCGCGGCTGCTCGCCTCTCATCGGTCGGAGGATCAGTGCTGGGGCCTCAGCGATATTTTTGTTATAAAACTAGATGCTTTCTCCGGACACAGCCTCAAAACCGGAGAATCCAGCCCAGTTTTCTCTCCGGGTATCGAGTCTCTTGGAGAATAAAAGATGAGGGGGTGTGATTTACGCGTCACTCTGGCAGGGTGGGGTCTGCTATTGGATCTGTTTCCACTGCCCCTCCAGATCATAACTCACTGCGCCCGCAGACTTCCCCACGGCGTGGAGGGTGCCCACAGTGGAAAACCCCATTGGCTGGTTGCCAGGATGGAGAATCCTGCTGCCTGTAGGGGCACCGGAAAACGGGTTCGGAGAGACGGAGAATCCCGCCCCTTGTCTATCTGACCCTCCAAACGCCAGCTGCCATTGTGTGTGACAGAATGTGCAGATCACACATTGAAAATCGCTCATTGTCACTGTGAAAAGCCCCTAGTCGCCACATTTGGCGCCTGTTCGGGGAGGCTGGTACGGGAATTGAACCGTGTTGCTGGTCTGCTTTCAAAGCCAGCGATTTAGCCCTGTGCTAAACAGCCCCATTGGACTCTTGTGTCAACTCCAAACTGATCCCACCCAGAGTGGAAGAGCTCGCCGTCAGTTTGAGGGATGTTTTATGAAGGAAAGGATGTCCTGAAGCTGTGTTTAATGTCTGTGCAGTTCACATTCTCACCCTTCTGGAGAGATCGTTCATTGTCGTCTCTACTTGTGAGTTTTGCTTGTTGAGTTTGGACCAGTGTCATCCTCATCCAAGTCACGTGACCTGTTTCCACCAATCTTGGCTGGGAAATATTTTCTGGAGAGTTCTGGGGACTGCCCGGTGGAGGAAAGGTCAGGTCCGAATGAAAGGGCCGAAATCCTCCTTTCTGTAGTTTGGTTCCCACCTGAATGAAGCCTGTCTCCTGGAAACTGTCCAAAGTCTCAGTGAATGTGGAGTGGAAGGTCAAGGTTCATCCACCCTCAAGGGAACAGGCTGTCATGGGTCAGATGGGGTCATGTACACAGATCTGGGTTGGTGGAAGATGTTGCATTAATTTCAATGGCCAGATGCTCTGATACTTGATCGGATTGAGCCACACTGACCGGGTCTGTGCTGAGCGAGGGGACTCCAACCTCGGCCTCACTGCATATGGACAAGGGCAGCAGGCACATGGGAACACCACCCCCTGGAGGTTCCCCTCCAAGTCATCCACCATCCTGATTCCGTGCCTTCTGTGAGAGTCTTTCCTGTTTATTTCCTTTGTTCCCACTTCTTTTATTTTATTATTTTTGGTTTGTGATCCCACAGTCGGAATGTGCCTTTAAGCAGAAGAGTGCTTGTCAGGACAGTGCGTTCCCAGGCTTTGTATTTTGGAGAGGAGAAACCAGCTCATTGGGACTGAGTGAATCTTCGCAACCGGGTTATGGAGGAAGTCGGTTTGATTGGCCAACAGGAATCTGGCCAGGGACACTGTTCTGCCCGACAACTGGTTCTTGCCAGGTGTTATTTTTTTGGAGAGAACCTGCCAGAAGTCTCAAGAACGTTGGAGGAAGAGGAGCTGTGTTTTCTCCCTCTCTCTGCTGCCACCAGTTGCCTGCTGTCTGTGTAGGTCTTCAGAAGCTTCGAGACCCTCAGAGACCCTGCTATGTAATTTATATACTATCCCCTGATACTGCCACATGGCACTGTCCCCTGGCACTGCCCCCTGATACTGCCACATGGCACTGTCCCCTGGCACTGCCCCCTGATACTGCCACACGGTAATGTCCCCGGCACTACCCCCGATACTGCCACATAGCACTGCCCCCTGATACTGCCACATGGCACTGCCCCCTGATACTGCCACATGGCACTGCCCCTGATACTGCCACATGGTAATGTGCCCGGCACTACCCCCGATACTGCCACATGGCACTGCCCCCTGATACTGCCACATGACACTGTCCCCTGGCACTACCCCCGATACTGCCACATGGCACTGCCCTCTGATACTGCCACATGGTAATGTGCCCGGCACTTGCCCCGATACTGCCACATGGCACTGTCCCCTAGCACTGCCCCCTGATACTGCCACACGGTAATGTCCCCGGCACTACCCCCGATACTGCCACATAGCACTGCCCCCCGATACTGCCACATGGTAATGTGCCCGGCACTTGCCCCGATACTGCCACATGGCACTGCCCCCTGATACTGCCACATGGTAATGTGCCCAGCACTACCTCCGATACTGCCACATGGCACTGCCCCCTGATACTGCCACATGACACTGTCCCCTGGCACTACCCCCGATACTGCCACATGGCACTGCCCCGATACTGCCACATGGTAATATCCCCTGGCACTACCCTCTAACACTGCCCCCTGGCACTGTCCTTTGGCACTGTTGTTTGGCACTGCCCCCTACACTGCACCCTACATTGCCTCCTCCATTTCCCCCTACACTGCCCCCTGAAACATCCCTTGACACTTCCCCCAGGCACTACGCCTGACACTGAAAGTTGGCACTGCCCTTTAGCACTGCCCCCTGGCACTTCCCCTAACACTGTCTTTTGGCACTGCCCCTGACACTGCCCCCGGCATTGCCCCCTGGCATTGCCCCCTGGCACTGCCCCCTCGGACTGCCCCCTACACTGCCCCCTGAAACAGCCCTTAACACTGTCCCTTGGTGCAGCCCCAGGTGGGGATCGTTCTGGGTACAGTGCCACAGAGCAATGCCAGGGGAACTGCCTGGGCATGTCCCTCACCCCTTGGGGACGGTACTTATCTGTGTTCCCCCAGCAGGTTCTCTTTCTCTGGTTCACGTTGCTCCAGATTCTTGTAAACCTCGCCGATGTGACGTCAAATTGGTGAGTGGGGAAATCCCAAAGTGGAGGGACTTTACAAAGGGGAAGCCCTCTAATGATGTGTAAATGTAATTAAATATGGTCCCCGACCTTCCTGTGAAGGAACCAACTTACATCAATGGTGGGAGGGGCGGTGGGGGGGAGGACAATCGCATTGCGAGATCTTGCCATGAGATTCTCTTTTCTGGCCTCTCGGGGATTATGTGCCCGGGTCGCTATTCGCCAGGGTTCAAAATCCTGGTCTTCGCCAAACAACTGCTTTCTTCAGATAGAGGAAGATTGGGGAAGAGTGAAGGATATGATGGAAGAGTGAGGGATATGAGGGCAGAGTGAGGAATATGAGGGAAGAGTGAGGAATACGAGGGAAGAGTGAAGAATATGAGGGAAGAATGAGGGAGATGACGATGAATGAGGGAGATTGGGAAGGTTAGATGAAGGAAGAGTGAGGGAGACGGGGTCAGATTGAGGGAGATGAAGAAAATTAAGAGAAATAGGGAAGAATGAGGGAGATGATTGGATCTTTATTGTCACAGTCGGCTTACATTAACATTACAATGACGTTACTGTGAAAAGCCCCTAGTCGCCACTTTCCGGCGCCTGTCCGGGTACACAGAGGGAGAATTCGGAATGTCCAAGTCTTTCGGGACTTGTGGGAGGAAACCGGAGCACCCGGAGGAAACCCACGCAGACACGGGGAGAACGTGCAGACTTCGTACAGACAGTGAATCAGCCCTCAATCGAACCTGGGACCCGAGCGCTGTGAAGCAACAGTGCTAACCACTGTGCTAACGTGCCAGATTTGTTTCATGTCACGTGCACCGAGGTACAGTGAAAAGTAATTTTCTGCGTGCAGCTCAAACAGATTATTTAGTACAAGAAAAGAAAATACACAATAGTGCAACACAAGGTCCACAATGTAAATACATAGACACAGACACCGGGGGCAGCATTCAGGAGTGTAGTATTAATCAGACCAGTCCATTAGAGGGTCGTTTAGGAATCTGGTAACAGCAGGGAAGAAGCGGGTTGTGAATCTGTTTGTGCGTGTTCTCAGACTTTTGTATCTCCTGCCTGATGGAAGAAGTATGGATGAGTGAGTGGGCCGGGTGGGAGGGGTCTTTGATAATGCTGCCCGCTTTCCCCAGGCAGCGGGAGGTGTAGACAGAGTCAATGGATGGGAGGCGGGTTCGCATGATGGGCTGGGCTGTGTTCACGACTCTCTGAAGTTCCTTGCGGTCCTGGGCCGAGCAGTTGCCATGCCAGGCTGTGATGCAGTCAGGTAGGATGCATTCTATGGTGCATCTGTAAAAGTTGTTAAAGGTCAATGTGGACATACCGAATTCCCTTAGCATCCTGAGGAGGGAGAGGCGTTGTTGTGCTTTCTTGGTCATAGAGTCAACATGGGTGGACCAGGACAGCTTTTTGCTGATGTGCACCGCTAGAAATTTGAAGCTGTCAGCCATCTCCCCACCTCGGCCCCGTTGATGCTGACAGGGGTGTGGACATTACTTTGCTTGCTGAAGTCAATGACCAGCTCTTTAATTTTGCTGACATTGAGGGACAGATAGTTGTTGTTGCGCCACTCCACTAGGTTCTCTATCTCCCTCCTTTATTCTGACTCGTCGTTATTCGAGATCCAACCCACTGTGGTCGTGTCATCAGCAAACTTGTAGATGGAGTTGGAAACAAAATTTGCCACGCAGTCGTGTGTGTACAGGGAGAATAGTAGGAAGCTAAGTACGCAGCCTTGCGGGGTCCAGATGAGGGAAGAATGAGGGAGATGGGGAATAGTGAGGAAGATGAGGGAAGAATGAGGGAGATGGGGGAGATGGGCAGAGTGAGGGAGACTCTGGGTAGAGTGAGGGTGATGGGATAGAGTGATGGAGACGGGGAGAAGAGCTTCTTTACACTTCGATTGGAGCGTACAGGCTGCCACCGTAAGTGAGAGAGATCAACACTCGCTCCGCGCTGTCCATCTCTATCTGACAGTTCTAACTCTCATGGCTCATGTGCTTTCCATGTCGATTTAGTTTTGGGATATTTTTTATGCCAGTACATTATAATAACTCACTTAATTAACTGCTTCGAAATCACTGCTGTGTTGATCCCGTTTTGGGTGAATTGCTTCCACAGCCTGAAGTTTACACAGTGCCTGTGGACCTGGACTTGAGTGGGAGTCACTGGATTCAATAAAAGAGACATTGAAGGGTGATTGGTGCCAATCTGTTTGCCCTCTTGTTCCTGATTTGTGAATTCTATATCAGAGGGCAGTCCCTCTTTCTCTTGTTATTCCTTCCTCTTTCTGTGACTGGTATTCGAGTTACGTGAACCGTAGTGAGAGTCAGTTACATCTGAAACTTCAGCAGTATCAGATTATACTCGGTGTGAAAGATCAGGAATTTCACCTTTGAAAAACCAGCTTGTTTAAAATGTTTGACTGGATTCTCTCAGCGCTAACTCTGGCCCTCGGTCTCACAATCAGGAAGTAAACACCCAGGGTTGACTTTGTTTGGTGTGGTTATGTTTTGGAATTTGATTTGCTGGTTATTGGTGGGCGACGTGTATTTTGGGTCAGATATTTCTGTTTTGGAAGGTGATAGTTTGGGATTCCTCGCGGTTCGATGGGAAAGTCGGAGATAAGACTGAGTCCCCAGCCCAGTTATCGGTGTGTGTCAGACTGCTGGACTTGGAGGCCAATCAGCTGCTCTTCGAGCTCGAGAAGCCACCCAAACGTTTTCCTGCAGCCTCCCAGAGAATAATCATTTCCACACCAGGGCTGACATCACCTGTCAGTTCAAGCTGATATTAAACTAAAAGGCAGAGACAATAGAAAATGTGAAAAGGAAAGAGATACAGAGAGAGTGAGAGAGAATAGTGAGGAAAGGAATGCAGGAAAAGACTGTGAAGAATGATCGATGAGAAGGAAATGGCAGGTTTGTTCCCTGAGAATGTTGCAGTCCTTCAGGGAAACAAATTGGATTTGATACGGGTAAAGGCAGTGACTGTGGAGTAAGTGATGGGATTTAAGATCGATAAATCTCAAGGACCTGATGGTTTCATAGAACATAGAACATAGAACATAGAACAATACAGCGCAGTACAGGCCCTTCGGCCCACGATGTTGTACCGAAACAAAAGCCATCTAACCTACACTATGCCATTATCATCCATATGTTTATCCAATAAACTTTTAAATGCCCTCAATGTTGGCGAGTTCACTACTGTAGCAGGTAGGGCATTCCACGGCCTTACTACTCTTTGCGTAAAGAACCTACCTCTGACCTCTGTCCTATATCTATTACCCCTCAGTTTAAAGTTATGTCCCCTCGTGCCAGCCATATCCATCCGCGGGAGAAAGCTCTCACTGTCCACCCTATCCAACCCCCTGATCATTTTGTATGCCTCTATTAAGTCTCCTCTTAACCTTCTTCTCTCCAACGAAAACAACCTCAAGTCCATCAGCCTTTCCTCATAAGATTTTCCCTTAGTATCGTCTGCAAATTTACTCACCCACCCTTCTGCGCCTTCCTCTAGGTCATTGATAAAAATGACAAACAGCAACGGCCCCAGAACAGATCCTTGTGGTACTCCACTTGTGACTGTACTCCATTCTGAACATTTCCCATCAACCACCACCCTCTGTCTTCTTTCAGCTAGCCAATTTCTGATTCACATCTCTGAATCACCCTCAATCCCCAGTCTCCGTATTTTTTGCAATAGCCTACCATGGGGAACCTTATCAAACGCTTTGCTGAAATCCATATACACCACATCAACTGCTCTACCCTCGTCTACCTGTTCAGTCACCTTCTCAAAGAACTCAATAAGGATTGTGAGGCATGACCTACCCTTCACAAAGCCATGCTGACTATCCCTGATCATATTATTCCTATCTAGATGATTATAAATCTTGTCTCTTATAATCCCCTCCAAGACTTTACCCACTACAGACGTGAGGCTCACCGGTCTATAGTTGCCGGGGTTGTCTCTGCTCCCCTTTTTGAACAAAGGGATCACATTTGCTGTCCTCCAGTCCTCTGGCACTATTCCTGTTGCCAATGATGACATAAAAATCAAAGCCAAAGGTCCAGCAATCTCTTCCCTGGCCTCCCAGAGAATCCTAGGATAAATCCCATCAGGTCCCGGGGACTTATCTATTTTCAGCCTGTCCAGAATTGCCAACACCTCTTCCCTACGTACCTCAATGCCATCTATTCTATTAGCCTGGGGCTCAGCATTCTCCTCCACAACATTATCCTTTTTCCTGAGTGAATACTGACGAAAAATATTCATTTAGTATCTCGCCTATCTCTTCAGACTCCACACACAATTTCCCATCCCTGTCCTTGACTGGTCCTACTCTTTCCCTAGTCATTCGCTTATTCCTGACATACCTATAGAAAGCTTTTGGGTTTTCCTTGATCCTTCCTGCACTGTGAGATAGCAGTGTTAACCCGCGTCCCTGGCACTGTGAGATAGCAGTGTTAACCCGGGTCCCTGGCACTGTGAGACAGCAGTGTTAACCCGGGTCCCTGGCACTGTGATACAGCAGTGTTAACCCGGGTCCCTGGTACTGTGAGACAGCAGTGTTAACCCGGGTCCCTGGCACTGTGAGACAGCTGTGTGAACCCGGGTCCCTGGCACTGTGAGACAGCAGTGTTAACCCGGGTCCCTGGCACTGTGAGACAGCAGTGTTAACTCGGGTCCCTGGCACTGTGAGACAGCAGTGTTAACCCGGGTCCCTGGCACTGTGAGACAGCAGTGTTAACCCGGGTCCCTGGCACTGTGCGACAGCAGTGTTAACCCGGGTCCCTGGCACTGTGAGACAGCAGTGTTAACCCGGGTCCCTGGCACTGTGAGACAGCAGTGTTAACCCGGGTCCCTGGCACTGTGAGACAGCAGTGTCAACCCGGGTCCCTGGCACTGTGAGATAGCTGTGTTAACCCGGGTCCCTGGCACTGTGAGACAGCAGTGTTAACCCTGGTCCCTGATACTGTGAGACAGCAGTGTTATCCCGGGTCCCTGGCACTGTGAGACAGCAGTGTTAACCCGGGTCCCTGGCACTGTGAGACAGCAGTATTAACCTGGGTCCCTGGCACTGTGAGACAGCAGTGTTAACCCGGGTCCCTGGCACTGTGAGACAGCTGTGTGAACCCGGGTCCCTGGCACTGTGAGACAGCAGTGTTAACCCGGGTCCCTGGCACTGTGAGATAGCAGTGTTAAACCGGGTCCCTGGCACTGTGAGACAGCAGTGTTAACTCGGGTCCCTGGCACTGTGAGACAGCAGTGTTAACCCGGGTCCCTGGCACTGTGAGACAGCAGTGTTAACCCGGGTCCCTGGCACTGTGCGACAGCAGTGTTAACCCGGGTCCCTGGCACTGTGAGACAGCAGTGTTAACTCGGGTCCCTGGCACTGTGAGACAGCAGTGTTAACCCGGGTCCCTGGCACTGTGAGACAGCAGTGTTAACCCGGGTCCCTGGCACTGTGCGACAGCAGTGTTAACCCGGGTCCCTGGCACTGTGAGACAGCAGTGTTAACCCGGGTCCCTGGCACTGTGAGACAGCAGTGTTAACCCGGGTCCCTGGCACTGTGAGACAGCAGTGTCAACCCGGGTCCCTGGCACTGTGAGATAGCTGTGTTAACCCGGGTCCCTGGCACTGTGAGACAGCAGTGTTAACCCTGGTCCCTGATACTGTGAGACAGCAGTGTTATCCCGGGTCCCTGGCACTGTGAGACAGCAGTGTTAACCCGGGTCCCTGGCACTGTGAGACAGCAGTATTAACCTGGGTCCCTGGCACTGTGAGACAGCAGTGTTAACCCGGGTCCCTGGCACTGTGAGACAGCTGTGTGAACCCGGGTCCCTGGCACTGTGAGACAGCAGTGTTAACCCGGGTCCCTGGCACTGTGAGATAGCAGTGTTAAACCGGGTCCCTGGCACTGTGAGACAGCAGTGTTAACTCGGGTCCCTGGCACTGTGAGACAGCAGTGTTAACCCGGGTCCCTGGCACTGTGAGACAGCAGTGTTAACCCGGGTCCCTGGCACTGTGCGACAGCAGTGTTAACCCGGGTCCCTGGCACTGTGAGACAGCAGTGTTAACCCGGGTCCCTGGCACTGTGAGACAGCAGTGTTAACCCGGGTCCCTGGCACTGTGAGACAGCAGTGTCAACCCGGGTCCCTGGCACTGTGAGATAGCTGTGTTAACCCGGGTCCCTGGCACTGTGAGACAGCAGTGTTAACCCTGCTCCCTGATACTGTGAGACAGCAGTGTTATCCCGGGTCCCTGGCACTGTGAGACAGCAGTGTTAACCCGGGTCCCTGGCACTGTGAGACAGCAGTATTAACCTGGGTCCCTGGCACTGTGAGACAGCAGTGTTAACCCGGGTCCCTGGCACTGTGAGACAGCAGTGTTAACCCGGGTCCCTGGCACTATGAGACGGCAGTGTTAACCCGGGTCCCTGGCACTGTGAGACAGCAGTGTTAACCCGTGTCCCTGGCACTGTGAGACAGCAGTGTTAACCCAGGTCCCTGGCACTGTGAGACAGCAGTGTTAAACCGGGTCCCTGGCACTGTGAGATAGCAGTGTTAACCCGGGTCCCTGGTACTGTGAGACAGCAGTGTTAACCCTGGTCGCTGGCACTGTGAGACAGCAGTGTTAACCCGGGTCCCTGGCACTGTGAGACAGCAGTGTTAACCCGGGTCCCTGGCACTGTGAGATAGCAGTGTTAACCCGGGTCCCTGGCACAGTGAGACAGCAGTGTTAACCCGGGTCCCTGGCACTGTGAGACAGCAGTGTTAACCTGGGTCCCTGGCACTGTGAGGCAGCAGTGTTAACCCGGGTCCCTGGCACTGTGAGATAGCAGTGTTAACCCGGGTCCCTGCCACTGTAAGACAGCAGTGTTAACCCGGGTCCCAGGCACTGTGAGACAGCAGTGTTAACCCGGGTCCCTGGCACTGTGAGACAGCAGTGTTAACCCGGGTCCCTGGCACTGTGAGACAGCAGTGTTAACCCGGGTCCCTGGCACTGTGAGGCAGCAGTGTTAACCCGGGTCCCTGGCACTGTGAGACAGCAGTGGTACCCCGGGTCCCTGGCACTGTGAGACAGCAGTGTTAACCCGGGTCCCTGGCACTGTGAGACAGCAGTGTTAACCCGGGTCCCTGGCACTGTGAGACAGCAGCGTTAACCCGGGTCCCTGGCATTGTGAGACAGCAGCGTTAACCCGGGTCCCTGGCACTGTGAGACAGCACTGTTAACCCGGGTCCCTGGCACTGTGAGACAGCAGCGTTAACCCGGGTCCCTGGCATTGTGAGACAGCAGCGTTAACCCGGGTCCCTGGCACTGTGAGACAGCACTGTTAACCCGGGTCCCTGGCACTGTGAGAGAGCAGTGTTAACCCAGGTCCCTGACACTGTGAGACAGCAGTGTTAACCCGGGTCCCTGGCACTGTGAGACAGCAGTGTTAACCCGGGTCCCTGGCACTGTGAGATAGCAGTGTTAACCCGGGACCCTGGCACTGTGAGACGGCAGTGTTAACCCGGGTCTCTCGCACTGTGAGACGGCAGTGTTAACCCGGGTCCCTGGCACTGTGAGGCAGCAGTGTTAACACGGGTCCCTGGCACTGTGAGACAGCAGTGTTAACCCGTGTCCCTGGCACTGTGAGACAGCAGTGCTAACCCGGGTCCCTGGCACTGTGAGACAGCAGTGTTAACCCGGGTCCCTGGCACTGTGAGACAGCAGTATTAACCCAGGTCCCTGGCATTGTGAGACAGCAGTGATAACCCGGGTCCCTGGCACTGTGAGACAGCAGAGTTAACCCGGGTCCCTGGCACTGTGAGACAGCAGTGTTAACCCGCGTCCCTGGCACTGTGAGACAGCTGTGTTAACCCGGGTCCCTGGCACTGTGAGACAGCAGTGTTAACCGGGGTCCCTGGCACTGTGAGACAGCAGTGTTAACCCGGGTCCCTGGCACTGTGAGACAGCAGTGGTAACCCGGGTCCCTGGCACTGTGAGACAGCAGTATTAACCTGGGTCCCTGGCACTGTGAGACAGCAGTGCTAACCCGGGTCCCTGGCACTGTGAGACAGCAGTGTCAACCCGGCTCCCTGGCACTATGAGACGGCAGTGTTAACCCGGGTCCCTGGCACTGTGAGGCAGCAGTGTTAACCCGGGTCCCTGGCACTGTGAGACAGCCGTGTTAACCCGGGTCCCTTGCACTGTGAGACAGCAGTGTTAACCCGGGTCCCTGGCACAGTGAGACAGCAGTGTTAACCCGGGTCCCTGGTACTGTGAGACAGCAGTGTTAACCCGGGTCCCTGGCACTGTGAGACAGCAGTGTTAACCCGGGTCCCTGGCACTATGAGACGGCAGTGTTAACCCGGGTCCCTGGCACTGTGAGACAGCAGTGTTAACCCGTGTCCCTGGCACTGTGAGACAGCATTGTTAACCCAGGTCCCTGGCACTGTGAGACAGCAGTGTTAACCCGGGTCCCTGGCACTGTGAGATAGCAGTGTTAACCCGGGTCCCTGGTACTGTGAGACAGCAGTGTTAACCCTGGTCCCTGGCACTGTGAGACAGCAGTGTTAACCCGGGTCCCTGGCACTGTGAGACAGCAGTGTTAACCCGGGTCCCTGGCACTGTGAGATAGCAGTGTTAACCCGGGTCCCTGGCACAGTGAGACAGCAGTGTTAACCCGGGTCCCTGGCACTGTGAGACAGCAGTGTTAACCGAGTACACTGGCACTGTGAGACAGCAGTGTTAACCCGGGTCCCTGGCACTGTGAGACAGCAGTGTTAACCCGGGTCGCTGGCACTGTGAGACAGCAGTGTTAACCCTGGTCCCTGGCACTGTGAGATAGCAGTGTTAACCCGGGTCCCTGGCACTGTGAGACAGCAGTGTTAACCCGGGTCCCTGGCACTGTGAGACAGCAGTGTTAACCCGGGTCCCTGGCACTGTGAGACAGCAGTGTTAACCCTGGTCCCTGGCACTGTGAGGCAGCAGTGTTAACCCGGGTCCCTGGCACTGTGAGACAGCAGTGTTAACCCGGGTCCCTGGCTCTGTGAGACAGCAGTGTTAACCCGGTTCCCCGGCACTGTGAGACAGAAGTGTTAACCCGGGTCCCTGGCACTGTGAAACTGCAGTGTTAACCCGGTCCCTGGCACTGTGAGACAGCAGTGTTAACCCGGGTCCCTGGCACTGTGAGACAGCAGTGTTAACCCGGGTCCCTGGCACTGTGAGACAGCAGTGTGAACCCGGGTCCCTGGCACTGTGAGACAGCAGTGTTAACTCGGGTCCCTGGCACTGTGAGACAGCAGTGTTATCCCGGGTCGCTGACACTGTGAGACAGCAGTGTTAACCCGGGTCCCTGGCACTGTGAGACAGCAGTGTTAACCCAGGACACTGGCACTGTGAGACAGCAGTGTTAACCCGGGTCCCTGGCACTGTGAGATAGCAGTGTTAACCCGGGTCGCTGGCACTGTGAGAGAGCAGTGTTATCCCTGGTCCCTGGCACTGTGTGATAGCAGTGTTAACCCGGGTCCCTGGCACTGTGAGACAGCAGTGTTAACCCGGGTCCCTGGCACTGTGAGACAGCAGTGTTAACCCGGGTCCCTGGCACTGTGAGACAGCAGTGTTAACCCTGGTCCCTGGCACTGTGAGGCAGCAGTGTTAACCCGGGTCCCTGGCACTGTGAGACAGCAGTGTTAACCCGGGTCCCTGGCTCTGTGAGACAGCAGTGTTAACCCGGTTCCCTGGCACTGTGAGACAGCAGTGTTAACCCGGGTCCCTGGCACTGTGAAACAGCAGTGTTAACCCGGTCCCTGGCACTGTGAGACAGCAGTGTTAACCCGGGTCCCTGGCACTGTGAGACAGCAGTGTTAACCCGGGTCCCTAGCTCTGTGAGACAGCAGTGTTAACCCGGGTCCCTGGCACTGTGAGACAGCAGTGTTAACCCGGGTCCCTGGCTCTGTGAGACAGCAATATTAACCCGGGTCCCTGGCAATGTGAGGCAGCAGTGTTAACCCGGGTCCCTGGCACTGTGAGACAGCAGTGTTAACCCGGGTCCCTTGCACTGTGAGACAGCAGTGTTAACCCGGTCACTGGCACTGTGAGACAGCAGTGTTAACTCGGGTCCCTGGCACTGTGAGACAGCAGTGTTAACCCGGGTCCCTGGCACTGTGAGACAGCTGTGTTAACCCGGGTCCCTGGCACTGTGAGACAGCAGTGTTAACCCGGGTGCCTGGCACTGTGAGACGGCAGTGTTATCCCGGGTCCCTGGCACTGTGAGACAGCTGTGTTAACCCGGGTCCCTGGCACTGTGAGACAGCAGTGTTAACCCGGGTCCCTGGCACTGTGAGACAGCAGTGTTAACCCGGGTCCCTGGCACTGTGAGACAGCAGTGTTAACCCGGATCCCTGGCACTGTGAGACAGCGGTGTTAACCCGGGTCCCTGTCACTGTGAGACAGCAGTGTTAACCCGGGTCCCTGGCACTGTGAGACAGCAGTGTTAACCCGGGTCACTGGCTCTGTGAGACAGCAGTGTTAACCCGGGTCCCTGGCACTGTGAGACAGCAGTGTTAACCCGGGTCCCTGGCTCTGTGAGACAGCAATGTTAACCCGGGTCCCTGGCACTGTGAGGCAGCAGTGTTAACCCGGGTCCCTGGCACTGTGAGACAGCCGTGTTACCCCGGGGCCCTTGCACTGTGAGACAGCAGTGTTAACCCGGGTCCCTGGCACTGTGAGACAGCAGTGTTAACCCGGGTCCCTGGTACTGTGAGACAGCATTGTTAACCCGGGTCCCTGGCACTGTGAGACAGCTGTGTGAACCCGGGTCCCTGGCACTGTGAGACAGCAGTGTTAACCCGGGTCCCTGGCACTGTGAGATAGCAGTGTTAACCCGGGTCCCTGGCACTGTGAGACAGCAGTGTTAACTCGGGTACCTGGCACTGTGAGACAGCAGTGTTAACCCGGGTCCCTGGCACTGTGAGACAGCAGTGTTAACCCGGGTCCCTAGCACTGTGCGACAGCAGTGTTAACCCGGGTCCCAGGCACTGTGAGACAGCAGTGTTAACCCGGGTCCCTGGCACTGTGAGACAGCAGTGTTAACCCGGTGTCCCTGGCACTGTGAGACAGCAGTGTCAACCCGGGTCCCTGGCACTGTGAGATAGCTGTGTTAACCCGGGTCCCTGGCACTGTGAGACAGCAGTGTTAACCCTGGTCCCTGATACTGTGAGACAGCAGTGTTATCCCGGGTCCCTGGCACTGTGAGACAGCAGTGTTAACCCGGGTCCCTGGCACTGTGAGACAGCAGTATTAACCTGGGTCCCTGGCACTGTGAGACAGCAGTGTTAACCCGGGTCCCTGGCACTGTGAGACAGCAGTGTTAACCCGGGTCCCTGGCACTATGAGACGGCAGTGTTAACCCGGGTCCCTGGCACTGTGAGACAGCAGTGTTAACCCGTGTCCCTGGCACTGTGAGACAGCAGTGTTAACCCAGGTCCCTGGCACTGTGAGACAGCAGTGTTAACCCGGGTCCCTGGCACTGTGAGATAGCAGTGTTAACCCGGGTCCCTGGTACTGTGAGACAGCAGTGTTAACCCTGGTCCCTGGCACTGTGAGACAGCAGTGTTAACCCGGGTCCCTGGCACTGTGAGACAGCAGTGTTAACCCGGGTCCCTGGCACTGTGAGATAGCAGTGTTAACCCGGGTCCCTGGCACAGTGAGACAGCAGTGTTAACCCGGGTCCCTGGCACTGTGAGACAGCAGTGTTAACCCGGGTCCCTGGCACTGTGAGGCAGCAGTGTTAACCCGGGTCCCTGGCACTGTGAGATAGCAGTGTTAACCCGGGTCCCTGGCACTGTGAGACAGCAGTGTTAACCCGGGTCCCAGGCACTGTGAGACAGCAGTGTTAACCCGGGTCCCTGGCACTGTGAGACAGCAGTGTTAACCCGGGTCCCTGGCACTGTGAGACAGCAGTGTTAACCCGGGTCCCTGGCACTGTGAGGCAGCAGTGTTAACCCGGGTCCCTGGCACTGTGAGACAGCAGTGGTACCCCGGGTCCCTGGCACTGTGAGACAGCAGTGTTAACCCGGGTCCCTGGCACTGTGAGACAGCAGTGTTAACCCGGGTCCCTGGCACTGTGAGACAGCAGCGTTAACCCGGGTCCCTGGCATTGTGAGACAGCAGCGTTAACCCGGGTCCCTGGCACTGTGAGACAGCACTGTTAACCCGGGTCCCTGGCACTGTGAGTCAGCAGTGTTTACCCGGGTCCCTGGCACTGTGAGATAGCAGTGTTAACCCGCGTCCCTGGCACTGTGAGATAGCAGTGTTAACCCGGGTCCCTGGCACTGTGAGACAGCAGTGTTAACCCGGGTCCCTGGCACTGTGAGACAGCAGTGTTAACCCAGGTCCCTGGCAATGTGAGATAGCAGTGTTAACCCTGGACCCTGGCACTGTGAGACGGCAGTGTTAACCCGGGTCTCTCGCACTGTGAGACAGCAGTGTTAACCCGGGTCCCTGGCACTGTGAGGCAGCAGTGTTAACACGGGTCCCTGGCACTGTGAGACAGCAGTGTTAACCCGGGTCACTGGCACTGGGAGACAGCAGTGTTAACCCGGGTCCCTGGCACTGTGAGACAGCAGTGTTAACCCGGGTCCCTGGCACTGTGAGACAGCAGTGTTAACCCGTGTCCCTGGCACTGTGAGACAGCAGTGTTAACCCGGGTCCCTGGCACTGTGAGACAGCAGTGTTAACCCGGGTCCCTGGCACTGTGAGACAGCAGTGTTAACCCGGATCCCTGGCACTGTGAGACAGCGGTGTTAACCCGGGTCCCTGTCACTGTGAGACGGCAGTGTTAACCCGGGTCCCTGGCACTGTGAGACAGCAGTGTTAACCCGTGTCCCTGGCACTGTGAGACAGCAGTGTTAACCCAGGTCCCTGGCACTGTGAGACAGCAGTGTTAACCCGGGTCCCTGGCACTGTGAGATAGCAGTGTTAACCCGGGTCCCTGGTACTGTGAGACAGCAGTGTTAACCCTGGTCCCTGGCACTGTGAGACAGCAGTGTTAACCCGGGTCCCTGGCACTGTGAGACAGCAGTGTTAACCCGGGTCCCTGGCACTGTGAGATAGCAGTGTTAACCCGGGTCCCTGGCACAGTGAGACAGCAGTGTTAACCCGGGTCCCTGGCACTGTGAGACAGCAGTGTTAACCCGGGTCCCTGGCACTGTGAGGCAGCAGTGTTAACCCGGGTCCCTGGCACTGTGAGATAGCAGTGTTAACCCGGGTCCCTGGCACTGTGAGACAGCAGTGTTAACCCGGGTCCCAGGCACTGTGAGACAGCAGTGTTAACCCGGGTCCCTGGCACTGTGAGACAGCAGTGTTAACCCGGGTCCCTGGCACTGTGAGACAGCAGTGTTAACCCGGGTCCCTGGCACTGTGAGGCAGCAGTGTTAACCCGGGTCCCTGGCACTGTGAGACAGCAGTGGTACCCCGGGTCCCTGGCACTGTGAGACAGCAGTGTTAACCCGGGTCCCTGGCACTGTGAGACAGCAGTGTTAACCCGGGTCCCTGGCACTGTGAGACAGCAGCGTTAACCCGGGTCCCTGGCATTGTGAGACAGCAGCGTTAACCCGGGTCCCTGGCACTGTGAGACAGCACTGTTAACCCGGGTCCCTGGCACTGTGAGTCAGCAGTGTTTACCCGGGTCCCTGGCACTGTGAGATAGCAGTGTTAACCCGCGTCCCTGGCACTGTGAGATAGCAGTGTTAACCCGGGTCCCTGGCACTGTGAGACAGCAGTGTTAACCCGGGTCCCTGGCACTGTGAGACAGCAGTGTTAACCCAGGTCCCTGGCAATGTGAGATAGCAGTGTTAACCCTGGACCCTGGCACTGTGAGACGGCAGTGTTAACCCGGGTCTCTCGCACTGTGAGACAGCAGTGTTAACCCGGGTCCCTGGCACTGTGAGGCAGCAGTGTTAACACGGGTCCCTGGCACTGTGAGACAGCAGTGTTAACCCGGGTCACTGGCACTGGGAGACAGCAGTGTTAACCCGGGTCCCTGGCACTGTGAGACAGCAGTGTTAACCCGGGTCCCTGGCACTGTGAGACAGCAGTGTTAACCCGTGTCCCTGGCACTGTGAGACAGCAGTGTTAACCCGGGTCCCTGGCACTGTGAGACAGCAGTGTTAACCCGGGTCCCTGGCACTGTGAGACAGCAGTGTTAACCCGGATCCCTGGCACTGTGAGACAGCGGTGTTAACCCGGGTCCCTGTCACTGTGAGACAGCAGTGTTAACCCGGGTCCCTGGCACTGTGAGACAGCAGTGTTAACCCGGGTCACTGGCTCTGTGAGACAGCAGTGTTAACCCGGGTCCCTGGCACTGTGAGACAGCAGTGTTAACCCGGGTCCCTGGCTCTGTGAGACAGCAATGTTAACCCGGGTCCCTGGCACTGTGAGGCAGCAGTGTTAACCCGGGTCCCTGGCACTGTGAGACAGCCGTGTTACCCCGGGGCCCTTGCACTGTGAGACAGCAGTGTTAACCCGGGTCCCTGGCACTGTGAGACAGCAGTGTTAACCCGGGTCCCTGGTACTGTGAGACAGCATTGTTAACCCGGGTCCCTGGCACTGTGAGACAGCTGTGTGAACCCGGGTCCCTGGCACTGTGAGACAGCAGTGTTAACCCGGGTCCCTGGCACTGTGAGATAGCAGTGTTAACCCGGGTCCCTGGCACTGTGAGACAGCAGTGTTAACTCGGGTACCTGGCACTGTGAGACAGCAGTGTTAACCCGGGTCCCTGGCACTGTGAGACAGCAGTGTTAACCCGGGTCCCTGGCACTGTGCGACAGCAGTGTTAACCCGGGTCCCAGGCACTGTGAGACAGCAGTGTTAACCCGGGTCCCTGGCACTGTGAGACAGCAGTGTTAACCCGGTGTCCCTGGCACTGTGAGACAGCAGTGTCAACCCGGGTCCCTGGCACTGTGAGATAGCTGTGTTAACCCGGGTCCCTGGCACTGTGAGACAGCAGTGTTAACCCTGGTCCCTGATACTGTGAGACAGCAGTGTTATCCCGGGTCCCTGGCACTGTGAGACAGCAGTGTTAACCCGGGTCCCTGGCACTGTGAGACAGCAGTATTAACCTGGGTCCCTGGCACTGTGAGACAGCAGTGTTAACCCGGGTCCCTGGCACTGTGAGACAGCAGTGTTAACCCGGGTCCCTGGCACTATGAGACGGCAGTGTTAACCCGGGTCCCTGGCACTGTGAGACAGCAGTGTTAACCCGTGTCCCTGGCACTGTGAGACAGCAGTGTTAACCCAGGTCCCTGGCACTGTGAGACAGCAGTGTTAACCCGGGTCCCTGGCACTGTGAGATAGCAGTGTTAACCCGGGTCCCTGGTACTGTGAGACAGCAGTGTTAACCCTGGTCCCTGGCACTGTGAGACAGCAGTGTTAACCCGGGTCCCTGGCACTGTGAGACAGCAGTGTTAACCCGGGTCCCTGGCACTGTGAGATAGCAGTGTTAACCCGGGTCCCTGGCACAGTGAGACAGCAGTGTTAACCCGGGTCCCTGGCACTGTGAGACAGCAGTGTTAACCCGGGTCCCTGGCACTGTGAGGCAGCAGTGTTAACCCGGGTCCCTGGCACTGTGAGATAGCAGTGTTAACCCGGGTCCCTGGCACTGTGAGACAGCAGTGTTAACCCGGGTCCCAGGCACTGTGAGACAGCAGTGTTAACCCGGGTCCCTGGCACTGTGAGACAGCAGTGTTAACCCGGGTCCCTGGCACTGTGAGACAGCAGTGTTAACCCGGGTCCCTGGCACTGTGAGGCAGCAGTGTTAACCCGGGTCCCTGGCACTGTGAGACAGCAGTGGTACCCCGGGTCCCTGGCACTGTGAGACAGCAGTGTTAACCCGGGTCCCTGGCACTGTGAGACAGCAGTGTTAACCCGGGTCCCTGGCACTGTGAGACAGCAGCGTTAACCCGGGTCCCTGGCATTGTGAGACAGCAGCGTTAACCCGGGTCCCTGGCACTGTGAGACAGCACTGTTAACCCGGGTCCCTGGCACTGTGAGTCAGCAGTGTTTACCCGGGTCCCTGGCACTGTGAGATAGCAGTGTTAACCCGCGTCCCTGGCACTGTGAGATAGCAGTGTTAACCCGGGTCCCTGGCACTGTGAGACAGCAGTGTTAACCCGGGTCCCTGGCACTGTGAGACTGCAGTGTTAACCCAGGTCCCTGGCAATGTGAGATAGCAGTGTTAACCCTGGACCCTGGCACTGTGAGACGGCAGTGTTAACCCGGGTCTCTCGCACTGTGAGACAGCAGTGTTAACCCGGTTCCCTGGCACTGTGAGACAGCAGTGTTAACCCGGGTCACTGGCTCTGTGAGACAGCAGTGTTAACCCGGGTCCCTGGCACTGTGAGACAGCAGTGTTAACCCGGGTCCCTGGCTCTGTGAGACAGCAATGTTAACCCGGGTCCCTGGCACTGTGAGGCAGCAGTGTTAACCTGGGTCCCTGGCACTGTGAGACAGCCGTGTTAACCCGGGTCCCTTGCACTGTGAGACAGCAGTGTTAACCCGGGTCCCTGGCACTGTGAGACAGCAGTGTTAACCCGGGTCCCTGGTACTGTGAGACAGCAGTGTTAACCCGGGTCCCTGGCACTGTGAGACAGCTGTGTGAACCCGGGTCCCTGGCACTGTGAGACAGCAGTGTTAACCCGGGTCCCTGGCACTGTGAGATAGCAGTGTTAACCCGGGTCCCTGGCACTGTGAGACAGCAGTGTTAACTCGGGTCCCTGGCACTGTGAGACAGCAGTGTTAACCCGGGTCCCTGGCACTGTGAGTCAGCAGTGTTAACCCGGGTCCCTGGCACTGTGCGACAGCAGTGTTAACCCGGGTCCCTGGCACTGTGAGACAGCAGTGTTAACCCGGGTCCCTGGCACTGTGAGACAGCAGTGTTAACCCGGTGTCCCTGGCACTGTGAGACAGCAGTGTCAACCCGGGTCCCTGGCACTGTGAGATAGCTGTCTTAACCCGGGTCCCTGGCACTGTGAGACAGCAGTGTTAACCCTGGTCCCTGATACTGTGAGACAGCAGTGTTATCCCGGGTCCCTGGCACTGTGAGACAGTAGTGTTAACCCGGGTCCATGGCACTGTGAGACAGCAGTATTAACCTGGGTCCCTGGCACTGTGAGACAGCAGTGTTAAGCCGGGTCCCTGGCACTGTGAGACAGCAGTGTTAACCCGGGTCCCTGGCACTATGAGACGGCAGTGTTAACCCGGGTCCCTGGCACTGTGAGACAGCAGTGTTAACCCGTGTCCCTGGCACTGTGAGATAGCAGTGTTAACCCGGGTCCCTGGTACTGTGAGACAGCAGTGTTAACCCTGGTCCCTGGCACTGTGAGACAGCAGTGTTAACCCGGGTCCCTGGCACTGTGAGACAGCAGTGTTAACCCGGGTCCCTGGTACTGTGAGACAGCAGTGTTAACCCGGGTCCCAGGCACTGTGAGACAGCAGTGTTAACCCGGGTCCCTGGCACTGTGAGACAGCAGTGTTAACCCGGGTCCCTGGCACTGTGAGACAGCTGTGTTAACCCAGGTCCCTGGCACTGTGAGGCAGCAGTGTTAACCCGGGTCCCTGGCACTGTGAGACAGCAGTGGTACCCCGGGTCCCTGGCACTGTGAGACAGCAGTGTTAACCCGGGTCCCTGGCACTGTGAGACAGCAGAGTTAACCCGGGTCCCTGGCACTGTGAGACAGCAGCGTTAACCCGGGTTCCTGGCATTGTGAGACAGCAGCGTTAACCCGGGTCCCTGGCACTGTGAGACAGCACTGTTAACCCGGGTCCCTGGCACTGTGAGTCAGCAGTGTTTACCCGGGTCCCTGGCACTGTGAGATAGCAGTGTTAACCCGGGTCCCTGGCACTGTGAGATAGCAGTGTTAACCCGGGTCCCTGGCACTGTGAGACAGCAGTGTTAACCCGGGTCCCTGGCACTGTGAGACAGCAGTGTTAACCCGGGTCGCTGGCAATGTGAGATAGCAGTGTTAACCCGGGACCCTGGCACTGTGAGACGGCAGTGTTAACCCGGGTCTCTCGCACTGTGAGACAGCAGTGTTAACCCGGGTCCCTGGCACTGTGAGGCAGCAGTGTTAACACGGGTCCCTGGCACTGTGAGACAGCAGTGTTAACCCGGGTCACTGGCACTGGGAGACAGCAGTGTTAACCCGGGTCCCTGGCACTGTGAGACAGCAGTGTTAACCCGGGTCCCTGGCACTGTGAGACAGCAGTGTTAACCCGTGTCCCTGGCACTGTGAGACAGCAGTGCTAACCCGGGTCCCTGGCACTGTGAGACAGCAGTGTTAACCCGGGTCCCTGGCACTGTGAGACAGCAGTATTAACCCAGGTCCCTGGCATTGTGAGACAGCAGTGATAACCCGGGTCCCTGGCACTTTGAGACAGCAGTGCTAACCCGGGTCCCTGGCACTGTGAGACAGCAGTGTTAACCCGGGTCCCTGGCACTGTGAGACAGCTGTGTTAACCCGGGTCCCTGGCACTGTGAGACAGCAGTGTTAACCTGGGTCCCTGGCACTGTGAGACAGCAGTGTTAACCCGGGTCCCTGGCACTGTGAGACAGCAGTGGTAACCCGGGTGCCTGGCACTGTGAGACAGCAGTATTAACCTGGGTCCCTGGCACTGTGAGACAGCAGTGTTAACCCGGGTCCCTGGCACTGTGAGACAGCAGTGTTAACCCGGCTCCCTGGCACTATGAGACGGCAGTGTTAACCCGGGTTCCTGGCACTGTGAGGCAGCAGTGTTAACCCGGGTCCCTGGCACTGTGAGACAGCTGTGTTAACCCGGGTCCCTTGCACTGTGAGACAGCAGTGTTAACCCGGGTCCCTGGCACTATGAGACAGCAGTGTTAACCCGGGTCCCTGGTACTGTGAGACAGCAGTGTTAACCCGGGTCCCTGGCACTGTGAGACAGCAGTGTTAACCCGGGTCCCTGGCACTATGAGACGGCAGTGTTAACCCGGGTCCCTGGCACTGTGAGACAGCAGTGTTAACCCGTGTCCCTGGCACTGTGAGACAGCATTGTTAACCCGGGTCACTGGCACTGTGAGACAGCAGTGTTAACCTGGGTCCCTGGCACTGTGAGGCAGCAGTGTTAACCCGGGTCCCTGGCACTGTGAGATAGCAGTGTTAACCCGGGTCCCTGGCACTGTGAGACAGCAGTGTTAACCCGGGTCCCAGGCACTGTGAGACAGCAGTGTTAACCCGGGTCCCTGGCACTGTGAGACAGCAGTGTTAACCCGGGTCCCTGGCACTGTGAGACAGCAGTGTTAACCCAGGTCCCTGGCACTGTCAGGCAGCAGTGTTAACCCGGGTCCCTGGCACTGTGAGACAGCAGTGGTACCCCGGGTCCCTGGCACTGTGAGACAGCAGTGTTAACCCGGGTCCATGGCACTGTGAGACAGCAGTGTTAACCCGGGTCCCTGGCATTGTGAGACAGCAGCGTTAACCCGGGTCCCTGGCACTGTGGGACAGCACTGTTAACCCGGGTCCCTGGCACTGTGAGTCAGCAGTGTTTAACCGGGTCCCTGGCACTGTGAGATAGCAGTGTTAACCCGGGTCCCTGGCACTGTGAGATAGCAGTGTTAACCCGGGTCCCTGGCACTGTGAGACAGCAGTGTTAACCCGGGTCCCTGGCACTGTGAGACAGCAGTGTTAACCCGGGTCCCTGGCACTGTGAGACAGCAGTGGTACCCCGGGTCCCTGGCACTGTGAGATAGCAGTGTTAACCCGGGACCCTGGCACTGTGAGACGGCAGTGTTAACCCGGGTCCCTGGCACTGTGAGACAGCAGTGTTAACCCGGGTCCCTGGCACTGTGAGGCAGCAGTGCTAACACGGGTCCCTGGCACTGTGAGACAGCAGTGTTAACCCGGGTCACTGGCACTGGGAGACAGCAGTGTTAACCCGGGTCCCTGGCACTGTGAGACAGCAGTGTTAACCCGGGTCCCTGGCACTGTGAGACAGCAGTGCTAACCCGTGTCCCTGGCACTGTGAGACAGCAGTGCCATCCCGGGTCCCTGGCACTGTGAGACAGCAGTGTTAACCCGGGTCCCTGGCACTGTGAGACAGCAGTATTAACCCAGGTCCCTGGCATTGTGAGACAGCAGTGATAACCCGGGTCCCTGGCACTGTGAGACAGCAGTGTTAACCCGGGTCCCTGGTACTGTGAGACAGCAGTGTTAACCCGGGTCCCTGGCACTGTGAGACAGCTGTGTTAACCCGGGTCCCTTGCACTGTGAGACAGCAGTGTTAACCTGGGTCCCTGGCACTGTGAGACAGCAGTGTTAACCCGGGTCCCTGGCACTGTGAGACAGCAGTGGTAACCCGGGTCCCTGGCACTGTGAGACAGCAGTATTAACCTGGGTCCCTGGCACTGTGAGACAGCAGTGTTAACCCGGGTCCCTGGCACTGTGAGACCGCAGTGTTAACCCCGCTCCCTGGCACTATGAGACGGCAGTGTTAACCCGTGTCCCTGGCACTGTGAGGCAGCAGTGTTAACCCGGGTTCCTGGCACTGTGAGACAGCCGTGTTAACCCGGGTCCCTGGCACTGTGAGACAGCAGTGTTAACTCGGGTCCCTGGCACTGTGAGACAGCAGTGTTAACCCAGGTCCCTGGCACTGTGAGACAGCAGTGTTAACCCGGGTCCCTGGCACTGTGCGACAGCAGTGTTAACCCGGGTCCCTGGCACTGTGAGACAGCAGTGTTATCCCGGGTCCCTGGCACTGTGAGACAGCAGTGTTAACCCGGGTCCCTGGCACTGTGAGACAGCAGCGTTAACCCGGGTCCCTGGCATTGTGAGACAGCAGCGTTAACCCGGGTCCCTGGCACTGTGAGAAAGCACTGTTAACCCGGGTCCCTGGCACTGTGAGTCAGCAGTGTTTACCCGGGTCCCTGGCACTGTGAGATAGCAGTGTTAACCCGGGTCCCTGGCACTGTGAGATAGCAGTGTTAACCCGGGTCCCTGGCACTGTGAGACAGCAGTGTTAACCCGGGTCCCTGGCACTGTGAGACAGCAGTGTTAACCCGGGTCCCTGGCACTGTGAGATAGCAGTGTTAACCCGGGACCCTGGCACTGTGAGACGGCAGTGTTAACCCGGGTCCCTGGCACTGTGAGACAGCAGTGTTAACCCGGGTCCCTGGCACTGTGAGGCAGCAGTGTTAACACGGGTCCCTGGCACTGTGAGACAGCAGTGTTAACCCGGGTCACTGGCACTGGGAGACAGCAGTGTTAACCCGGGTCCCTGGCACTGTGAGACAGCAGTGTTAACCCGGGTCCCTGGCACTGTGAGACAGCATTGTTAACCCGTGTCCCTGGCACTGTGAGACAGCAGTGCTAACCCGGGTCCCTGGCACTGTGAGACAGCAGTGTTAACCCGGGTCCCTGGCACTGTGAGACAGCAGTATTAACCCAGGTCCCTGGCATTGTGAGACAGCAGTGATAACCCGGGTCCCTGGCACTGTGAGACAGCAGTGTTAACCCGGGTCCCTGGCACTGTGAGACAGCAGTGTTAACCCGGGTCCCTGGCACTGTGAGACAGCTGTGTTAACCCGGGTCCCTGGCACTGTGAGACAGCAGTGTTAACCTGGGTCCCTGGCACTGTGAGACAGCAGTGTTAACCCGGGTCCCTGGCACTTGTGAGACAGCAGTGGTAACCCGGGTCCCTGGCACTGTGAGACAGCAGTATTAACCTGGTCCCTGGCACTGTGAGACAGCAGTGTTAATCGGGGTCCCTGGCACTGTGAGACAGCAGTGTTAACCCGGGTCCCTGGCACTATGAGACGGCAGTGTTAACCCGGGTCCCTGGCACTGTGAGGCAGCAGTGTTAACCCGGGTCCCTGGCACTGTGAGACAGCCGTGTTAACCCGGGTCCCTTGCACTGTGAGACAGCAGTGTTAACCCGGGTCCCTGGCACTGTGAGACAGCAGTGTTAACCCGGGTCCCTGGTACTGTGAGACAGCAGTGTTAACCCGGGTCCCTGGCACTGTGAGACAGCTGTGTGAACCCGGGTCCCTGGCACTGTGAGACAGCAGTGTTAACCCGGGTCCCTGGCACTGTGAGATAGCAGTGTTAACCCGGGTCCCTGGCACTGTGAGACAGCAGTGTTAACGCGGGTCCCTGGCACTGTGAGACAGCAGTGTTAACACAGGTCCCTGGCACTGTGAGACAGCAGTGTTAACCCGGGTCCCTGGCACTGTGCGACAGCAGTGTTAACCCGGGTCCCCGGCACTGTGAGACAGCAGTGTTAACCCGGGTCCCTGGCACTGTGAGACAGCAGTGTTAACCCGGGTCCCTGGCACTGTGAGACGGCAGCATTAACCCGGGTCCCTGGCATTGTGAGACAGCAGCGTTAACCCGGGTCCCTGGCACTGTGAGACAGCACTGTTAACCCGGGTCCCTGGCACTGTGAGTCAGCAGTGTTTACCCGGGTCCCTGGCACTGTGAGATAGCAGTGTTAACCCGGGTCCCTCGCACTGTGAGATAGCAGTGTTAACCCGGGTCCCTGGCACTGTGAGACAGCAGTGTTAACCCGGGTCCCTGGCACTGTGAGACAGCAGTGTTAACCCGGGTCCCTGGCACTGTGATATAGCAGTGTTAACCCGGGACCCTGGCACTGTGAGACGGTAGTGTTAACCCGGGTCCCTGGCACTGTGAGACAGCAGTGTTAACCCGGGTCCCTGGCACTGTGAGGCAGCAGTGTTAACACGGGTCCCTGGCACTGTGAGACAGCAGTGTTAACCTGGGTCACTGGCACTGGGAGACAGCAGTGTTAACCCGGGTCCCTGGCACTGTGAGACAGCAGTGTTAACCCGGGTCCCTGGCACTGTGAGACAGCAGTGTTAACCCGTGTCCCTGGCACTGTGAGACAGCAGTGCTAACCCGGGTCCCTGGCACTGTGAGACAGCAGTGTTAACCCGGGTCCCTGGCACTGTGAGACAGCAGTATTAACCCAGGTCCCTGGCATTGTGAGACAGCAGTGATAACCCGGGTCCCTGGCACTGTGAGACAGCAGTGTTAACCCGGGTCCCTGGCACTGTGAGACAGCAGTGTTAGCCCGGGTCCCTGGCACTGTGAGACAGCTGTGTTAACCCGGGTCCCTGGCACTGTGAGACAGCAGTGTTAACCTGGGTCCCTGGCACTGTGAGACAGCAGTGTTAACCCGAGTCCCTGGCACTGTGAGACAGCAGTGGTAACCCGGGTCCCTGGCACTGTGAGACAGCAGTATTAACCTGGGTCCCTGGCACTGTGAGACACCAGTGTTAACCCGGGTCCCTGGCACTGTGAGACAGCAGTGTTAACCCGGCTCCCTGGCACTATGAGACGGCAGTGTTAACCCGGGTCCCTGGCACTGTGAGGCAGCAGTGTTAACCCGGGTCCCTGGCACTGTGAGACAGCCGTGTTAACCCGGGTCCCTTGCACTGTGAGACAGCAGTGTTAACCCGGGTCCCTGGCACTGTGAGACAGCAGTGTTAACCCGGGTCCCTGGCTCTGTGAGACAGCAGTGTTAACCCGGGTCCCTGGCACTGTGAGACAGCTGTGTGAACCCGGGTCCCTGGCACTGTGAGACAGCAGTGTTAACCCGGGTCCCTGGCACTGTGAGATAGCAGTGTTAACCCGGGTCCCTGGCACTGTAAGACAGCAGTGTTAACTCGGGTCCCTGGCACTGTGAGACAGCAGTGTTAACCCAGGTCCCTGGCACTGTGAGACAGCAGTGTTAACCCGGGTCCCTGGCACTGTGCGACAGCAGTGTTAACCCGGGTCCCTGGCACTGTGAGACAGCAGTGTTAACCCGGGTCCCTGGCACTGTGAGACAGCAGTGTTAACCCGGGTCCCTGGCACTGTGAGACAGCAGTGTCAACCCGGGTCCCTGGCACAGTGAGATAGCAGTGTTAACCCGGGTCCCTGGCACTGTGAGACAGCAGTGTTAGCCCTGGTCCCTGATACTGTGAGACAGCCGTGTTATCCCGGGTCCCTGGCACTGTGAGACAGCAGTGTTAACCCTGGTCCCTGGCAGTGTGAGACAGCAGTATTAACCTGGGTCCCTGGCACTGTGAGACAGCAGTGTTAACCCGGGTCCCTGGCACTGTGAGACAGCAGTGTTAACCCGGGTCCCTGGCACTATGAGACGGCAGTGGTAACCCGGGTCCCTGGCACTGTGAGACAGCAGTGTTAACCCGTGTCCCTGGCACTGTGAGACAGCAGTGTTAACCCAGGTCCCTGGCACTGTGAGACAGCAGTGTTAACCCGGGTCCCTTGCACTGTGAGATAGCAGTGTTAACCCGGGTCCCTGGCACTGTGAGACAGCAGTGTTAACCCTGGTCCCTGGCACTGTGAGACAGCAGTATTAACCCGGGTCCCTGGCACTGTGAGACAGCAGTGTTAACCCGGGTCCCTGGCACTGTGAGATAGCAGTGTTAACCCGGGACCCTGGCACTGTGAGACGGCAGTGTTAACCCTGGTCCCTGGCAGTGTGAGACAGCAGTATTAACCTGGGTCCCTGGCACTGTGAGACAGCAGTGTTAACCCGGGTCCCTGGCACTGTGAGACAGCAGTGTTAACCCGGGTCCCTGGCACTATGAGACGGCAGTGTTAACCCGGGTCCCTGGCACTGTGAGACAGCAGTGTTAACCCGTGTCCCTGGCACTGTGAGACAGCAGTGTTAACCCAGGTCCCTGGCACTGTGAGACAGCAGTGTTAACCCGGGTCCCTTGCACTGTGAGATAGCAGTGTTAACCCGGGTCCCTGGCACTGTGAGACAGCAGTGTTAACCCTGGTCCCTGGCACTGTGAGACAGCAGTATTAACCCGGGTCCCTGGCACTGTGAGACAGCAGTGTTAACCCGGGTCCCTGGCACTGTGAGATAGCAGTGTTAAACCGGGACCCTGGCACTGTGAGACGGCAGTGTTAACCCGGGTCCCTGGCACTGTGAGACAGCAGTGTTAACCCGGGTCCCTGGCACTGTGAGGCAGCAGTGCTAACACGGGTCCCTGGCACTGTGAGACAGCAGTGTTAACCCGGGTCCCTGGCACTGTGAGACAGCAGTGCTAACCCGTGTCCCTGGCACTGTGAGACAGCAGTGCCATCCCGGGTCCCTGGCACTGTGAGACAGCAGTGTTAACCCGGGTCCCTGGCACTGTGAGACAGCAGTATTAACCCAGGTCCCTGGCATTGTGAGACAGCAGTGATATCCCGGGTCCCTGGCACTGTGAGACAGCAGTGTTAACCCGGGTCCCTGGTACTGTGAGACAGCAGTGTTAACCCGGGTCCCTGGCACTGTGAGACAGCTGTGTTAACCCGGGTCCCTTGCACTGTGAGACAGCAGTGTTAACCTGGGTCCCTGGCACTGTGAGACAGCAGTGTTAACCCGGGTCCCTGGCACTGTGAGACAGCAGTGGTAACCCGGGTCCCTGGCACTGTGAGACAGCAGTATTAACCTGGGTCCCTGGCACTGTGAGACAGCAGTGTTAACCCGGGTCCCTGGCACTGTGAGACAGCAGTGTTAACCCCGCTCCCTGGCACTATGAGACGGCAGTGTTAACCCGTGTCCCTGGCACTGTGAGGCAGCAGTGTTAACCCGGGTTCCTGGCACTGTGAGACAGCCGTGTTAACCCGGGTCCCTGGCACTGTGAGACAGCAGTGTTAACTCGGGTCCCTGGCACTGTGAGACAGCAGTGTTAACCCAGGTCCCTGGCACTGTGAGACAGCAGTGTTAACCCGGGTCCCTGGCACTGTGCGACAGCAGTGTTAACCCGGGTCCCTGGCACTGTGAGACAGCAGTGTTATCCCGGGTCCCTGGCACTGTGAGACAGCAGTGTTAACCCGGGTCCCTGGCACTGTGAGACAGCAGCGTTAACCCGGGTCCCTGGCATTGTGAGACAGCAGCGTTAACCCGGGTCCCTGGCACTGTGAGAAAGCACTGTTAACCCGGGTCCCTGGCACTGTGAGTCAGCAGTGTTTACCCGGGTCCCTGGCACTGTGAGATAGCAGTGTTAACCCGGGTCCCTGGCACTGTGAGATAGCAGTGTTAACCCGGGTCCCTGGCACTGTGAGACAGCAGTGTTAACCCTGGTCCCTGGCACTGTGAGACAGCAGTGTTAACCCGGGTCCCTGGCACTGTGAGATAGCAGTGTTAACCCGGGACCCTGGCACTGTGAGACGGCAGTGTTAACCCGGGTCCCTGGCACTGTGAGACAGCAGTGTTAACCCGGGTCCCTGGCACTGTGAGGCAGCAGTGTTAACACGGGTCCCTGGCACTGTGAGACAGCAGTGTTAACCCGGGTCACTGGCACTGGGAGACAGCAGTGTTAACCCGGGTCCCTGGCACTGTGAGACAGCAGTGTTAACCCGGGTCCCTGGCACTGTGCGACAGCATTGTTAACCCGTGTCCCTGGCACTGTGAGACAGCAGTGCTAACCCGGGTCCCTGGCACTGTGAGACAGCAGTGTTAACCCGGGTCCCTGGCACTGTGAGACAGCAGTATTAACCCAGGTCCCTGGCATTGTGAGACAGCAGTGATAACCCGGGTCCCTGGCACTGTGAGACAGCAGTGTTAACCCGGGTCCCTGGCACTGTGAGACAGCAGTGTTAACCCGGGTCCCTGGCACTGTGAGACAGCTGTGTTAACCCGGGTCCCTGGCACTGTGAGACAGCAGTGTTAACCTGGGTCCCTGGCACTGTGAGACAGCAGTGTTAACCCGGGTCCCTGGCACTGTGAGACAGCAGTGGTAACCCGGGTCCCTGGCACTGTGAGACAGCAGTATTAACCTGGTCCCTGGCACTGTGAGACAGCAGTGTTAATCGGGGTCCCTGGCACTATGAGACAGCAGTGTTAACCCGGGTCCCTGGCACTATGAGACGGCAGTGTTAACCCGGGTCCCTGGCACTGTGAGGCAGCAGTGTTAACCCGGGTCCCTGGCACTGTGAGACAGCCGTGTTAACCCGGGTCCCTTGCACTGTGAGACAGCAGTGTTAACCCGGGTCCCTGGCACTGTGAGACAGCAGTGTTAACCCGGGTCCCTGGTACTGTGAGACAGCAGTGTTAACCCGGGTCCCTGGCACTGTGAGACAGCTGTGTGAACCCGGGTCCCTGGCACTGTGAGACAGCAGTGTTAACCCGGGTCCCTGGCACTGTGAGATAGCAGTGTTAACCCGGGTTCCTGGCACTGTGAGACAGCCGTGTTAACACGGGTCCCTGGCACTGTGAGACAGCAGTGTTAACTCGGGTCCCTGGCACTGTGAGACAGCAGTGTTAACCCAGGTCCCTGGCACTGTGAGACAGCAGTGTTAACCCGGGTCCCTGGCACTGTGCGACAGCAGTGTTAACCCGGGTCCCTGGCACTGTGAGACAGCAGTGTTATCCCGGGTCCCTGGCACTGTGAGACAGCAGTGTTAACCCGGGTCCCTGGCACTGTGAGACAGCAGCGTTAACCCGGGTCCCTGGCATTGTGAGACAGCAGCGTTAACCCGGGTCCCTGGCACTGTGAGAAAGCACTGTTAACCCGGGTCCCTGGCACTGTGAGTCAGCAGTGTTTACCCGGGTCCCTGGCACTGTGAGATAGCAGTGTTAACCCGGGTCCCTGGCACTGTGAGATAGCAGTGTTAACCCGGGTCCCTGGCACTGTGAGACAGCAGTGTTAACCCGGGTCCCTGGCACTGTGAGACAGCAGTGTTAACCCGGGTCCCTGGCACTGTGAGATAGCAGTGTTAACCCGGGACCCTGGCACTGTGAGACGGCAGTGTTAACCCGGGTCCCTGGCACTGTGAGACAGCAGTGTTAACCCGGGTCCCTGGCACTGTGAGGCAGCAGTGTTAACACGGGTCCCTGGCACTGTGAGACAGCAGTGTTAACCCGGGTCACTGGCACTGGGAGACAGCAGTGTTAACCCGGGTCCCTGGCACTGTGAGACAGCAGTGTTAACCCGGGTCCCTGGCACTGTGAGACAGCATTGTTAACCCGTGACCCTGGCACTGTGAGACAGCAGTGCTAACCCGGGTCCCTGGCACTGTGAGACAGCAGTGTTAACCCGGGTCCCTGGCACTGTGAGACAGCAGTATTAACCCAGGTCCCTGGCATTGTGAGACAGCAGTGATAACCCGGGTCCCTGGCACTGTGAGACAGCAGTGTTAACCCGGGTCCCTGGCACTGTGAGACAGCAGTGTTAACCCGGGTCCCTGGCACTGTGAGACAGCTGTGTTAACCCGGGTCCCTGGCACTGTGAGACAGCAGTGTTAACCTGGGTCCCTGGCACTGTGAGACAGCAGTGTTAACCCGGGTCCCTGGCACTGTGAGACAGCAGTGGTAACCCGGGTCCCTGGCACTGTGAGACAGCAGTATTAACCTGGTCCCTGGCACTGTGAGACAGCAGTGTTAATCGGGGTCCCTGGCACTGTGAGACAGCAGTGTTAACCCGGGTCCCTGGCACTATGAGACGGCAGTGTTAACCCGGGTCCCTGGCACTGTGAGGCAGCAGTGTTAACCCGGGTCCCTGGCACTGTGAGACAGCCGTGTTAACCCGGGTCCCTTGCACTGTGAGACAGCAGTGTTAACCCGGGTCCCTGGCACTGTGAGACAGCAGTGTTAACCCGGGTCCCTGGTACTGTGAGACAGCAGTGTTAACCCGGGTCCCTGGCACTGTGAGACAGCTGTGTGAACCCGGGTCCCTGGCACTGTGAGACAGCAGTGTTAACCCGGGTCCCTGGCACTGTGAGATAGCAGTGTTAACCCGGGTCCCTGGCACTGTGAGACAGCAGTGTTAACGCGGGTCCCTGGCACTGTGAGACAGCAGTGTTAACACAGGTCCCTGGCACTGTGAGACAGCAGTGTTAAACCGGGTCCCTGGCACTGTGCGACAGCAGTGTTAACCCGGGTCCCTGGCACTGTGAGACAGCAGTGTTAACCCGGGTCCCTGGCACTGTGAGACAGCAGTGTTAACCCGGGTCCCTGGCACTGTGAGACAGCAGCATTAACCCGGGTCCCTGGCATTGTGAGACAGCAGCGTTAACCCGGGTCCCTGGCACTGTGAGACAGCACTGTTAACCCGGGTCCCTGGCACTGTGAGTCAGCAGTGTTTACCCGGGTCCCTGGCACTGTGAGATAGCAGTGTTAACCCGGGTCCCTCGCACTGTGAGATAGCAGTGTTAACCCGGGTCCCTGGCACTGTGAGACAGCAGTGTTAACCCGGGTCCCTGGCACTGTGAGACAGCAGTGTTAACCCGGGTCCCTGGCACTGTGAGATAGCAGTGTTAACCCGGGACCCTGGCACTGTGAGACGGTAGTGTTAACCCGGGTCCCTGGCACTGTGAGACAGCAGTGTTAACCCGGGTCCCTGGCACTGTGAGGCAGCAGTGTTAACACGGGTCCCTGGCACTGTGAGACAGCAGTGTTAACCCGGGTCACTGGCACTGGGAGACAGCAGTGTTAACCCGGGTCCCTGGCACTGTGAGACAGCAGTGTTAACCCGGGTCCCTGGCACTGTGAGACAGCAGTGTTAACCCGTGTCCCTGGCACTGTGAGACAGCAGTGCTAACCCGGGTCCCTGGCACTGTGAGACAGCAGTGTTAACCCGGGTCCCTGGCACTGTGAGACAGCAGTATTAACCCAGGTCCCTGGCATTGTGAGACAGCAGTGATAACCCGGGTCCCTGGCACTGTGAGACAGCAGTGTTAACCCGGGTCCCTGGCACTGTGAGACAGCAGTGTTAACCCGGGTCCCTGGCACTGTGAGACAGCTGTGTTAACCCGGGTCCCTGGCACTGTGAGACAGCAGTGTTAACCTGGGTCCCTGGCACTGTGAGACAGCAGTGTTAACCCGAGTCCCTGGCACTGTGAGACAGCAGTGGTAACCCGGGTCCCTGGCACTGTGAGACAGCAGTATTAACCTGGGTCCCTGGCACTGTGAGACACCAGTGTTAACCCGGGTCCCTGGCACTGTGAGACAGCAGTGTTAACCCGGCTCCCTGGCACTATGAGACGGCAGTGTTAACCCGGGTCCCTGGCACTGTGAGGCAGCAGTGTTAACCCGGGTCCCTGGCACTGTGAGACAGCCGTGTTAACCCGGGTCCCTTGCACTGTGAGACAGCAGTGTTAACCCGGGTCCCTGGCACTGTGAGACAGCAGTGTTAACCCGGGTCCCTGGCTCTGTGAGACAGCAGTGTTAACCCGGGTCCCTGGCACTGTGAGACAGCTGTGTGAACCCGGGTCCCTGGCACTGTGAGACAGCAGTGTTAACCCGGGTCCCTGGCACTGTGAGATAGCAGTGTTAACCCGGGTCCCTGGCACTGTAAGACAGCAGTGTTAACTCGGGTCCCTGGCACTGTGAGACAGCAGTGTTAACCCAGGTCCCTGGCACTGTGAGACAGCAGTGTTAACCCGGGTCCCTGGCACTGTGCGACAGCAGTGTTAACCCGGGTCCCTGGCACTGTGAGACAGCAGTGTTAACCCGGGTCCCTGGCACTGTGAGACAGCAGTGTTAACCCGGGTCCCTGGCACTGTGAGACAGCAGTGTCAACCCGGGTCCCTGGCACAGTGAGATAGCAGTGTTAACCCGGGTCCCTGGCACTGTGAGACAGCAGTGTTAGCCCTGGTCCCTGATACTGTGAGACAGCCGTGTTATCCCGGGTCCCTGGCACTGTGAGACAGCAGTGTTAACCCTGGTCCCTGGCAGTGTGAGACAGCAGTATTAACCTGGGTCCCTGGCACTGTGAGACAGCAGTGTTAACCCGGGTCCCTGGCACTGTGAGACAGCAGTGTTAACCCGGGTCCCTGGCACTATGAGACGGCAGTGTTAACCCGGGTCCCTGGCACTGTGAGACAGCAGTGTTAACCCGTGTCCCTGGCACTGTGAGACAGCAGTGTTAACCCAGGTCCCTGGCACTGTGAGACAGCAGTGTTAACCCGGGTCCCTTGCACTGTGAGATAGCAGTGTTAACCCGGGTCCCTGGCACTGTGAGACAGCAGTGTTAACCCTGGTCCCTGGCACTGTGAGACAGCAGTATTAACCCGGGTCCCTGGCACTGTGAGACAGCAGTGTTAACCCGGGTCCCTGGCACTGTGAGATAGCAGTGTTAACCCGGGACCCTGGCACTGTGAGACGGCAGTGTTAACCCGGGTCCCTGGCACTGTGAGACAGCAGTGTTAACCCGGGTCCCTGGCACTGTGAGGCAGCAGTGCTAACACGGGTCCCTGGCACTGTGAGACAGCAGTGTTAACCCGGGTCACTGGCACTGGGAGACAGCAGTGTTAACCCGGGTCCCTGGCACTGTGAGACAGCAGTGTTAACCCGGGTCCCTGGCACTGTGAGACAGCAGTGCTAACCCGTGTCCCTGGCACTGTGAGACAGCAGTGCCATCCCGGGTCCCTGGCACTGTGAGACAGCAGTGTTAACCCGGGTCCCTGGCACTGTGAGACAGCAGTATTAACCCAGGTCCCTGGCATTGTGAGACAGCAGTGATAACCCGGGTCCCTGGCACTGTGAGACAGCAGTGTTAACCCGGGTCCCTGGTACTGTGAGACAGCAGTGTTAACCCGGGTCCCTGGCACTGTGAGACAGCTGTGTTAACCCGGGTCCCTTGCACTGTGAGACAGCAGTGTTAACCTGGGTCCCTGGGACTGTGAGACAGCAGTGTTAACCCGGGTCCCTGGCACTGTGAGACAGCAGTGGTAACCCGGGTCCCTGGCACTGTGAGACAGCAGTATTAACCTGGGTCCCTGGCACTGTGAGACAGCAGTGTTAACCCGGGTCCCTGGCACTGTGAGACAGCAGTGTTAACCCCGCTCCCTGGCACTATGAGACGGCAGTGTTAACCCGTGTCCCTGGCACTGTGAGGCAGCAGTGTTAACCCGGGTTCCTGGCACTGTGAGACAGCCGTGTTAACCCGGGTCCCTGGCACTGTGAGACAGCAGTGTTAACTCGGGTCCCTGGCACTGTGAGACAGCAGTGTTAACCCAGGTCCCTGGCACTGTGAGACAGCAGTGTTAACCCGGGTCCATGGCACTGTGCGACAGCAGTGTTAACCCGGGTCCCTGGCACTGTGAGACAGCAGTGTTATCCCGGGTCCCTGGCACTGTGAGACAGCAGTGTTAACCCGGGTCCCTGGCACTGTGAGACAGCAGCGTTAACCCGGGTCCCTGGCATTGTGAGACAGCAGCGTTAACCCGGGTCCCTGGCACTGTGAGAAAGCACTGTTAACCCGGGTCCCTGGCACTGTGAGTCAGCAGTGTTTACTCGGGTCCCTGGCACTGTGAGATAGCAGTGTTAACCCGGGTCCCTGGCACTGTGAGATAGCAGTGTTAACCCGGGTCCCTGGCACTGTGAGACAGCAGTGTTAACCCGGGTCCCTGGCACTGTGAGACAGCAGTGTTAACCCGGGTCCCTGGCACTGTGAGATAGCAGTGTTAACCCGGGACCCTGGCACTGTGAGACGGCAGTGTTAACCCGGGTCCCTGGCACTGTGAGACAGCAGTGTTAACCCGGGTCCCTGGCACTGTGAGGCAGCAGTGTTAACACGGGTCCCTGGCACTGTGAGACAGCAGTGTTAACCCGGGTCACTGGCACTGGGAGACAGCAGTGTTAACCCGGGTCCCTGGCACTGTGAGACAGCAGTGTTAACCCGGGTCCCTGGCACTGTGAGACAGCATTGTTAACCCGTGTCCCTGGCACTGTGAGACAGCAGTGCTAACCCGGGTCCCTGGCACTGTGAGACAGCAGTGTTAACCCGGGTCCCTGGCACTGTGAGACAGCAGTATTAACCCAGGTCCCTGGCATTGTGAGACAGCAGTGATAACCCGGGTCCCTGGCACTGTGAGACAGCAGTGTTAACCCGGGTCCCTGGCACTGTGAGACAGCAGTGTTAACCCGGGTCCCTGGCACTGTGAGACAGCTGTGTTAACCCGGGTCCCTGGCACTGTGAGACAGCAGTGTTAACCTGGGTCCCTGGCACTGTGAGACAGCAGTGTTAACCCGGGTCCCTGGCACTGTGAGACAGCAGTGGTAACCCGGGTCCCTGGCACTGTGAGACAGCAGTATTAACCTGGTCCCTGGCACTGTGAGACAGCAGTGTTAATCGGGGTCCCTGGCACTGTGAGACAGCAGTGTTAACCCGGGTCCCTGGCACTATGAGACGGCAGTGTTAACCCGGGTCCCTGGCACTGTGAGGCAGCAGTGTTAACCCGGGTCCCTGGCACTGTGAGACAGCCGTGTTAACCCGGGTCCCTTGCACTGTGAGACAGCAGTGTTAACCCGGGTCCCTGGCACTGTGAGACAGCAGTGTTAACCCGGGTCCCTGGTACTGTGAGACAGCAGTGTTAACCCGGGTCCCTGGCACTGTGAGACAGCTGTGTGAACCCGGGTCCCTGGCACTGTGAGACAGCAGTGTTAACCCGGGTCCCTGGCACTGTGAGATAGCAGTGTTAACCCGGGTCCCTGGCACTGTGAGACAGCAGTGTTAACGCGGGTCCCTGGCACTGTGAGACAGCAGTGTTAACACAGGTCCCTGGCACTGTGAGACAGCAGTGTTAACCCGGGTCCCTGGCACTGTGCGACAGCAGTGTTAACCCGGGTCCCTGGCACTGTGAGACAGCAGTGTTAACCCGGGTCCCTGGCACTGTGAGACAGCAGTGTTAACCCGGGTCCCTGGCACTGTGAGACAGCAGCGTTAACCCGGGTCCCTGGCATTGTGAGACAGCAGCGTTAACCCGGGTCCCTGGCACTGTGAGACAGCACTGTTAACCCGGGTCCCTGGCACTGTGAGTCAGCAGTGTTTACCCGGGTCCCTGGCACTGTGAGATAGCAGTGTTAACCCGGGTCCCTCGCACTGTGAGATAGCAGTGTTAACCCGGGTCCCTGGCACTGTGAGACAGCAGTGTTAACCCGGGTCCCTGGCACTGTGAGACAGCAGTGTTAACCCGGGTCCCTGGCACTGTGAGATAGCAGTGTTAACCCGGGACCCTGGCACTGTGAGACGGTAGTGTTAACCCGGGTCCCTGGCACTGTGAGACAGCAGTGTTAACCCGGGTCCCTGGCACTGTGAGGCAGCAGTGTTAACACGGGTCCCTGGCACTGTGAGACAGCAGTGTTAACCCGGGTCACTGGCACTGGGAGACAGCAGTGTTAACCCGGGTCCCTGGCACTGTGAGACAGCAGTGTTAACCCGGGTCCCTGGCACTGTGAGACAGCAGTGTTAACCCGTGTCCCTGGCACTGTGAGACAGCAGTGCTAACCCGGGTCCCTGGCACTGTGAGACAGCAGTGTTAACCCGGGTCCCTGGCACTGTGAGACAGCAGTATTAACCCAGGTCCCTGGCATTGTGAGACAGCAGTGATAACCCGGGTCCCTGGCACTGTGAGACAGCAGTGTTAACCCGGGTCCCTGGCACTGTGAGACAGCAGTGTTAACCCGGGTCCCTGGCACTGTGAGACAGCTGTGTTAACCCGGGTCCCTGGCACTGTGAGACAGCAGTGTTAACCTGGGTCCCTGGCACTGTGAGACAGCAGTGTTAACCCGAGTCCCTGGCACTGTGAGACAGCAGTGGTAACCCGGGTCCCTGGCACTGTGAGACAGCAGTATTAACCTGGGTCCCTGGCACTGTGAGACACCAGTGTTAACCCGGGTCCCTGGCACTGTGAGACAGCAGTGTTAACCCGGCTCCCTGGCACTATGAGACGGCAGTGTAAACCCGGGTCCCTGGCACTGTGAGGCAGCAGTGTTAACCCGGGTCCCTGGCACTGTGAGACAGCCGTGTTAACCCGGGTCCCTTGCACTGTGAGACAGCAGTGTTAACCCGGGTCCCTGGCACTGTGAGACAGCAGTGTTAACCCGGGTCCCTGGCTCTGTGAGACAGCAGTGTTAACCCGGGTCCCTGGCACTGTGAGACAGCTGTGTGAACCCGGGTCCCTGGCACTGTGAGACAGCAGTGTTAACCCGGGTCCCTGGCACTGTGAGATAGCAGTGTTAACCCGGGTCCCTGGCACTGTAAGACAGCAGTGTTAACTCGGGTCCCTGGCACTGTGAGACAGCAGTGTTAACCCAGGTCCCTGGCACTGTGAGACAGCAGTGTTAACCCGGGTCCCTGGCACTGTGCGACAGCAGTGTTAACCCGGGTCCCTGGCACTGTGAGACAGCAGTGTTAACCCGGGTCCCTGGCACTGTGAGACAGCAGTGTTAACCCGGGTCCCTGGCACTGTGAGACAGCAGTGTCAACCCGGGTCCCTGGCACAGTGAGATAGCAGTGTTAACCCGGGTCCCTGGCACTGTGAGACAGCAGTGTTAGCCCTGCTCCCTGATACTGTGAGACAGCCGTGTTATCCCGGGTCCCTGGCACTGTGAGACAGCAGTGTTAACCCGGGTCCCTGGCAGTGTGAGACAGCAGTATTAACCTGGGTCCCTGGCACTGTGAGACAGCAGTGTTAACCCGGGTCCCTGGCACTGTGAGACAGCAGTGTTAACCCGGGTCCCTGGCACTATGAGACGGCAGTGTTAACCCGGGTCCCTGGTACTGTGAGACAGCAGTGTTAACCCGTGTCCCTGGCACTGTGAGACAGCAGTGTTAACCCAGGTCCCTGGCACTGTGAGACAGCAGTGTTAACCCGGGTCCCTTGCACTGTGAGATAGCAGTGTTAACCCGGGTCCCTGGCACTGTGAGACAGCAGTGTTAACCCTGGTCCCTGGCACTGTGAGACAGCAGTATTAACCCGGGTCCCTGGCACTGTGAGACAGCAGTGTTAACCCGGGTCCCTGGCACTGTGAGATAGCAGTGTTAACCCGGGGCCCTGGCACTGTGAGACGGTAGTGTTTACCCGGGTCGCTGGCACTGTGAGATAGCAGTGTTAACCCGGGTCCCTGGCACTGTGAGATAGCAGTGTTAACCCGGGTCCCTGGCACTGTGAGACAGCAGTGTTAACCCGGGTCCCTGGCACTGTGAGACAGCAGTGTTAACCCGGGTCCCTGGCACTGTGAGACAGCAGTGGTACCCCGGGTCCCTGGCACTGTGAGACAGCAGTGTTAACCCGGGTCCCTGGCACTGTGAGACAGCAGCGTTAACCCGGGTCCCTGGCATTGTGAGACAGCAGCGTTAACCCGGGTCCCTGGCACTGTGAGTCAGCAGTGTTTACCCGGGTCCCTGGCACTGTGAGATAGCAGTGTTAACCCGGGTCCCTGGCACTGTGAGATAGCAGTATTAAACCGGGTCCCTGGCACTGTGAGACAGCAGTGTTAACCCGGGTCCCTGGCACTGTGAGACAGCAGTGTTAACCCGGGTCCCTGGCACTGTGAGTCAGCAGTGTTTACCCGGGTCCCTGGCACTGTGAGATAGCAGTGTTAACCCGGGTCCCTGGCACTGTGAGATAGCAGTGTTAAACCGGGTCCCTGGCACTGTGAGACAGCAGTGTTAACCCGGGTCCCTGGCACTGTGAGACAGCAGTGTTAACCCGGGTCCCTGGCACTGTGAGATAGCAGTGTTAACCCGGGACCCTGGCACTGTGAGACGGCAGTGTTAACCCGGGTCCCTGGCACTGTGAGACAGCAGTGTTAACCCGGGTCCCTGGCACTGTGAGGCAGCAGTGCTAACACGGGTCAATGGCACTGTGAGACAGCAGTGTTAACCCGGGTCACTGGCACTGGGAGACAGCAGTGTTAACCCGGGTCCCTGGCACTGTGAGACAGCAGTGTTAACCCGGGTCCCTGGCACTGAGACAGCAGTGCTAACCCGTGTCCCTGGCACTGTGAGACAGCAGTGCCATCCCGGGTCCCTGGCACTGTGAGACAGCAGTGTTAACCCGGGTCCCTGGCACTGTGAGACAGCAGTATTAACCCAGGTCCCTGGCATTGTGAGACAGCAGTGATAACCCGGGTCCCTGGCACTGTGAGACAGCAGTGTTAACCCGGGTCCCTGGCACTGTGAGACAGCAGTGTTAACCCGGGTCCCTGGCACTGTGAGACAGCTGTGTTAACCCGGGTCCCTTGCACTGTGAGACAGCAGTGTTAACCTGGGTCCCTGGCACTGTGAGACAGCAGTGTTAACCCGGGTCCCTGGCACTGTGAGACAGCAGTGGTAACCCGGGTCCCTGGCACTGTGAGACAGCAGTATTAACCTGGGTCCCTGGCACTGTGAGACAGCAGTGTTAACCCGGGTCCCTGGCACTGTGAGACAGCAGTGTTAACCCCGCTCCCTGGCACTATGAGACGGCAGTGTTAACCCGTGTCCCTGGCACTGTGAGGCAGCAGTGTTAACCCGGGTTCCTGGCACTGTGAGACAGCCGTGTTAACCCGGGTCCCTGGCACTGTGAGACAGCAGTGTTAACTCGGGTCCCTGGCACTGTGAGACAGCAGTGTTAACCCAGGTCCCTGGCACTGTGAGACAGCAGTGTTAACCCGGGTCCCTGGCACTGTGCGACAGCAGTGTTAACCCGGGTCCCTGGCACTGTGAGACAGCAGTGTTATCCCGGGTCCCTGGCACTGTGAGACAGCAGTGTTAACCCGGGTCCCTGGCACTGTGAGACAGCAGCGTTAACCCGGGTCCCTGGCATTGTGAGACAGCAGCGTTAACCCGGGTCCCTGGCACTGTGAGACAGCACTGTTAACCCGGGTCCCTGGCACTGTGAGTCAGCAGTGTTTACCCGGGTCCCTGGCACTGTGAGATAGCAGTGTTAACCCGGGTCCCTGGCACTGTGAGATAGCAGTGTTAACCCGGGTCCCTGGCACTGTGAGACAGCAGTGTTAACCCGGGTCCCTGGCACTGTGAGACAGCAGTGTTAACCCGGGTCCCTGGCACTGTGAGATAGCAGTGTTAACCCGGGACCCTGGCACTGTGAGACGGCAGTGTTAACCCGGGTCCCTGGCACTGTGAGACAGCAGTGTTAACCCGGGTCCCTGGCACTGTGAGGCAGCAGTGTTAACACGGGTCCCTGGCACTGTGAGACAGCAGTGTTAACCCGGGTCACTGGCACTGGGAGACAGCAGTGTTAACCCGGGTCCCTGGCACTGTGAGACAGCAGTGTTAACCCGGGTCCCTGGCACTGTGAGACAGCAGTGTTAACCCGTGTCCCTGGCACTGTGAGACAGCAGTGCTAACCCGGGTCCCTGGCACTGTGAGACAGCAGTGTTAACCCGGGTCCCTGGCACTGTGAGACAGCAGTATTAACCCAGGTCCCTGGCATTGTGAGACAGCAGTGATAACCCGGGTCCCTGGCACTGTGAGACAGCAGTGTTAACCCGGGTCCCTGGCACTGTGAGACAGCAGTGTTAACCCGGGTCCCTGGGACTGTGAGACAGCTGTGTTAACCCGGGTCCCTGGCACTGTGAGACAGCAGTGTTAACCTGGGTCCCTGGCACTGTGAGACAGCAGTGTTAACCCGGGTCCCTGGCACTGTGAGACAGCAGTGGTAACCCGGGTCCCTGGCACTGTGAGACAGCAGTATTAACCTGGTCCCTGGCACTGTGAGACAGCAGTGTTAATCGGGGTCCCTGGCACTGTGAGACAGCAGTGTTAACCCGGGTCCCTGGCACAAGAGACGGCAGTGTTAACCCGGGTCCCTGGCACTGTGAGGCAGCAGTGTTAACCCGGGTCCCTGGCACTGTGAGACAGCCGTGTTAACCCGGGTCCCTTGCACTGTGAGACAGCAGTGTTAACCCGGGTCCCTGGCACTGTAAGACAGCTGTGTGAACCCGGGTCCCTGGCACTGTGAGACAGCAGTGTTAACCCGGGTCCCTGGCACTGTGAGATAGCAGTGTTAACCCGGGTCCCTGGCACTGTGAGACAGCAGTGTTAACGCGGGTCCCTGGCACTGTGAGACAGCAGTGTTAACACAGGTCCCTGGCACTGTGAGACAGCAGTGTTAACCCGGGTCCCTGGCACTGTGCGACAGCAGTGTTAACCCGGGTCCCTGGCACTGTGAGACAGCAGTGTTAACCCGGGTCCCTGGCACTGTGAGACAGCAGTGTTAACCCGGGTCCCTGGCACTGTGAGACAGCAGCGTTAACCCGGGTCCCTGGCATTGTGAGACAGCAGCGTTAACCCGGGTCCCTGGCACTGTGAGACAGCACTGTTAACCCGGGTCCCTGGCACTGTGAGTCAGCAGTGTTTACCCGGGTCCCTGGCACTGTGAGATAGCAGTGTTAACCCGGGTCCCTCGCACTGTGAGACGGTAGTGTTAACCCGGGTCCCTGGCACTGTGAGACAGCAGTGTTAACCCGGGTCCCTGGCACTGTGAGGCAGCTGTGTTAACACGGGTCCCTGGCACTGTGAGACAGCAGTGTTAACCCGGGTCACTGGCACTGTGAGACAGCAGTGTTAACCCGGGTCCCTGGCACTGTGAGACAGCAGTGTTAACCCGGGTCCCTGGCACTGTGAGACAGCAGTGTTAACCCGTGTCCCTGGCACTGTGAGACAGCAGTGCTAACCCGGGTCCCTGGCACTGTGAGACAGCAGTGTTAACCCGGGTCCCTGGCACTGTGAGACAGCAGTATTAACCCAGGTCCCTGGCATTGTGAGACAGCAGTGATAACCCGGGTCCCTGGCACTGTGAGACAGCAGTGTTAACCCGGGTCCCTGGCACTGTGAGACAGCAGTGTTAACCCGGGTCCCTGGCACTGTGAGACAGCTGTGTTAACCCGGGTCCCTGGCACTGTGAGACAGCAGTGTTAACCTGGGTCCCTGGCACTGTGAGACAGCAGTGTTAACCCGGGTCCCTGGCACTGTGAGACAGCAGTGGTAACCCGGGTCCCTGGCACTGTGAGACAGCAGTATTAACCTGGGTCCCTGGCACTGTGAGACAGCAGTGTTAACCCGTGTCCCTGGCACTGTGAGACAGCAGTGTTAACCCGGCTCCCTGGCACTATGAGACGGCAGTGTTAACCCGGGTCCCTGGCACTGTGAGGCAGCAGTGTTAACCCGGGTCCCTGGCACTGTGAGACAGCCGTGTTTACCCGGGTCCCTTGCACTGTGAGACAGCAGTGTTAACCCGGGTCCCTGGCACTGTGAGACAGCAGTGTTAACCCGGGTCCCTGGTACTTTGAGACAGCAGTGTTAACCCGGGTCCCTGGCACTGTGAGACAGCTGTGTGAACCCGGGTCCCTGGCACTGTGAGACAGCAGTGTTAACCCGGGTCCCTGGCACTGTGAGATAGCAGTGTTAACCCGGGTCCCTGGCACTGTGAGACAGCAGTGTTAACTCGGGTCCCTGGCACTGTGAGACAGCAGTGTTAACCCAGGTCCCTGGCACTGTGAGACAGCAGTGTTAACCCGGGTCCCTGGCACTGTGCGACAGCAGTGTTAACCCGGGTCCCTGGCACTGTGAGACAGCAGTGTTAACCCGGGTCCCTGGCACTGTGAGACAGCAGTGTTAACCCGGGTCCCTGGCACTGTGAGACAGCAGTGTCAACCCGGGTCCCTGGCACAGTGAGATAGCAGTGTTAACCCGGGTCCCTGGCACTGTGAGACAGCAGTGTTAGCCCTGGTCCCTGATACTGTGAGACAGCCGTGTTATCCCGGGTCCCTGGCACTGTGAGACAGCAGTGTTAACCCGGGTCCCTGGCAGTGTGAGACAGCAGTATTAACCTGGGTCCCTGGCACTGTGAGACAGCAGTGTTAACCCGGGTCCCTGGCACTGTGAGACAGCAGTGTTAACCCGGGTCCCTGGCACTATGAGACGGCAGTGTTAACCCGGGTCCCTGGCACTGTGAGACAGCAGTGTTAACCCGTGTCCCTGGCACTGTGAGACAGCAGTGTTAACCCAGGTCCCTGGCACTGTGAGACAGCAGTGTTAACCCGGGTCCCTTGCACTGTGAGATAGCAGTGTTAACCCGGGTCCCTGGCACTGTGAGACAGCAGTGTTAACCCTGGTCCCTGGCACTGTGAGACAGCAGTATTAACCCGGGTCCCTGGCACTGTGAGACAGCAGTGTTAACCCGGGTCCCTGGCAATGTGAGATAGCAGTGTTAACCCGGGGCCCTGGCACAGTGAGAGAGCAGTGTTAACCCGGGTCCCTGGCACTGTGAGACAGCAGTGTTAACCTGGGTCCCTGGCACTGTGAGGCAGCAGTGTTAACCCGGACCCCTGGCACTGTGAGATAGCAGTGTTAACCCGGGTCCCTGGCACTGTGAGACAGCAGTGTTAACCCGGGTCCCAGGCACTGTGAGACAGCAGTGTTAACCCGGGTCCCTGGCACTGTGAGACAGCATTGTTAACCCGGGTCCCTGGCACTGTGAGACAGCAGTGTTAACCCAGGTCCCTGGCACTGTGAGACAGCAGTGTTAACCTGGGTCCCTGGCACTGTGAGACAGCAGTGTTAACCCGGGTCCCTGGCACTGTGAGACAGCAGTGTTAACCCGGGTCCCTGGCACTGTGAGACAGCAGTGTTAACCCGGGTCCCTGGCACTGTGAGACAGCAGTGTTAACCCGGGTCCATGGCACTGTGAGACAGCAGCGTTAACCCGGGTCCCTGGCACTGTGAGACAGCAGTGTTAACCCGAGTCCCTGGCACTGTGAGACAGCAGTGTTAACCCGGGTCCCAGGCACTGTGAGACAGCAGTGTTAACCCGGGTCCCTGGCACTGTGCGACAGCAGTGTTAACCCGGGTCCCTGGCACTGTGAGACAGCAGTGTTAACCCGGGTCCCTGGCACTGTGAGACAGCAGTGTTAACCCGGGTCCCTGGCACTGTGAGACAGCAGTGTCAACCCGGGTCCCTGGCACAGTGAGATAGCAGTGTTAACCCGGGTCCCTGGCACTGTGAGACAGCAGTGTTAGCCCTGGTCCCTGATACTGTGAGACAGCCGTGTTATCCCGGGTCCCTGGCACTGTGAGACAGCAGTGTTAACCCGTGTCCCTGGCACTGTGAGACAGCAGTATTAACCTGGGTCCCTGGCACTGTGAGACAGCAGTGTTAACCCGGATCCCTGGCACTGTGAAACAGCAGTGTTAACCCGGGTCCCTGGCACTATGAGACGGCAGTGTTAACCCGGGTCCCTGGCACTGTGAGACAGCAGTGTTAACCCGTGTCCCTGGCACTGTGAGACAGCAGTGTTAACCCAGGTCCCTGGCACTGTGAGACAGCAGTGTTAACCCGGGTCCCTGGCACTGTGAGATAGCAGTGTTATCCCGGGTCCCTGGCACTGTGAGACAGCAGTGTTAACCCTGGTCCCTGGCACTGTGAGACAGCAGTGTTAACCCGGGTCCCTGGCACTGTGAGACAGCAGTGTTAACCCGGGTCCCTGGCACTGTGAGACAGCAGTGTTAACCCGGGTCCCTGGCACTGTGAGACAGCAGCGTTAACCCGGGTCCCTGGCACTGTGAGACAGCAGTGTTAACCCGAGTCCCTGGCACTGTGAGACAGCAGTGTTAACCCGGGTCCCAGGCACTGTGAGACAGCAGTGTTAACCCGGGTCCCTGGCACTGTGCGACAGCAGTGTTAACCCGGGTCCCTGGCACTGTGAGACAGCAGTGTTAACCCGGGTCCCTGGCACTGTGAGACAGCAGTGTTAACCCGGGTCCCTGGCACTGTGAGACAGCAGTGTCAACCCGGGTCCCTGGCACAGTGAGATAGCAGTGTTAACCCGGGTCCCTGGCACTGTGAGACAGCAGTGTTAGCCCTGGTCCCTGATACTGTGAGACAGCCGTGTTATCCCGGGTCCCTGGCACTGTGAGACAGCAGTGTTAACCCGTGTCCCTGGCACTGTGAGACAGCAGTATTAACCTGGGTCCCTGGCACTGTGAGACAGCAGTGTTAACCCGGATCCCTGGCACTGTGAGACAGCAGTGTTAACCCGGGTCCCTGGCACTATGAGACGGCAGTGTTAACCCGGGTCCCTGGCACTGTGAGACAGCAGTGTTAACCCGTGTCCCTGGCACTGTGAGACAGCAGTGTTAACCCAGGTCCCTGGCACTGTGAGACAGCAGTGTTAACCCGGGTCCCTGGCACTGTGAGATAGCAGTGTTATCCCGGGTCCCTGGCACTGTGAGACAGCAGTGTTAACCCTGGTCCCTGGCACTGTGAGACAGCAGTATTAACCCGGGTCCCTGGCACTGTGAGACAGCAGTGTTAACCCGGGTCCCTGGCACTGTGAGATAGCAGTGTTAACCCGGGTCCCTGGCACAGTGAGAGAGCAGTGTTAACCCGGGTCCCTGGCACTGTGAGACAGCAGTGTTAACCTGGGTCCCTGGCACTGTGAGGCAGCAGTGTTAACCCGTGCCCCTGGCACTGTGAGATAGCAGTGTTAACCCGGGTCCCTGGCACTGTGAGACAGCAGTGTTAACCCGGGTCCCAGGCACTGTGAGACAGCAGTGTTAACCCGGGTCCCTGGCACTGTGAGACAGCAGTGTTAACCCGGGTCCCTGGCACTGTGAGACAGCAGTGTTAACCCAGGTCCATGGCACTGTGAGACAGCAGTGTTAACCTGGGTCCCTGGCACTGTGAGACAGCAGTGTTAACCCGGGTCCCTGGCACTGTGAGACAGCAGTGTTAACCCGGGTCCCTGGCACTGTGAGACAGCAGTGTTAACCCGGGTCCCTGGCACTGTGAGACAGCAGTGTTAACCCGGGTCCCTGGCACTGTGAGACAGCAGCGTTAACCCGGGTCCCTGGCACTGTGAGACAGCAGTGTTAACCCGAGTCCCTGGCACTGTGAGACAGCAGTGTTAACCCGGGTCCCAGGCACTGTGAGACAGCAGTGTTAACCCGGGTCCCTGGCACTGTGAGACAGCAGTGTTAACCCGGGTCCCTGGCACTGTGAGACAGCAGCGTTAACCCGGGTCCCTGGCACTGTGAGACAGCAGTGTTAACCCGGGTCCCTGGCACTGTGAGACAGCAGTGTTAACCCGGGTCCCTGGCACTGTGAGTCAGCAGTGTTTACCCGGGTCCCTGGCACTGTGAGATAGCAGTGTTAACCCGGGTCCCTGGCACTGTGAGACAGCAGTGTTAACCCGGGTCCCTGGCACTGTGAGACAGCAGTGTTAACCCGGGTCCCTGGCACTGTGAGGCAGCAGTGTTAACACGGGTCCCTGGCACTGTGAGACAGCAATGTTAACCCGGGTCCCTGGCACTGTGAGACAGCAGTGTTAACCCAGGCCCCTGGCACTGTGAGACAGCAGTGTTAACCCAAGTCCCTGGCACTGTGAGACAGCAGTGTTAACCCGTGTCCCTGGCACTGTGAGACAGCAGTGCTAACCCGGGTCCCTGGCACTGTGAGACAGCAGTGTTAACCCGGGTCCCTGGCACTGTGAGACAGCAGTGTTAACCCGGGTCCCTGGCACTGTGAGACAGCAGCGTTAACCCGGGTCCCTGGCACTGTGAGACAGCAGTGTTAACCCGAGTCCCTGGCACTGTGAGACAGCAGTGTTAACCCGGGTCCCAGGCACTGTGAGACAGCAGTGTTAACCCGGGTCCCTGGCACTGTGCGACAGCAGTGTTAACCCGGGTCCCTGGCACTGTGAGACAGCAGTGTTAACCCGGGTCCCTGGCACTGTGAGACAGCAGTGTTAACCCGGGTCCCTGGCACTGTGAGACAGCAGTGTCAACCCGGGTCCCTGGCACAGTGAGATAGCAGTGTTAACCCGGGTCCCTGGCACTGTGAGACAGCAGTGTTAGCCCTGGTCCCTGATACTGTGAGACAGCCGTGTTATCCCGGGTCCCTGGCACTGTGAGACAGCAGTGTTAACCCGTGTCCCTGGCACTGTGAGACAGCAGTATTAACCTGGGTCCCTGGCACTGTGAGACAGCAGTGTTAACCCGGATCCCTGGCACTGTGAGACAGCAGTGTTAACCCGGGTCCCTGGCACTATGAGACGGCAGTGTTAACCCGGGTCCCTGGCACTGTGAGACAGCAGTGTTAACCCGTGTCCCTGGCACTGTGAGACAGCAGTGTTAACCCAGGTCCCTGGCACTGTGAGACAGCAGTGTTAACCCGGGTCCCTGGCACTGTGAGATAGCAGTGTTATCCCGGGTCCCTGGCACTGTGAGACAGCAGTGTTAACCCTGGTCCCTGGCACTGTGAGACAGCAGTATTAACCTGGGTCCCTGGCACTGTGAGACAGCAGTGTTAACCCGGGTCCCTGGCACTGTGAGATAGCAGTGTTAACCCGGGTCCCTGGCACAGTGAGAGAGCAGTGTTAACCCGGGTCCCTGGCACTGTGAGACAGCAGTGTTAACCTGGGTCCCTGGCACTGTGAGGCAGCAGTGTTAACCCGTGCCCCTGGCACTGTGAGATAGCAGTGTTAACCCGGGTCCCTGGCACTGTGAGACAGCAGTGTTAACCCGGGTCCCAGGCACTGTGAGACAGCAGTGTTAACCCGGGTCCCTGGCACTGTGAGACAGCAGTGTTAACCCGGGTCCCTGGCACTGTGAGACAGCAGTGTTAACCCTGGTCCATGGCACTGTGAGACAGCAGTGTTAACCTGGGTCCCTGGCACTGTGAGACAGCAGTGTTAACCCGGGTCCCTGGCACTGTGAGACAGCAGTGTTAACCCGGGTCCCTGGCACTGTGAGACAGCAGTGTTAACCCGGGTCCCTGGCACTGTGAGACAGCAGTGTTAACCCGGGTCCCTGGCACTGTGAGACAGCAGCGTTAACCCGGGTCCCTGGCACTGTGAGACAGCAGTGTTAACCCGAGTCCCTGGCACTGTGAGACAGCAGTGTTAACCCGGGTCCCAGGCACTGTGAGACAGCAGTGTTAACCCGGGTCCCTGGCACTGTGAGACAGCAGTGTTAACCCGGGTCCCTGGCACTGTGAGACAGCAGCGTTAACCCGGGTCCCTGGCACTGTGAGACAGCAGTGTTAACCCGGGTCCCTGGCACTGTGAGACAGCAGTGTTAACCCGGGTCCCTGGCACTGTGAGTCAGCAGTGTTTACCCGGGTCCCTGGCACTGTGAGATAGCAGTGTTAACCCGGGTCCCTGGCACTGTGAGACAGCAGTGTTAACCCGGGTCCCTGGCACTGTGAGACAGCAGTGTTAACCCGGGTCCCTGGCACTGTGAGGCAGCAGTGTTAACACGGGTCCCTGGCACTGTGAGACAGCAATGTTAACCCGGGTCCCTGGCACTGTGAGACAGCAGTGTTAACCCAGGCCCCTGGCACTGTGAGACAGCAGTGTTAACCCAAGTCCCTGGCACTGTGAGACAGCAGTGTTAACCCGTGTCCCTGGCACTGTGAGACAGCAGTGCTAACCCGGGTCCCTGGCACTGTGAGACAGCAGTGTTAACCCGGGTCCCTGGCACTGTGAGACAGCAGTATTAACCCAGGTCCCTGGCATTGTGAGACAGCAGTGTTAAACCGGGTCCCTGGCACTGTGAGACAGCAGTGTTAACCCGGGTCCCTGGCACTGTGAGACAGCAGTGTTAACCCGGGTCTCTGGCACTGTGAGACAGCTGTGTTAACCCGGGTCCCTGGCACTGTGAGACAGCAGTGTTAACCCGGGTCCCTGGCACTGTGAGACAGCAGTGTCAACCCGGGTCCCTGGCACTGTGAGACAGCAGTGTTAACCCGGGTCCCTGGCACTGTGAGGCAGCAGTGTTAACACGGGTCCCTGGCACTGTGAGACAGCAGTGTTAACCCGGGTCCCTGGCACTGTGAGACAGCAGTGTTAACCCGGGTCCCTGGCACTGTGAGACAGCAGTGTTAACCCGGATCCCTGGCACTGTGAGACAGCAGTGTTAACCCGTGTCCCTGGCACTGTGAGACAGCAGTGCTAACCCGGGTCCCTGGCACTGTGAGACAGCAGTGTTAACCCGGGACCCTGGCACTGTGAGACAGCAGTATTAACCCAGGTCCCTGGCATTGTGAGACAGCAGTGTTAACCCGGGTCCCTGGCACTGTGAGACAGCAGTGTTAACCCGGGTCCCTGGCACTGTGAGACAGCAGTGTTAACCCGGGTCCCTGGCACTGTGAGACAGCTGTGTTAACCCGGGTCCCTGGCACTGTGAGACAGCAGTGTTAACCCGGGTCCCTGGCACTGTGAGATAGCAGTGTTAACCCGGGTCCCTGGCACTGTGCGACAGCAGTGTTCACCCGGGTCCCTGGCACTGTGAGACAGCAGTGTTAATCCGGGTCCCTGGCACTGTGAGACAGCAGTGTTAACCCGGGTCCCTGGCACTGTGAGACAGCAGTGTTAACCCGGGTCCCTTGCACTGTGAGATAGCAGTGTTAACCCGGGTCCCTGGCACTGTGAGACAGCAGTGTTAACCATGGTCCCTGATACTGTGAGACAGCAGTGTTAACCCGGGTCCCTGGCACTGTGAGACAGCAGTGTTAACCCGGGTCCCTGGCACTGTGTGACAGCAGTGTTAACACATGTCACTGGCACTGTGAGACAGCAGTGTTAAACCGGGTCCCTGTCACTGCGAGACAGCAGTGTTAACCCGGGTCCCTGGCTCTGTGAGGCAGCAGTGTTAACCCGGGTCCCTGGCACTGTGAGACAGCAGTGTTAACCCGGGTCCCTGGCACTGTGAGACAGCAGTGTTAACCCGGGTCCCTGGCACTGTGAGACAGCAGTGTTAACCCAGGTCCCTGGCACTGTGAGACAGCAGTGTTAACCCGGGTCCCTGGCACTGTGAGACAGCAGTGTTAACCCGGGTCCCTGGCACTGTGACATAGCAGTGTTAACCCGGGACCCTGGCACTGTGAGACAGCAGCGTTAACCCGGGTCCCTGGCACTGTGAGACAGCAGTGTTAACCCGGGTCCCTGGCACTGTGAGGCAGCAGTGTTAACACGGGTCCCTGGCACTGTGAGACAGCAGTGTTAATCCGCGTCCCTGGCACTGTGAGACAGCAGTGTTAACCCGGGTCCCTGGCACTGTGAGACAGCAGTGTTAACCCGGGTCCCTGGCACTGTGAGACAGCAGTGTTAACCCGTGTCCCTGGCACTGTGAGACAGCAGTGCTAACCCGGGTCCCTGGCACTGTGAGACAGCAGTGTTAACCCGGGTCCCTGGCACTGTGAGACAGCAGTGTTAACCCGTGTCCCTGGCACTGTGAGACAGCAGTGCTAACCCGGGTCCCTGGCACTGTGAGACAGCAGTGTTAACCCGGGTCCCTGGCACTGTGAGACAGCAGTATTAACCCAGGTCTCTGGCACTGTGAGACAGCTGTGTTAACACGGGTCCCTGGCACTGTGAGACAGCAGTGTTAACCCGGGTCCCTGGCACTGTGAGACAGCAGTGTTAACCCGGGTCTCTGGCACTGTGAGACAGCTGTGTTAACCCGGGTCCCTGGCACTGTGAGACAGCAGTGTTAACCCGGGTCCCTGGCACTGTGAGACGGCAGTGTTAACCCGGGTCCCTGGCACTGTGAGACAGCAGTGTTAACCCGGGTCCCTGGCACTGTGAGGCAGCAGTGTTAACACGGGTCCCTGGCACTGTGAGACAGCAGTGTTAACCCGGGTCCCTGGCACTGTGAGACAGCAGTGTTAACCCGGGTCCCTGGCACTGTGAGACAGCAGTGTTAACCCGGGTCCCTGGCACTGTGAGACAGCAGTGTTAACCCGTGTCCCTGGCACTGTGAGACAGCAGTGCTAACCCGGGTCCCTGGCACTGTGAGACAGCAGTGTTAACCCGGGTCCCTGGCACTGTGAGACAGCAGTATTAACCCAGGTCCCTGGCATTGTGAGACAGCAGTGTTAACCCGGGTCCCTGGCACTGTGAGACAGCAGTGTTAACCCGGGTCCCTGGCACTGTGAGACAGCAGTGTTAACCCGGGTCCCTGGCACTGTGAGACAGCTGTGTTAACCCGGGTCCCTGGCACTGTGAGACAGCAGTGTTAACCCGGGTCCCTGGCACTGTGAGATAGCAGTGTTAACCCGGGTCCCTGGCACTGTGAGACAGCAGTGTTAACCCGGGTCCCTGGCACTGTGAGACAGCAGTGTTAACACGGGTCCCTGGCACTGTGAGATAGCAGTGTTAACCCGGGACCCTGGCACTGTGAGACAGCTGTGTTAACCCGGGTCCCTGGCACTGTGAGACAGCAGTGTTAACCCGGGTCCCTGGCACTGTGAGGCAGCAGTGTTAACACGGGTCCCTGGCACTGTGAGACAGCAGTGTTAACCCGGGTCCCTGGCACTGTGAGACAGCAGTGTTAACCCGGGTCCCTGGCACTGTGAGACAGCAGTGGTAACCCAGGTCCCTGGCACTGTGAGACAGCAGTGTTCACTCGGGTCCCTGGCACTGTGAGACAGCAGTGTTAACCCGGGTCCCTGGCACTGTGAGACAGCAGTGTTAACCCGGGTCCCAGGCACTGTGAGACAGCAGTGTTAACCCGGGTCCCTGGCACTGTGAGACAGCAGTGTTAACCCGGGTCCCTGGCACTGTGAGACAGCAGTGCTAACCCGGGTCCCTGGCACTGTGAGACAGCAGTGTTAACCCGGGTCCCTGGCACTGTGAGACAGCAGTGTTAACCCTGGTCCCTGGCACTGTGAGACAGCAGTGTTAACCCGGGTCCCTGGCACTGTGAGACAGCAGTGTTAACCCGGGTCCCTGACACTGTGAGATAGCAGTGTTAACCCGGGTCCCTGGCACTGTGAGACAGCAGTGTTAATCCGGGTCCCTGGCACTGTGAGACAGCAGTGTTATCCCGGGTCCCTGGCACTGTGAGACAGCAATGTTAACCCGGGTCCCTGGCACTGTGAGACAGCAGCGTTAACCCGGGTCCCTGGCATTGTGAGACAGCAGCGTTAACCCGGGTCCCTGGCACTGTGAGAAAGCACTGTTAACCCGGGTCCCTGGCACTGTGAGTCAGCAGTGTTTACTCGGGTCCCTGGCACTGTGAGATAGCAGTGTTAACCCGGGTCCCTGGCACTGTGAGATAGCAGTGTTAACCCGGGTCCCTGGCACTGTGAGACAGCAGTGTTAACCCGGGTCCCTGGCACTGTGAGACAGCAGTGTTAACCCGGGTCCCTGGCACTGTGAGATAGCAGTGTTAACCCGGGACCCTGGCACTGTGAGACGGCAGTGTTAACCCGGGTCCCTGGCACTGTGAGACAGCAGTGTTAACCCGGGTCCCTGGCACTGTGAGGCAGCAGTGTTAACACGGGTCCCTGGCACTGTGAGACAGCAGTGTTAACCCGGGTCACTGGCACTGGGAGACAGCAGTGTTAACCCGGGTCCCTGGCACTGTGAGACAGCAGTGTTAACCCGGGTCCCTGGCACTGTGAGACAGCATTGTTAACCCGTGTCCCTGGCACTGTGAGACAGCAGTGCTAACCCGGGTCCCTGGCACTGTGAGACAGCAGTGTTAACCCGGGTCCCTGGCACTGTGAGACAGCAGTATTAACCCAGGTCCCTGGCATTGTGAGACAGCAGTGATAACCCGTGTCCCTGGCACTGTGAGACAGCAGTGTTAACCCGGGTCCCTGGCACTGTGAGACAGCAGTGTTAACCCGGGTCCCTGGCACTGTGAGACAGCTGTGTTAACCCGGGTCCCTGGCACTGTGAGACAGCAGTGTTAACCTGGGTCCCTGGCACTGTGAGACAGCAGTGTTAACCCGGGTCCCTGGCACTGTGAGACAGCAGTGGTAACCCGGGTCCCTGGCACTGTGAGACAGCAGTATTAACCTGGTCCCTGGCACTGTGAGACAGCAGTGTTAATCGGGGTCCCTGGCACTGTGAGACAGCAGTGTTAACCCGGGTCCCTGGCACTATGAGACGGCAGTGTTAACCCGGGTCCCTGGCACTGTGAGGCAGCAGTGTTAACCCGGGTCCCTGGCACTGTGAGACAGCCGTGTTAACCCGGGTCCCTTGCACTGTGAGACAGCAGTGTTAACCCGGGTCCCTGGCACTGTGAGACAGCAGTGTTAACCCGGGTCCCTGGTACTGTGAGACAGCAGTGTTAACCCGGGTCCCTGGCACTGTGAGACAGCTGTGTGAACCCGGGTCCCTGGCACTGTGAGACAGCAGTGTTAACCCGGGTCCCTGGCACTGTGAGATAGCAGTGTTAACCCGGGTCCCTGGCACTGTGAGACAGCAGTGTTAACGCGGGTCCCTGGCACTGTGAGACAGCAGTGTTAACACAGGTCCCTGGCACTGTGAGACAGCAGTGTTAACCCGGGTCCCTGGCACTGTGCGACAGCAGTGTTAACCCGGGTCCCTGGCACTGTGAGACAGCAGTGTTAACCCGGGTCCCTGGCACTGTGAGACAGCAGTGTTAACCCGGGTCCCTGGCACTGTGAGACAGCAGCGTTAACCCGGGTCCCTGGCATTGTGAGACAGCAGCGTTAACCCGGGTCCCTGGCACTGTGAGACAGCACTGTTAACCCGGGTCCCTGGCACTGTGAGTCAGCAGTGTTTACCCGGGTCCCTGGCACTGTGAGATAGCAGTGTTAACCCGGGTCCCTCGCACTGTGAGATAGCAGTGTTAACCCGGGTCCCTGGCACTGTGAGACAGCAGTGTTAACCCGGGTCCCTGGCACTGTGAGACAGCAGTGTTAACCCGGGTCCCTGGCACTGTGAGATAGCAGTGTTAACCCGGGACCCTGGCACTGTGAGACGGTAGTGTTAACCCGGGTCCCTGGCACTGTGAGACAGCAGTGTTAACCCGGGTCCCTGGCACTGTGAGGCAGCAGTGTTAACACGGGTCCCTGGCACTGTGAGACAGCAGTGTTAACCCGGGTCACTGGCACTGGGAGACAGCAGTGTTAACCCGGGTCCCTGGCACTGTGAGACAGCAGTGTTAACCCGGGTCCCTGGCACTGTGAGACAGCAGTGTTAACCCGTGTCCCTGGCACTGTGAGACAGCAGTGCTAACCCGGGTCCCTGGCACTGTGAGACAGCAGTGTTAACCCGGGTCCCTGGCACTGTGAGACAGCAGTATTAACCCAGGTCCCTGGCATTGTGAGACAGCAGTGATAACCCGGGTCCCTGGCACTGTGAGACAGCAGTGTTAACCCGGGTCCCTGGCACTGTGAGACAGCAGTGTTAACCCGGGTCCCTGGCACTGTGAGACAGCTGTGTTAACCCGGGTCCCTGGCACTGTGAGACAGCAGTGTTAACCTGGGTCCCTGGCACTGTGAGACAGCAGTGTTAACCCGAGTCCCTGGCACTGTGAGACAGCAGTGGTAACCCGGGTCCCTGGCACTGTGAGACAGCAGTATTAACCTGGGTCCCTGGCACTGTGAGACACCAGTGTTAACCCGGGTCCCTGGCACTGTGAGACAGCAGTGTTAACCCGGCTCCCTGGCACTATGAGACGGCAGTGTAAACCCGGGTCCCTGGCACTGTGAGGCAGCAGTGTTAACCCGGGTCCCTGGCACTGTGAGACAGCCGTGTTAACCCGGGTCCCTTGCACTGTGAGACAGCAGTGTTAACCCGGGTCCCTGGCACTGTGAGACAGCAGTGTTAACCCGGGTCCCTGGCTCTGTGAGACAGCAGTGTTAACCCGGGTCCCTGGCACTGTGAGACAGCTGTGTGAACCCGGGTCCCTGGCACTGTGAGACAGCAGTGTTAACCCGGGTCCCTGGCACTGTGAGATAGCAGTGTTAACCCGGGTCCCTGGCACTGTAAGACAGCAGTGTTAACTCGGGTCCCTGGCACTGTGAGACAGCAGTGTTAACCCAGGTCCCTGGCACTGTGAGACAGCAGTGTTAACCCGGGTCCCTGGCACTGTGCGACAGCAGTGTTAACCCGGGTCCCTGGCACTGTGAGACAGCAGTGTTAACCCGGGTCCCTGGCACTGTGAGACAGCAGTGTTAACCCGGGTCCCTGGCACTGTGAGACAGCAGTGTCAACCCGGGTCCCTGGCACAGTGAGATAGCAGTGTTAACCCGGGTCCCTGGCACTGTGAGACAGCAGTGTTAGCCCTGCTCCCTGATACTGTGAGACAGCCGTGTTATCCCGGGTCCCTGGCACTGTGAGACAGCAGTGTTAACCCGGGTCCCTGGCAGTGTGAGACAGCAGTATTAACCTGGGTCCCTGGCACTGTGAGACAGCAGTGTTAACCCGGGTCCCTGGCACTGTGAGACAGCAGTGTTAACCCGGGTCCCTGGCACTATGAGACGGCAGTGTTAACCCGGGTCCCTGGCACTGTGAGACAGCAGTGTTAACCCGTGTCCCTGGCACTGTGAGACAGCAGTGTTAACCCAGGTCCCTGGCACTGTGAGACAGCAGTGTTAACCCGGGTCCCTTGCACTGTGAGATAGCAGTGTTAACCCGGGTCCCTGGCACTGTGAGACAGCAGTGTTAACCCTGGTCCCTGGCACTGTGAGACAGCAGTATTAACCCGGGTCCCTGGCACTGTGAGACAGCAGTGTTAACCCGGGTCCCTGGCACTGTGAGATAGCAGTGTTAACCCGGGGCCCTGGCACTGTGAGACGGTAGTGTTTACCCGGGTCGCTGGCACTGTGAGATAGCAGTGTTAACCCGGGTCCCTGGCACTGTGAGATAGCAGTGTTAACCCGGGTCCCTGGCACTGTGAGACAGCAGTGTTAACCCGGGTCCCTGGCACTGTGAGACAGCAGTGTTAACCCGGGTCCCTGGCACTGTGAGACAGCAGTGGTACCCCGGGTCCCTGGCACTGTGAGACAGCAGTGTTAACCCGGGTCCCTGGCACTGTGAGACAGCAGCGTTAACCCGGGTCCCTGGCATTGTGAGACAGCAGCGTTAACCCGGGTCCCTGGCACTGTGAGTCAGCAGTGTTTACCCGGGTCCCTGGCACTGTGAGATAGCAGTGTTAACCCGGGTCCCTGGCACTGTGAGATAGCAGTATTAAACCGGGTCCCTGGCACTGTGAGACAGCAGTGTTAACCCGGGTCCCTGGCACTGTGAGACAGCAGTGTTAACCCGGGTCCCTGGCACTGTGAGTCAGCAGTGTTTACCCGGGTCCCTGGCACTGTGAGATAGCAGTGTTAACCCGGGTCCCTGGCACTGTGAGATAGCAGTATTAAACCGGGTCCCTGGCACTGTGAGACAGCAGTGTTAACCCGGGTCCCTGGCACTGTGAGACAGCAGTGTTAACCCGGGTCCCTGGCACTGTGAGATAGCAGTGTTAACCCGGGACCCTGGCACTGTGAGACGGCAGTGTTAACCCGGGTCCCTGGCACTGTGAGACAGCAGTGTTAAACCGGGTCCCTGGCACTGTGAGGCAGCAGTGCTAACACGGGTCAATGGCACTGTGAGACAGCAGTGTTAACCCGGGTCACTGGCACTGGGAGACAGCAGTGTTAACCCGGGTCCCTGGCACTGTGAGACAGCAGTGTTAACCCGGGTCCCTGGCACTGAGACAGCAGTGCTAACCCGTGTCCCTGGCACTGTGAGACAGCAGTGCCATCCCGGGTCCCTGGCACTGTGAGACAGCAGTGTTAACCCGGGTCCCTGGCACTGTGAGACAGCAGTATTAACCCAGGTCCCTGGCATTGTGAGACAGCAGTGATAACCCGGGTCCCTGGCACTGTGAGACAGCAGTGTTAACCCGGGTCCCTGGCACTGTGAGACAGCAGTGTTAACCCGGGTCCCTGGCACTGTGAGACAGCTGTGTTAACCCGGGTCCCTTGCACTGTGAGACAGCAGTGTTAACCTGGGTCCCTGGCACTGTGAGACAGCAGTGTTAACCCGGGTCCCTGGCACTGTGAGACAGCAGTGGTAACCCGGGTCCCTGGCACTGTGAGACAGCAGTATTAACCTGGGTCCCTGGCACTGTGAGACAGCAGTGTTAACCCGGGTCCCTGGCACTGTGAGACAGCAGTGTTAACCCCGCTCCCTGGCACTATGAGACGGCAGTGTTAACCCGTGTCCCTGGCACTGTGAGGCAGCAGTGTTAACCCGGGTTCCTGGCACTGTGAGACAGCCGTGTTAACCCGGGTCCCTGGCACTGTGAGACAGCAGTGTTAACTCGGGTCCCTGGCACTGTGAGACAGCAGTGTTAACCCAGGTCCCTGGCACTGTGAGACAGCAGTGTTAACCCGGGTCCCTGGCACTGTGCGACAGCAGTGTTAACCCGGGTCCCTGGCACTGTGAGACAGCAGTGTTATCCCGGGTCCCTGGCACTGTGAGACAGCAGTGTTAACCCGGGTCCCTGGCACTGTGAGACAGCAGCGTTAACCCGGGTCCCTGGCATTGTGAGACAGCAGCGTTAACCCGGGTCCCTGGCACTGTGAGACAGCACTGTTAACCCGGGTCCCTGGCACTGTGAGTCAGCAGTGTTTACCCGGGTCCCTGGCACTGTGAGATAGCAGTGTTAACCCGGGTCCCTGGCACTGTGAGATAGCAGTGTTAACCCGGGTCCCTGGCACTGTGAGACAGCAGTGTTAACCCGGGTCCCTGGCACTGTGAGACAGCAGTGTTAACCCGGGTCCCTGGCACTGTGAGATAGCAGTGTTAACCCGGGACCCTGGCACTGTGAGACGGCAGTGTTAACCCGGGTCCCTGGCACTGTGAGACAGCAGTGTTAACCCGGGTCCCTGGCACTGTGAGGCAGCAGTGTTAACACGGGTCCCTGGCACTGTGAGACAGCAGTGTTAACCCGGGTCACTGGCACTGGGAGACAGCAGTGTTAACCCGGGTCCCTGGCACTGTGAGACAGCAGTGTTAACCCGGGTCCCTGGCACTGTGAGACAGCAGTGTTAACCCGTGTCCCTGGCACTGTGAGACAGCAGTGCTAACCCGGGTCCCTGGCACTGTGAGACAGCAGTGTTAACCCGGGTCCCTGGCACTGTGAGACAGCAGTATTAACCCAGGTCCCTGGCATTGTGAGACAGCAGTGATAACCCGGGTCCCTGGCACTGTGAGACAGCAGTGTTAACCCGGGTCCCTGGCACTGTGAGACAGCAGTGTTAACCCGGGTCCCTGGGACTGTGAGACAGCTGTGTTAACCCGGGTCCCTGGCACTGTGAGACAGCAGTGTTAACCTGGGTCCCTGGCACTGTGAGACAGCAGTGTTAACCCGGGTCCCTGGCACTGTGAGACAGCAGTGGTAACCCGGGTCCCTGGCACTGTGAGACAGCAGTATTAACCTGGTCCCTGGCACTGTGAGACAGCAGTGTTAATCGGGGTCCCTGGCACTGTGAGACAGCAGTGTTAACCCGGGTCCCTGGCACAAGAGACGGCAGTGTTAACCCGGGTCCCTGGCACTGTGAGGCAGCAGTGTTAACCCGGGTCCCTGGCACTGTGAGACAGCCGTGTTAACCCGGGTCCCTTGCACTGTGAGACAGCAGTGTTAACCCGGGTCCCTGGCACTGTAAGACAGCTGTGTGAACCCGGGTCCCTGGCACTGTGAGACAGCAGTGTTAACCCGGGTCCCTGGCACTGTGAGATAGCAGTGTTAACCCGGGTCCCTGGCACTGTGAGACAGCAGTGTTAACGCGGGTCCCTGGCACTGTGAGACAGCAGTGTTAACACAGGTCCCTGGCACTGTGAGACAGCAGTGTTAACCCGGGTCCCTGGCACTGTGCGACAGCAGTGTTAACCCGGGTCCCTGGCACTGTGAGACAGCAGTGTTAACCCGGGTCCCTGGCACTGTGAGACAGCAGTGTTAACCCGGGTCCCTGGCACTGTGAGACAGCAGCGTTAACCCGGGTCCCTGGCATTGTGAGACAGCAGCGTTAACCCGGGTCCCTGGCACTGTGAGACAGCACTGTTAACCCGGGTCCCTGGCACTGTGAGTCAGCAGTGTTTACCCGGGTCCCTGGCACTGTGAGATAGCAGTGTTAACCCGGGTCCCTCGCACTGTGAGACGGTAGTGTTAACCCGGGTCCCTGGCACTGTGAGACAGCAGTGTTAACCCGGGTCCCTGGCACTGTGAGGCAGCTGTGTTAACACGGGTCCCTGGCACTGTGAGACAGCAGTGTTAACCCGGGTCACTGGCACTGTGAGACAGCAGTGTTAACCCGGGTCCCTGGCACTGTGAGACAGCAGTGTTAACCCGGGTCCCTGGCACTGTGAGACAGCAGTGTTAACCCGTGTCCCTGGCACTGTGAGACAGCAGTGCTAACCCGGGTCCCTGGCACTGTGAGACAGCAGTGTTAACCCGGGTCCCTGGCACTGTGAGACAGCAGTATTAACCCAGGTCCCTGGCATTGTGAGACAGCAGTGATAACCCGGGTCCCTGGCACTGTGAGACAGCAGTGTTAACCCGGGTCCCTGGCACTGTGAGACAGCAGTGTTAACCCGGGTCCCTGGCACTGTGAGACAGCTGTGTTAACCCGGGTCCCTGGCACTGTGAGACAGCAGTGTTAACCTGGGTCCCTGGCACTGTGAGACAGCAGTGTTAACCCGGGTCCCTGGCACTGTGAGACAGCAGTGGTAACCCGGGTCCCTGGCACTGTGAGACAGCAGTATTAACCTGGGTCCCTGGCACTGTGAGACAGCAGTGTTAACCCGTGTCCCTGGCACTGTGAGACAGCAGTGTTAACCCGGCTCCCTGGCACTATGAGACGGCAGTGTTAACCCGGGTCCCTGGCACTGTGAGGCAGCAGTGTTAACCCGGGTCCCTGGCACTGTGAGACAGCCGTGTTTACCCGGGTCCCTTGCACTGTGAGACAGCAGTGTTAACCCGGGTCCCTGGCACTGTGAGACAGCAGTGTTAACCCGGGTCCCTGGTACTTTGAGACAGCAGTGTTAACCCGGGTCCCTGGCACTGTGAGACAGCTGTGTGAACCCGGGTCCCTGGCACTGTGAGACAGCAGTGTTAACCCGGGTCCCTGGCACTGTGAGATAGCAGTGTTAACCCGGGTCCCTGGCACTGTGAGACAGCAGTGTTAACTCGGGTCCCTGGCACTGTGAGACAGCAGTGTTAACCCAGGTCCCTGGCACTGTGAGACAGCAGTGTTAACCCGGGTCCCTGGCACTGTGCGACAGCAGTGTTAACCCGGGTCCCTGGCACTGTGAGACAGCAGTGTTAACCCGGGTCCCTGGCACTGTGAGACAGCAGTGTTAACCCGGGTCCCTGGCACTGTGAGACAGCAGTGTCAACCCGGGTCCCTGGCACAGTGAGATAGCAGTGTTAACCCGGGTCCCTGGCACTGTGAGACAGCAGTGTTAGCCCTGGTCCCTGATACTGTGAGACAGCCGTGTTATCCCGGGTCCCTGGCACTGTGAGACAGCAGTGTTAACCCGGGTCCCTGGCAGTGTGAGACAGCAGTATTAACCTGGGTCCCTGGCACTGTGAGACAGCAGTGTTAACCCGGGTCCCTGGCACTGTGAGACAGCAGTGTTAACCCGGGTCCCTGGCACTATGAGACGGGAGTGTTAACCCGGGTCCCTGGCACTGTGAGACAGCAGTGTTAACCCGTGTCCCTGGCACTGTGAGACAGCAGTGTTAACCCAGGTCCCTGGCACTGTGAGACAGCAGTGTTAACCCGGGTCCCTTGCACTGTGAGATAGCAGTGTTAACCCGGGTCCCTGGCACTGTGAGACAGCAGTGTTAACCCTGGTCCCTGGCACTGTGAGACAGCAGTATTAACCCGGGTCCCTGGCACTGTGAGACAGCAGTGTTAACCCGGGTCCCTGGCAATGTGAGATAGCAGTGTTAACCCGGGGCCCTGGCACAGTGAGAGAGCAGTGTTAACCCGGGTCCCTGGCACTGTGAGACAGCAGTGTTAACCTGGGTCCCTGGCACTGTGAGGCAGCAGTGTTAACCCGGACCCCTGGCACTGTGAGATAGCAGTGTTAACCCGGGTCCCTGGCACTGTGAGACAGCAGTGTTAACCCGGGTCCCAGGCACTGTGAGACAGCAGTGTTAACCCGGGTCCCTGGCACTGTGAGACAGCATTGTTAACCCGGGCCCCTGGCACTGTGAGACAGCAGTGTTAACCCAGGTCCCTGGCACTGTGAGACAGCAGTGTTAACCTGGGTCCCTGGCACTGTGAGACAGCAGTGTTAACCCGGGTCCCTGGCACTGTGAGACAGCAGTGTTAACCCGGGTCCCTGGCACTGTGAGACAGCAGTGTTAACCCGGGTCCCTGGCACTGTGAGACAGCAGTGTTAACCCGGGTCCATGGCACTGTGAGACAGCAGCGTTAACCCGGGTCCCTGGCACTGTGAGACAGCAGTGTTAACCCGAGTCCCTGGCACTGTGAGACAGCAGTGTTAACCCGGGTCCCAGGCACTGTGAGACAGCAGTGTTAACCCGGGTCCCTGGCACTGTGCGACAGCAGTGTTAACCCGGGTCCCTGGCACTGTGAGACAGCAGTGTTAACCCGGGTCCCTGGCACTGTGAGACAGCAGTGTTAACCCGGGTCCCTGGCACTGTGAGACAGCAGTGTCAACCCGGGTCCCTGGCACAGTGAGATAGCAGTGTTAACCCGGGTCCCTGGCACTGTGAGACAGCAGTGTTAGCCCTGGTCCCTGATACTGTGAGACAGCCGTGTTATCCCGGGTCCCTGGCACTGTGAGACAGCAGTGTTAACCCGTGTCCCTGGCACTGTGAGACAGCAGTATTAACCTGGGTCCCTGGCACTGTGAGACAGCAGTGTTAACCCGGATCCCTGGCACTGTGAAACAGCAGTGTTAACCCGAGTCCCTGGCACTATGAGACGGCAGTGTTAACCCGGGTCCCTGGCACTGTGAGACAGCAGTGTTAACCCGTGTCCCTGGCACTGTGAGACAGCAGTGTTAACCCAGGTCCCTGGCACTGTGAGACAGCAGTGTTAACCCGGGTCCCTGGCACTGTGAGATAGCAGTGTTATCCCGGGTCCCTGGCACTGTGAGACAGCAGTGTTAACCCTGGTCCCTGGCACTGTGAGACAGCAGTGTTAACCCGGGTCCCTGGCACTGTGAGACAGCAGTGTTAACCCGGGTCCCTGGCACTGTGAGACAGCAGTGTTAACCCGGGTCCCTGGCACTGTGAGACAGCAGCGTTAACCCGGGTCCCTGGCACTGTGAGACAGCAGTGTTAACCCGAGTCCCTGGCACTGTGAGACAGCAGTGTTAACCCGGGTCCCAGGCACTGTGAGACAGCAGTGTTAACCCGGGTCCCTGGCACTGTGCGACAGCAGTGTTAACCCGGGTCCCTGGCACTGTGAGACAGCAGTGTTAACCCGGGTCCCTGGCACTGTGAGACAGCAGTGTTAACCCGGGTCCCTGGCACTGTGAGACAGCAGTGTCAACCCGGGTCCCTGGCACAGTGAGATAGCAGTGTTAACCCGGGTCCCTGGCACTGTGAGACAGCAGTGTTAGCCCTGGTCCCTGATACTGTGAGACAGCCGTGTTATCCCGGGTCCCTGGCACTGTGAGACAGCAGTGTTAACCCGTGTCCCTGGCACTGTGAGACAGCAGTATTAACCTGGGTCCCTGGCACTGTGAGACAGCAGTGTTAACCCGGATCCCTGGCACTGTGAGACAGCAGTGTTAACCCGGGTCCCTGGCACTATGAGACGGCAGTGTTAACCCGGGTCCCTGGCACTGTGAGACAGCAGTGTTAACCCGTGTCCCTGGCACTGTGAGACAGCAGTGTTAACCCAGGTCCCTGGCACTGTGAGACAGCAGTGTTAACCCGGGTCCCTGGCACTGTGAGATAGCAGTGTTATCCCGGGTCCCTGGCACTGTGAGACAGCAGTGTTAACCCTGGTCCCTGGCACTGTGAGACAGCAGTATTAACCCGGGTCCCTGGCACTGTGAGACAGCAGTGTTAACCCGGGTCCCTGGCACTGTGAGATAGCAGTGTTAACCCGGGTCCCTGGCACAGTGAGAGAGCAGTGTTAACCCGGGTCCCTGGCACTGTGAGACAGCAGTGTTAACCTGGGTCCCTGGCACTGTGAGGCAGCAGTGTTAACCCGTGCCCCTGGCACTGTGAGATAGCAGTGTTAACCCGGGTCCCTGGCACTGTGAGACAGCAGTGTTAACCCGGGTCCCAGGCACTGTGAGACAGCAGTGTTAACCCGGGTCCCTGGCACTGTGAGACAGCAGTGTTAACCCGGGTCCCTGGCACTGTGAGACAGCAGTGTTAACCCAGGTCCATGGCACTGTGAGACAGCAGTGTTAACCTGGGTCCCTGGCACTGTGAGACAGCAGTGTTAACCCGGGTCCCTGGCACTGTGAGACAGCAGTGTTAACCCGGGTCCCTGGCACTGTGAGACAGCAGTGTTAACCCGGGTCCCTGGCACTGTGAGACAGCAGTGTTAACCCGGGTCCCTGGCACTGTGAGACAGCAGCGTTAACCCGGGTCCCTGGCACTGTGAGACAGCAGTGTTAACCCGAGTCCCTGGCACTGTGAGACAGCAGTGTTAACCCGGGTCCCAGGCACTGTGAGACAGCAGTGTTAACCCGGGTCCCTGGCACTGTGAGACAGCAGTGTTAACCCGGGTCCCTGGCACTGTGAGACAGCAGCGTTAACCCGGGTCCCTGGCACTGTGAGACAGCAGTGTTAACCCGGGTCCCTGGCACTGTGAGACAGCAGTGTTAACCCGGGTCCCTGGCACTGTGAGTCAGCAGTGTTTACCCGGGTCCCTGGCACTGTGAGATAGCAGTGTTAACCCGGGTCCCTGGCACTGTGAGACAGCAGTGTTAACCCGGGTCCCTGGCACTGTGAGACAGCAGTGTTAACCCGGGTCCCTGGCACTGTGAGGCAGCAGTGTTAACACGGGTCCCTGGCACTGTGAGACAGCAATGTTAACCCGGGTCCCTGGCACTGTGAGACAGCAGTGTTAACCCAGGCCCCTGGCACTGTGAGACAGCAGTGTTAACCCAAGTCCCTGGCACTGTGAGACAGCAGTGTTAACCCGTGTCCCTGGCACTGTGAGACAGCAGTGCTAACCCGGGTCCCTGGCACTGTGAGACAGCAGTGTTAACCCGGGTCCCTGGCACTGTGAGACAGCAGTGTTAACCCGGGTCCCTGGCACTGTGAGACAGCAGCGTTAACCCGGGTCCCTGGCACTGTGAGACAGCAGTGTTAACCCGAGTCCCTGGCACTGTGAGACAGCAGTGTTAACCCGGGTCCCAGGCACTGTGAGACAGCAGTGTTAACCCGGGTCCCTGGCACTGTGCGACAGCAGTGTTAACCCGGGTCCCTGGCACTGTGAGACAGCAGTGTTAACCCGGGTCCCTGGCACTGTGAGACAGCAGTGTTAACCCGGGTCCCTGGCACTGTGAGACAGCAGTGTCAACCCGGGTCCCTGGCACAGTGAGATAGCAGTGTTAACCCGGGTCCCTGGCACTGTGAGACAGCAGTGTTAGCCCTGGTCCCTGATACTGTGAGACAGCCGTGTTATCCCGGGTCCCTGGCACTGTGAGACAGCAGTGTTAACCCGTGTCCCTGGCACTGTGAGACAGCAGTATTAACCTGGGTCCCTGGCACTGTGAGACAGCAGTGTTAACCCGGATCCCTGGCACTGTGAGACAGCAGTGTTAACCCGGGTCCCTGGCACTATGAGACGGCAGTGTTAACCCGGGTCCCTGGCACTGTGAGACAGCAGTGTTAACCCGTGTCCCTGGCACTGTGAGACAGCAGTGTTAACCCAGGTCCCTGGCACTGTGAGACAGCAGTGTTAACCCGGGTCCCTGGCACTGTGAGATAGCAGTGTTATCCCGGGTCCCTGGCACTGTGAGACAGCAGTGTTAACCCTGGTCCCTGGCACTGTGAGACAGCAGTATTAACCCGGGTCCCTGGCACTGTGAGACAGCAGTGTTAACCCGGGTCCCTGGCACTGTGAGATAGCAGTGTTAACCCGGGTCCCTGGCACAGTGAGAGAGCAGTGTTAACCCGGGTCCCTGGCACTGTGAGACAGCAGTGTTAACCTGGGTCCCTGGCACTGTGAGGCAGCAGTGTTAACCCGTGCCCCTGGCACTGTGAGATAGCAGTGTTAACCCGGGTCCCTGGCACTGTGAGACAGCAGTGTTAACCCGGGTCCCAGGCACTGTGAGACAGCAGTGTTAACCCGGGTCCCTGGCACTGTGAGACAGCAGTGTTAACCCGGGTCCCTGGCACTGTGAGACAGCAGTGTTAACCCTGGTCCATGGCACTGTGAGACAGCAGTGTTAACCTGGGTCCCTGGCACTGTGAGACAGCAGTGTTAACCCGGGTCCCTGGCACTGTGAGACAGCAGTGTTAACCCGGGTCCCTGGCACTGTGAGACAGCAGTGTTAACCCGGGTCCCTGGCACTGTGAGACAGCAGTGTTAACCCGGGTCCCTGGCACTGTGAGACAGCAGCGTTAACCCGGGTCCCTGGCACTGTGAGACAGCAGTGTTAACCCGAGTCCCTGGCACTGTGAGACAGCAGTGTTAACCCGGGTCCCAGGCACTGTGAGACAGCAGTGTTAACCCGGGTCCCTGGCACTGTGAGACAGCAGTGTTAACCCGGGTCCCTGGCACTGTGAGACAGCAGCGTTAACCCGGGTCCCTGGCACTGTGAGACAGCAGTGTTAACCCGGGTCCCTGGCACTGTGAGACAGCAGTGTTAACCCGGGTCCCTGGCACTGTGAGTCAGCAGTGTTTACCCGGGTCCCTGGCACTGTGAGATAGCAGTGTTAACCCGGGTCCCTGGCACTGTGAGACAGCAGTGTTAACCCGGGTCCCTGGCACTGTGAGACAGCAGTGTTAACCCGGGTCCCTGGCACTGTGAGGCAGCAGTGTTAACACGGGTCCCTGGCACTGTGAGACAGCAATGTTAACCCGGGTCCCTGGCACTGTGAGACAGCAGTGTTAACCCAGGCCCCTGGCACTGTGAGACAGCAGTGTTAACCCAAGTCCCTGGCACTGTGAGACAGCAGTGTTAACCCGTGTCCCTGGCACTGTGAGACAGCAGTGCTAACCCGGGTCCCTGGCACTGTGAGACAGCAGTGTTAACCCGGGTCCCTGGCACTGTGAGACAGCAGTATTAACCCAGGTCCCTGGCATTGTGAGACAGCAGTGTTAAACCGGGTCCCTGGCACTGTGAGACAGCAGTGTTAACCCGGGTCCCTGGCACTGTGAGACAGCAGTGTTAACCCGGGTCTCTGGCACTGTGAGACAGCTGTGTTAACCCGGGTCCCTGGCACTGTGAGACAGCAGTGTTAACCCGGGTCCCTGGCACTGTGAGACGGCAGTGTTAACCCGGGTCCCTGGCACTGTGAGACAGCAGTGTTAACCCGGGTCCCTGGCACTGTGAGGCAGCAGTGTTAACACGGGTCCCTGGCACTGTGAGACAGCAGTGTTAACCCGGGTCCCTGGCACTGTGAGACAGCAGTGTTAACCCGGGTCCCTGGCACTGTGAGACAGCAGTGTTAACCCGGATCCCTGGCACTGTGAGACAGCAGTGTTAACCCGTGTCCCTGGCACTGTGAGACAGCAGTGCTAACCCGGGTCCCTGGCACTGTGAGACAGCAGTGTTAACCCGGGACCCTGGCACTGTGAGACAGCAGTATTAACCCAGGTCCCTGGCATTGTGAGACAGCAGTGTTAACCCGGGTCCCTGGCACTGTGAGACAGCAGTGTTAACCCGGGTCCCTGGCACTGTGAGACAGCAGTGTTAACCCGGGTCCCTGGCACTGTGAGACAGCTGTGTTAACCCGGGTCCCTGGCACTGTGAGACAGCAGTGTTAACCCGGGTCCCTGGCACTGTGAGATAGCAGTGTTAACCCGGGTCCCTGGCACTGTGCGACAGCAGTGTTCACCCGGGTCCCTGGCACTGTGAGACAGCAGTGTTATTCCGGGTCCCTGGCACTGTGAGACAGCAGTGTTAACCCGGGTCCCTGGCACTGTGAGACAGCAGTGTTAACCCGGGTCCCTTGCACTGTGAGATAGCAGTGTTAACCCGGGTCCCTGGCACTGTGAGACAGCAGTGTTAACCATGGTCCCTGATACTGTGAGACAGCAGTGTTAACCCGGGTCCCTGGCACTGTGAGACAGCAGTGTTAACCCGGGTCCCTGGCACTGTGTGACAGCAGTGTTAACACATGTCACTGGCACTGTGAGACAGCAGTGTTAAACCGGGTCCCTGTCACTGCGAGACAGCAGTGTTAACCCGGGTCCCTGGCTCTGTGAGGCAGCAGTGTTAACCCGGGTCCCTGGCACTGTGAGACAGCAGTGTTAACCCGGGTCCCTGGCACTGTGAGACAGCAGTGTTAACCCGGGTCCCTGGCACTGTGAGACAGCAGTGTTAACCCAGGTCCCTGGCACTGTGAGACAGCAGTGTTAACCCGGGTCCCTGGCACTGTGAGACAGCAGTGTTAACCCGGGTCCCTGGCACTGTGACATAGCAGTGTTAACCCGGGACCCTGGCACTGTGAGACAGCAGCGTTAACCCGGGTCCCTGGCACTGTGAGACAGCAGTGTTAACCCGGGTCCCTGGCACTGTGAGGCAGCAGTGTTAACACGGGTCCCTGGCACTGTGAGACAGCAGTGTTAATCCGCGTCCCTGGCACTGTGAGACAGCAGTGTTAACCCGGGTCCCTGGCACTGTGAGACAGCAGTGTTAACCCGGGTCCCTGGCACTGTGAGACAGCAGTGTTAACCCGTGTCCCTGGCACTGTGAGACAGCAGTGCTAACCCGGGTCCCTGGCACTGTGAGACAGCAGTGTTAACCCGGGTCCCTGGCACTGTGAGACAGCAGTGTTAACCCGTGTCCCTGGCACTGTGAGACAGCAGTGCTAACCCGGGTCCCTGGCACTGTGAGACAGCAGTGTTAACCCGGGTCCCTGGCACTGTGAGACAGCAGTATTAACCCAGGTCTCTGGCACTGTGAGACAGCTGTGTTAACACGGGTCCCTGGCACTGTGAGACAGCAGTGTTAACCCGGGTCCCTGGCACTGTGAGACAGCAGTGTTAACCCGGGTCTCTGGCACTGTGAGACAGCTGTGTTAACCCGGGTCCCTGGCACTGTGAGACAGCAGTGTTAACCCGGGTCCCTGGCACTGTGAGACGGCAGTGTTAACCCGGGTCCCTGGCACTGTGAGACAGCAGTGTTAACCCGGGTCCCTGGCACTGTGAGGCAGCAGTGTTAACACGGGTCCCTGGCACTGTGAGACAGCAGTGTTAACCCGGGTCCCTGGCACTGTGAGACAGCAGTGTTAACCCGGGTCCCTGGCACTGTGAGACAGCAGTGTTAACCCGGGTCCCTGGCACTGTGAGACAGCAGTGTTAACCCGTGTCCCTGGCACTGTGAGACAGCAGTGCTAACCCGGGTCCCTGGCACTGTGAGACAGCAGTGTTAACCCGGGTCCCTGGCACTGTGAGACAGCAGTATTAACCCAGGTCCCTGGCATTGTGAGACAGCAGTGTTAACCCGGGTCCCTGGCACTGTGAGACAGCAGTGTTAACCCGGGTCCCTGGCACTGTGAGACAGCAGTGTTAACCCGGGTCCCTGGCACTGTGAGACAGCTGTGTTAACCCGGGTCCCTGGCACTGTGAGACAGCAGTGTTAACCCGGGTCCCTGGCACTGTGAGATAGCAGTGTTAACCCGGGTCCCTGGCACTGTGAGACAGCAGTGTTAACCCGGGTCCCTGGCACTGTGAGACAGCAGTGTTAACACGGGTCCCTGGCACTGTGAGATAGCAGTGTTAACCCGGGACCCTGGCACTGTGAGACAGCTGTGTTAACCCGGGTCCCTGGCACTGTGAGACAGCAGTGTTAACCCGGGTCCCTGGCACTGTGAGGCAGCAGTGTTAACACGGGTCCCTGGCACTGTGAGACAGCAGTGTTAACCCGGGTCCCTGGCACTGTGAGACAGCAGTGTTAACCCGGGTCCCTGGCACTGTGAGACAGCAGTGGTAACCCAGGTCCCTGGCACTGTGAGACAGCAGTGTTCACTCGGGTCCCTGGCACTGTGAGACAGCAGTGTTAACCCGGGTCCCTGGCACTGTGAGACAGCAGTGTTAACCCGGGTCCCAGGCACTGTGAGACAGCAGTGTTAACCCGGGTCCCTGGCACTGTGAGACAGCAGTGTTAACCCGGGTCCCTGGCACTGTGAGACAGCAGTGCTAACCCGGGTCCCTGGCACTGTGAGACAGCAGTGTTAACCCGGGTCCCTGGCACTGTGAGACAGCAGTGTTAACCCTGGTCCCTGGCACTGTGAGACAGCAGTGTTAACCCGGGTCCCTGGCACTGTGAGACAGCAGTGTTAACCCGGGTCCCTGACACTGTGAGATAGCAGTGTTAACCCGGGTCCCTGGCACTGTGAGACAGCAGTGTTAATCCGGGTCCCTGGCACTGTGAGACAGCAGTGTTAACCCGGGTCCCTGGCACTGTGAGACAGCAGTGTTAACCCGGGTCCCTGGCACTGTGAGGTGTTTTTGAAAACTCACCACTATTGTTAGAATTCCCCTATACCAAAAATGGTCGGCATTCTAAATGGTGATCAGGGATTCTCACTCCCCGACTCCGATACAGGCTTCAGTTGGTGCTATTCAAGTCAAACTATGTCTTCAAGTTATCCCCTGGTATAACCCATGCCTTCACCGAAGATTTCATCTAAATACCACTTAGTAGCATCGATCCTGGGTCCCGCATTGCTAAGTAAGTAAAGTAGACTTTGGGATAACCACTATTTCAGGTTAAATTAAGTTATTTTACGATTATATTTTTTCTTTTAAAAGGCCCAACTTGACAATCAATCTTCTTTTCAAAATCTGGTCTTCTTTAGATCTATTTGCTGGTTAGCTCGGTTGCTGTGTCCTATCCTTCCCATGTACCGAGCTGTGAGAGCTGACTCTGCTGGCTATCTCGGAGCTGGCTCTGAGCTGACTCTGCCTCCTCTTTAAATTCTAGTCTTCCTTAGATGTATTAGCTGTTTTAGCTCGGCTGCTTTGCCCTGTCCCTTTCCCATGGCCGAGCTGACTGTAATCTGACTCTGAGCTGCTTGTTCCTTCTCTGCTCCTCTCTCTCTCCCTCTGAGCTCTGGTTCTGGTTCTGGTTCTGTTCCCTTTCTTCGGGTTTATATATTTTTCCATCAGTTATCTAGTTTTTATGACTTTATTGTAAAGTAACATTTTTCACTTTGATTGTAAAAAGTACCTTTGATCTAAACATTCTAATCCAACTAAGTATTCATTTTGACATGACCTCAGCTCTCAGGTCTCTGATTACATTGTTTCCTTTGTGATGTTCAAAATGCTTTGACTTCAAAAGGTGTTACTTTTAATTCCTGTCATTTCTATAGTTTTATTTTCCAATTGTGTCCTCGGCTCATAATTTTGACTTTGATTTTGGCTTTGAATTATGTTTCTCGTAGACTGATAGTCTCCAGTTTTCTTTAATTAACTGGTATCAGCAAATTTTCACGCCTAGAATTATCACCAAATTCAACTGAACCTCATCCATTCTTTTCGGGCTGCTCACTAAGATAGTTACTTTCAATGAAGGTGTGAGCCATTGTTTTTGGCTTCAAACAAAAGTCCTGTTTTTCTTGTTTGCTAAGCCTGCTTGATCAAGGATAGCTGCATTTTACAATCCTTCCCTGGCAGCTGCTGTTAACCCTTCATGGGATCTTTCCCTACATTCTCTCATGTTTCTCTCAGACCAGATATTGCCAGACTTCCATGTTTCAAATGACACATCTTTCCATCTTTTCAATAACACCCCGTCTTGACATTTGAAACATAACTATATCATTTGTCAATTATCCCCCCATCTAATTGTACTGACTAACATTTATCCCCGATCTTTCTCAGTTGTAATGTACATGTTTTGTCATTTTGAATTGTGCACCGAAATCAATTCGTAAATGTATCCATATCACAGTCCAGTGTCTTTTTTCGTTCTTTCCTCAAGTCCAATTACCGTGAACCATAACCATAGCCGCTCAGGAAGGTAACACGATAGCTATATCCGTGTTCCACTACCTCCAAAGCATTTTACTTCCTTGGGGTAGCAGCACCGTAGAAGCTTCCTCATGTCCCTTCGAACCAGCACACAACTCAGTCCATCAGTAACCAAAAAGGTCATTTCTCCATCGCTGGCTGTGTAGTGTCCCCTTTTTCTGTCATCCAAACTGCTTTCCGTTTCTCATTGGAATGGTAAATTATGATATCATGTACCACCCCTTGCTTCATTAATTTAAAGGTTCAATCGATCCTGCTTCTATCCCTGGCTTCCCAATATTAATGTCTAACAGTGTCCTGAACCATGTATGTCTGCCAGCCCCGGTTTACATGACAGAATATCTTTCTGACAAACTTCCTTCAAATCCCTTTCGTCTGTTATCATTTCCCTTACAACATGAAAGTGTATATTTTCCATTCCAACATTTGCAATATAATATGCCCACAGTATTCGCAAAACCACATCAAACTGTCACTATTTCCAAATAAAGTCTCCCTATTGTTAAATACACTGTTAAAAAAATAAATAAATCTTATCGTAACACATTACTCATCACCTAACCACACAAAGAGACCGTGTGTTACAGCTTTACATATTTGCAACTGTTATCACAATTCCAATGCTAAAATAAGGTCCGGGAAACAAAGTAAATCACACATGCCTTTCCAGACTAAACTCGGCAGGTAAAGTCTGACTCACACAGAGATCAGAAACTTCGAATATTCTAGCCTTTGTGCCGGTTGAAACTTCTCATATTCCAACCGTTTCTTGGGAACGAGAAACTTCTAATATTCTAGCCCCTGTTACTGGGTTATGTGGATAGGGTGGAGGTGTTGACCTTGGGTAGGGTGCTCTTTCCAAGAGCCGGTGCAGACTCGACTCCCAGTGGAAGTGATTGCTGGGAGGTAAGTCTGTGCTTTAAAAACACTTGTCTTTGCAGGGGCAGGCCAGTCGATTTCGGTGGGAGAACAGCTGGTTTGTCAATTTCAGCGGGGGCAGTGCGGAAGTGATTGCTGGGAGGTAAGTCTGTGCTTTAAAAACACTTGTCTTTGCAGGGGCAGGCCAGTCGATTTTGGCGGGAGAACAGCTGGTTTGTCAATTTCAGCGGGGGCAGTGCGGAAGTGATTGCTGGGAGGTAAGTCTGTGCTTTAAAAACACTTACCTGGTCCCGTTTTCGGTCCCTCTTTTCTGTTTTTTAAAAATATTTTAGTATTTAAGGCGGGAACAGGAAGTTCGACCCGCGGACATCTGGGAAGACCCTCACCAATAAATTCTGGTGGAGAGGAAACCCGAGACACTACACGTGTAGTGTCTCCCACCCGCCCTCCTCCTCTAACCTAATAATAAAACCCATTGGTGTGAGGTAAGTACCATATTTTATTATTAACACGAAGAAGGTAAGTAAGTGATTTTTACGCATTTTTACTTTTGTACCTTTTTCAAAGTGTGTGTGTGTCGGGGGGGAAACTGAAGTGAAATCACAGAAAAGCTGTGGCCTGAGTGGCTGGTTGGGATTCTAACCTAAATTTAAAAAACTGAGCATTGGTAACTAATTAAACATAATTACTTAATTATAATTTAGAGGGATATCTAAACCAGAGATCGGAGAGTACTATATTTAGCTTTCGCATCTCTATTAAAAATCTAGTGCTCGGAAACAGATAGTCAACAGTAACTTTGAAATTAAAAAAAATATATTCAAAAAAAAAAAATTTTTTTAATTTAAATTTTAATTTTAATTCATTGACGCAATGTCAGTTAGAGGGGTGCAGTGCTCTGACTGTGAGATGTGGCAGGTCCGGGAGGCTTCCAGCGTCCCGGATGGCTTCATCTGCAGAAAGTGTACCCAACTGGAGCTCCTGACAGACCGCATGGTTCGGTTGGAGCAGCAATTGGATGCACTTAGGAGCATGCAGGTGGAGGAAAGTGTCATAGATCGCAGTTATGTAGATGTGGTCACACCCAAGGTGCAGGCAGAGAAATGGGTGACCACCAGAAAGGGCAGGCAGTCAGTGCAGGAATCCCCTGTGGTTGTCCCCCTCTCGAACAGGTATACCCCTTTGGATACTGTCAGGGGGGATAGCCTATCAGGGGAAAACAGCAGCAGCCAGAGCAGTGGCACCACGGCTGGCTCTGATGTTCAGAAGGGAGGGTCAAAGCGCAGAAGAGTAATAGTAATAGGGGACTCTATAGTCAGGGGCACAGATAGGCGCTTCTGTGGACGTGAAAGAGACTCCAGGATGGTATGTTGCCTCCCTGGTGCCAGGGTCCAGGATGTCTCCGAACGGGTAGAGGGCATCCTGAAGGGGGAGGGCAAACAGGCAGAGGTCGTTGTACATATTGGTACTAACGACATAGGCAGGAAGGGGCATGAGGTCCTGCAGCAGGAGTTCAGGGAGCTAGGCAGAAAGTTAAAAGACAGGACCTCGAGGGTTGTAATCTCGGGATTACACGTGCCACGTGCCAGTGAGGCTAGAAATAGGAAGATAGAGCAGCTAAACACGTGGCTAAACAGCTGGTGTAGGAGGGAGGGTTTCCATTATCTGGACCACTGGGAGCTCTTCCGGGGCAGGTGTGACCTGTATAAGAAGGACGGGTTGCATCTAAACCGGAGAGGCATAAATATCCTGGCCGCGAAGTTTGCTAGTGTCACACGGGAGGGTTTAAACTAGTATGGCAGGGGGGTGGGCACGGGAGCAATAGGTCAGAAGGTGAGAGCATTGAGGGAGAACTAGGGAATAGGGATAGTGTGGCTCTGAGGCAGAGCAGACAGGGAGAAGTTGCGGAACACAGCGGGTCTGGTGGCCTGAAGTGCGTATGTTTTAATGCAAGAAGTATTACGGGTAAGGCAGATGAACTTAGAGCTTGGATTAGTACTTGGAACTATGATATTGTTTCCATTACAGAGACCTGGTTGAGGGAAGGGCAGGATTGGCAGCTAAACGTTCCAGGATTTAGATGTTTCTGGCGGGATAGAGGGGGATGTAAAAGGGGAGGCGGAGTTGCGCTACTGGTTCGGGAGAATATCACAGCTGTACTGCGAGAGGACACCTCAGAGGGCAGTGAGGCTATATGGGTAGAGATCAGGAATAAGAAGGGTGCAGTCACAATGTTGGGGGTTTACTACAGGCCTCCCAACAGCCAGCGGGAGATAGAGGAGCAGATAGGTAGACAGATTTTGGAAAAGAGTAAAAACAACAGGGTTGTGGTGATGGGAGACTTCAACTTCCCCAATATTGACTGGGACTCACTTAGTGCGAGGGGCTTAGACGGGGCGGAGCTTGTAAGGAGCATCCAGGAGGGCTTTTTAAAACAATATGTAGACAGTCCAACTAGGGAAGGGGCGGTACTGGACCTGGTATTGGGGAATGAGCCCGGCCAGGTGGTAAATGTTTCAGTAGGGGAGCATTTCAGTAACAGTGACCACAATTCAGTAAGTTTTAAAGTACAAAGAACAAAGAACAAAGAACAAAGAAATGTATAGCACAGGAACAGGCCCTTCGGCCCTCCAAGCCCGTGCCGACCATACTGCCCGACTAAACTACAATCTTCTACACTTCCTGGGTCCGTATCCTTCTATTCCCATCCTATTCATATATTTGTCAAGATGCCCCTTAAATGTCCCTATCGTCCCTGCCTCCACTACCTCCTCCGGTAGTGAGTTCCAGGCACCCACTACCCTCTGCGTAAAAAACTTGCCTCGTACATCTACTCTAAACTTTGCCCCTCTCACCTTAAACCTATGCCCCCTAGTAATTGACCCCTCTACCCTGGGGAAAAGCCTCTGACTATCCACTCTGTCTATGCCCCTCATAATTTTGTATACCTCTATCAGGTCGCCCATCAACCTCCTTCGTTCCAGTGAGAACAAACCGAGTTTATTCAATCGCTCCTCATAGCTTATGCCCTCCATACCAGGCAACATTCTGGTAAAACTCTTCTGCACCCTCTCTAAAGCCTCCACATCCTTCTGGTAGTGTGGCGACCAGAATTGAACACTATACTCCAAGTGTGGCCTAACTAAGGTTCTATACAGCTGCAACATGACTTGCCAATTCTTATACTCAATGCCCCGGCCAATGAAGGCAAGCATGCCGTATGCCTTCTTGACTACCTTCTCCACCTGTGTAGCCCCTTTCAGTGATCTGTGGACCTGTACTCCTAGATCTCTTTGACTTTCAATACTCTTGAGGGTTCTACCATTCACTGTATATTCCCTACCTGCATTAGCCCTTCCAAAATGCATTACCTCACATTTGTCCAGGTTAAACTCCATCTGCCATCTCTCCGCCCAAGTCTCCAGACAATCTAAATCCTGCTGTATCCTCAGACAGTCCTCATCGCTATCCGCAATTCCACCAACCTTTGTGTCGTCTGCAAACTTACTAATCAGACCAGTTACATTTTCCTCCAAATCATTTATATATACTACAAAGAGCAAAGGTCCCAGCACTGATCCCTGTGGAACACCACTGGTCACAGCCCTCCAATTAGAAAAGCATCCCTCCATTGCTACCCTCTGCCTTCTATGGCCTAGCCAGTTCTGTATCCACCTTGCCAGTTCACCCCTGATCCCGTGTGACTTCACCTTTTGTACTAGTCTACCATGAGGGACCTTGTCAAAGGCCTTACTGAAGTCCATATAGACAACATCTACTGCCCTACCTGCATCAATCATCTTAGTGACCTCCTCGAAAAACTCTATCAAGTTAGTGAGACACGACCTCCCCTTCACAAAACCGTGCTGCCTCTCACTAATATGTCCGTTTGCTTCCAAATGGGAGTAGATCCTGTCTCGAAGAATTCTCTCCAGTAATTTCCCTACCACTGAAGTAAGGCTCACCGGCCTGTAGTTCCCGGGATTATCCCTGCCACCCTTCTTAAACAGAGGAACAACATTGGCTATTCTCCAGTCCTCCGGGACATCCCCTGAAGACAGCGAGGATCCAAAGATTTCTGTCAAGGCCTCAGCAATTTCCTCTCCAGCCTCCTGTACTGGTGGACAAGGATAAGAGTGGTCCTAGGATGAATGTGCTAAATTGGGGGAAGGCTAATTATAACAATATTAGGCGGGAACTGAAGAACATAGATTGGGGGCGGATGTTTGAGGGCAAATCAACATCTGACATGTGGGAGGCTTTCAAGTGGCAGTTGAAAGGGATTCAGGACCGGCATGTTCCTGTGAGGAAGAAGGATAAATACGGCAATTTTCGGGAACCTTGGATGACGAGAGATATTGTAGGCCTCGTCAAAAAGAAAAAGGAGGCATTTATCAGGGCTAAAAGGCTGGGAACAGACGAAGCCTGCGTGGAATATAAGGAAAGTAGGAAGGAACTTAAGCAAGGAGTCAGGAGGGCTAGAAGGGGTCACGAAAAGTCATTGGCAAATAGGGTTCAGGAAAATCCCAAGGCTTTTTACACGTACATAAAAAGCAAAAGGGTAGCCAGGGAAAGGGTTGGCCCACTGAAGGATAGGCAAGGGAATCTATGTGTGGAGCCAGAGGAAATGGGCGAGGTACTAAATGAATACTTTGCATCAGTATTCACCAAAGAGAAGGAATTGGTAGATGTTGAGTCTGGAGAAGGGTGTGTAGATAGCCTGGGTCACATTGAGATCCAAAAAGAAGAGGTGTTGGGTGTCTTAAAAAATATTAAAGTAGATAAGTCCCCAGGGCCTGATGGGATCTACCCCAGAATACTGAAGGAGGCTGGAGAGGAAATTGCTGAGGCCTTGACGGAAATCTTTGGATCCTCGCTGTCTTTGGGGGATGTCCCGGAGGACTGGAGAATAGCCAATGTTGTTCCTCTGTTTAAGAAGGGGAGCAAGGATAATCCCGGGAACTACAGGCCGGTGAGCCTTACTTCAGTGGTAGGGAAATTACTGGAGAGAATTCTTCGAGACAGGATCTACTCCCATTTGGAAGCAAATGGACGTATTAGTGAGAGGCAGCATGGTTTTGTGAAAGGGAGGTCGTGTCTCACTAACTTGATAGAGTTTTTCGAGGAGGTCACTAAGATGATTGATGCAGGTAGGGCAGTGGATGTTGTCTATATGGACTTCAGTAAGGCCTTTGACAAGGTCCCTCATGGTAGACTAGTACAAAAGGTGAAGTCACACGGGATCAGGGGTGAGCTGGCAAGGTGGATACAGAACTGGCTAGGCCATAGAAGGCAGAGAGTAGCAATGGAAGGATGCTTTTCTAATTGGAGGGCTGTGACCAGTGGTGTTCCACAGGGATCAGTGCTGGGGCCTTTGCTCTTTGTAGTATATATAAATGATTTGGAGGAAAATGTAACTGGTCTGATTAGTAAGTTTGCAGACGACACAAAGGTTGGTGGAATTGCGGATAGCGATGAGGACTGTCGGAGGATACAGCAGGATTTAGATTGTCTGGAGACTTGGGCGGAGAGATGGCAGATGGAGTTTAATCCGGACAAATGCGGATGCAGGGAAGATGTTCCCGATGGTGGGTGTGTCCAGAACCAGGCTGGGGCGTCATTCTCCAATGCCCCAGAGGTTCGGAGAATGGCCGTTGGCCGCCGTGAATCCCGCCCCCGCCGGTTGCTGAAGTCTCCGAAGGGAGAAAAGTCGGCGGGGCGTTAATGTCGCCGCTGCCGTCGGAGAATGGCACGGGTCTGCGCAAGGCAGCCGATTTTCGGCCTGCCGATATTCTCCCTTCCGGATGGGCCGAAGTCCCGTCGACGTGATGACCGTTCACGTCGACGTAAATTAAACCTCCTTTTCATCGGCGTGACCCTGTGCTCCAGGTTCACGCCGACCAGCGTGGAGGTGAGTGACGGCCTGGGGGGTTGACTCTGGGCAGGCGATGGCGTGGCCGCAGTCTGAATGTGTGAGGAGAGGTGTGTCTCGGGTTTTGTGTGTGTGTGTGCGGCGGGGGGCGGGTGGTTAGAGTGGGCTGGGCTCCGGGGGAGTGCCGGGAGGGGGGTCCGTGCCGGGGAGGGGGATGGGGTGTCCGTGACGGGGAGGAGGTTGGGGTCCGCGCCGGGGAGGAGGTTGTGGGGGTTCCGTGCCGGTGAGGAGGTTGGGGTCCGTGCCGGGGTGGAGGTTGGGGGGTGGTCCGTGCCGGGGAGGGGGATGGGGGGTCCGTGCCGGGGAGGAGTTTGGGGGGGGGGGAGTCCGTGCCGGGGAGGGGGATGGGGGGTCTGTGCCGGGGAGGAGGTTGTGGGGGTCCGTGCCGGGGAGGAGGTTGGGGTCCGTGCCGGGGTGGAGTTTGGGGGGGGGCCCGTGCCGGGGAGGAGGTTGGGGGGGGTCCGTGCCGGGGAGGGGGATGCGAAGGCAAGTGAGTTGGTCCACCTGGCCAGGTGCCAGCCTCCAACAGTTGGAGTCATGCGGTCCATGCCACCTGGCTGGGGGGAGGAGGGGATATGAGCAATGATGACATGTCGTCGTTCCCCTCCCCCCCACCAGGCCGTCATGTTTTCCGATCATCCAGCGATGTTGGCCGCCGTGGCGGCAGCCGCTAATGTCTATGTTGCCCTGGATGAGGAGGAGGAGGAGGAGGAGCGTGCCAGAGAGGCGGCGCAGGCTGCCGCAGAGGGACAGGCGGCAGCCGCCCAGGCTGGAGGGACACCTGACCAACAGGACGAGGAGGGGGAGGAGGACGTCGCGGCCCCACGGCAACGGAGGCACCCGAGGGCGCCCCCTGTGTACCGGCCCCAGCAGTCATACCAGGACCTCACGGACCGGGAATGCAGGAGGAGACTCCGGATGAGGCGGGAAACCGTGGCACACATCTGCCACCTGCTGGCACACCTGTCACCGCGTGGCACTGGCGCGGGACACCCTCTCCCCGTGTCCGTCAAGGTTACGGTGGCCGTGAACCTTTATGCAACGGGGTCATTCCAGGCACCGAGTGGGGACCTGTCCGGCATATCGCAGACATCGGTGCATCGGTGCATCCGGGCAGTGACAGATGCCCTATATGCCATGGCGCACCGCTACATCCGCTTCCCTGTGGACCGGGCCAGCCAAGATGCCTGGGCCGTGGGCTTCTCTGCCGTGGCCGGGTTCCCCATGGTCCATGGCGCGATTGATGGGATGCACGTCGCCGTGCGGCCACCTGCAGATAACAGGGCAGTGTTCACCAATAGGAAGGGGACCTATTCGATGAACATACAGGTGGTCTGCGACCACCGCATGATGATCCTGCACATCTGCGCCCGTTACCCAGGCAGTGTACACGACTCATACGTGTTGTCGCGGTCATCCATCCACGGCATGTACGAGGGACGCCATCCCCGGCTGAGGGGCTGGTTGCTGGGCGACAGGGGCTACCCATTGCGATCGTGGCTGATGACGCCTATCCGGAGGCCACGCAATGAGGCGGAGAACCGCTACAATGATGCCCATGTAGCGACAAGGGAAGTGATAGAGAGGTGCTTTGGCGTGCTGAAGATGTGTTTCAGGTGCCTGGACCTCTCTGGGGGCGCCCTCCAGTATCGGTCAGATAGGGTCGGCCGCATCATTGTGGTGTGCTGCGTCCTGCACAACATAGCCCAGCAGAGGGGCGATGTGCCGCAGGCAGAGGAGGGCGGAGTGGAGGAGCAGCAGGAAGAGGCGCAGTCCTCCCCAGATGAGGGGGATGGGGGTAATGGTCAGGGAAGACGGGGTAGACACAGGCGGGTGGCTGTCCACCGTTACCGGCTGGCCCAGCGGGCACGGGACAGACTGATAGCCGCCCGCTTCACTGACTAGATGGGCGTGGGAATCGGGTAGTATGGCCACAGACCGCACACCATGGCAACAGCCGACCACCCACACCCCCCACCCATCCACCCACCCAGCACCCTCACCCCCCTCCCCGACCCCACCCACCCCACCCGCATGCACACCACCCCCCCCCATTGCCGATCCACCCCGCGGCACAACGGGCCGGGCTCACACAGTTGCGGGTGGACGCGTGTCTATTGCAGGCCATGGAGGATGATGACAACCCGCCCTGCGGTGAGCTCCTGGCTCTACATCGTTGGACTATGTCTGACCCATGGCCACAGTACCACCATCCACCCGGACCATCCCTGCATGCGGCTGTGACACTGCAGCGCACGGTCCCGTCCACTGCCCGGGTGGATGTTGATGGCGGCCCAGGGGGAACGGGGCAGACTCACATGGGGCTGAGGTAAGACCACCCCTCACACACACACTTGCGCTCAACGTACATGACACCCCCGCACGCTTTGGACAAAGCACAAAGGCAGCTTCTGTAGGTGTAACATTGACTTTAATAACCAAACGAGTTCATGCACGTGCCCTAGCCCCTAAAACTCATCTGTGCCCTGCACCCGTGCCAACTTACTCAGTGTCTAACTGTTTGGCCTTACGGGCCCTTTGACTACGTCTACGTGGTTCCCCAGACGGTACAGCAGAACTGGAGGTGGACTCCTGTGATTCCTGCCCTCTGACACTGGATCTCTTTGGCGGCCGTTTCCTGGGACGTCCTGGCCTAGATGGGCCAGGCTGCGGCCCGGGCGACTGGGATGGTAAGCTGCCAGCCTGTCCTGCCCGTTGCCCACCCGATGCACCTGGGACGGAAGGGGGGTGTCCGAGGTGTCGCGGTGTTCCGGGACCTCCCCTACAGGGGGAGCCGGGACGGACCACACCACCTCCTCCTCCCTCTGGGTGCCCGATGGCCCCCAGGCCTCTACATGGGTGGGGGATGCGAACGGACTGGCCATCCGACGCCCCCCGGCATCTGGCGCTGCCAGTCCTGGAGGCCCGTGCTGGTATCGACAGGGGTCTGCAGGTTTGCAGCCACGGAGCCCAGGGGGTTGGCAAACCCTGTGTGTGACAGTGCGACGCCGGCTCGCACATGGCCACTGGCGCCGATGCCCTCAGCGATGGCCTGCTGAGACTGTGCCATGGCCTGCAGAGACTGGGCCATGGCCTGCTGAGACTGGGCCATGGCCTGCAGAGACTGGGCTATGGCGTTGAGCGCCTCTGCCATCTGGCGCTGGCACTGGCTCATGGCCTCCTGTGAGAGGGCAGCCATGTCCTGGGCCACAGACGCCGCCTGCATGGAAAGCCCCAGGCCTCGCAAACCGTTCCCCATGTCTGACACCGTCGCACCCATTGCCTCCACCGCGGACGCCACCCGTGCGGTGTCGGCCTGGGTGGCACGCATGACCGGCACCACTCCCAGCTCCTGGACGCGGGTGGACTCCTCCACCTGCGACTGCAGCCGCCGCAAGCCGGCCGTCACCCTCTTCGCTCGTCTCCGGGTCGGTGGTTGCATCGGATCTATGTGTGGGTGTGGTTACTCCAGGAACCCGGGATCCATCTGGGCGGCAGATGTTCGCTTGGGCTGGGCTGCCCTCCGACCGCCCGGCCCCTCTGCTGCTCCTACCTCCACCTGCTGTACCGGGACGGCTGTGTTGTGCGCACCAGTGAGTGTAGCAGACGCGTCATCACTAAAGTGCCCAACCGAGGTGAGTGTTTCTGCGATGGTGGAGGGTGTTGGTGACAGCAGTGGCGATGAGTCGTGCTCTTCATCCCACTCTGAGTCCATGGCACTTTGGGGTGGAGGTTCTTCTCCACCCATCCACTCTGAGTCACTGTCCGGTATTTCGTCTTCTTGGGTAGTGCTGTCCCGGGTAGGGGTGTCCTGGGCAGTGCTGTCCCGGGTAGTGGTGTCCTGGGTAGTGGTGTCCTGGGTAGTGGTGTCCTGGGTAGTGGTGTCCTGGGTAGTGGTGTCCTGGCTCGGATGTGAGGGGACCTGTGGCTGCCCTCCTCATCGCTGGGGGGTCGCTCCCGCACGTGACGGGGGTGTCGTCTCCCTGTTGCTCTAGGTCTCTCCGTCTCCCATGGTGTGCGAGGGGCATCCTGCGGGCGTCGCATGCTGGAGGGTCCGGGTCTCTCTGTCTCCCGTGGCCTCCGAGGGGCATCCTGCGGGCGATGCATGCTGGAGGGTCCGGGTCTTTCTGTCTCCCGTGGCCTCCGAGGGGCATCCTGCGGGCGTCGCATGCTGGAGGGTCCGGGTCTCTCTGTCTCCAGTGGCCTCCGAGGGGCATCCTACGGGCGTCGCATGCTGGAGGGTGCGGGTCTCTCCGTCTCCCGTGGTCTCCGAGGGGCATCCTGCTGTCTGCATCTGCGGGGATGGGTGCCTGGACGTTTGGTCCTGCGATACACAATGAAGCATGCATGGTTAGACATCAGGCAGTGATCAGGTGATACGGGGGAGGGGGATATAGGGGAGGGGGGATATGGGGACGGGCTGTCGGTGTCTCACTTGCTAGTACGCCCCCGACCTCTGCATCAGCAACCTCCCGGTCATCAGGTCCGCCAGCCAGTTCCAGGGCCCTTTCCTCGTGTTCGGTCAGTGGCCTCTCATCAGCGGGGCCGCCTCCAGTCCTCACATGCTCCCTATTGTTGTGTGCGCGCTTCTCCTGTGGGGGGGGGGGGGGGGGGTTGGCAGAAGTTAAGGTTAGGGCTGGATTCACTTGGGGATATGGGAGATATGGGGGAGGGGGAATATGGGGGAGCGGGGATATGGGGGATATGGGGGAGGAGGGATATGGGGGATATGGGGGAGGGGGGATATGGGGAGGGGGGATATGGGGGATATGGGGAGGGGGGAGGGAGGATATGGGGGAGGGGGGATATGGGGGTGGGGGGATATGGGGGAGGGGGGATATGGGGGAGGGGGGATATGGGGGATCTGAGGGAGGGGGGATATGGGGGAGGGGGAATATGGGGAGGGGGGATATGGGGGAGGGGGATATGGGGGATATGGGGAGGGGGATATGGGGGATATGGGGGAGGGGGGATATGGGGAGGGGGGATATTGGGGAGGGGGGATATGGGGGATATGGGGGAGGAGGGATATGGGGGATATGGGGGAGGGGGGATATGGGGGAGGGGGGATATGGGGGATATAGGGTAGGGGGGATATGGGGGAGGGGGATATGGGGGAGGGGGGATATGGGGGATATGGGGAGGGGGGGAGGGGGGTATGGGGAGGGGGGATATGGGGGTGGGGGGATATGGGGGAGGGGGGATATGGGGGAGGGGGATATGGGGGATCTGAGGGAGGGGGGATATGGGGGAGGGGGGATATGGGGAGGGGGGATATGGGGAGGGGGATATGGGGGGGATATGGGGGATATGGGGGAGGGGGGATATGGGAGGGGGGATATTGGGGAGGGAGGATATGGGGGATATGGGGGAGGAGGGATATGGGGGATATGGGGGAGGGGGGATATGGGGGAGGGGGGATATGGGGATCTACGGTAGGGGGGATATGGGGGAGGGGGATATGGGGGAGGGGGGATATGGGGGAGGGGGAGATATGGGGGATATGGGAGGGGGGATATGGGGGAGGGGGATATGGGGGAGGGGGGATATGGGGGATATGGGGGAGGGGGGATATGGGGAAGGGTTATATGGGGGAGGGGGATATGGGGGAGTGGGGATATGGGGGATGGTGGGATATGGGGGAGGGGGATATGGGGTAGGGGGCGATATGGGGGAGGGGGGATATGGGGAGGGGGGATATGGAGGAGGGGGGATATGGGGGAGGGGGGATATGGGGGAGGGGGGATATGGGGAGGCTCACCCTGCCTGCTCTGACGAGGTCGTTCACCTTCTTGTGGCACTGGGTGCCTGTCCGTGGTGTCAGGGGCGCAGCGGTGACGGCCTCTGCCACTTCCCTCCACAGACGCCGGCTGTGGCATGGGGCAACTCTGTGGCCGTGCCCAGGATACAGGGCGTCCCTCCTCTGCTCCACCGCGTCCAGGAGCGCCTCCACATCCCGTGACTCGAAACTCCACTTAGTAGCATCGATCCTGGGTCCCGCATTGCTAAGTAAGTAAAGTAGACTTTGGAATAACCACTAATTCAGGTTAAATTAAGTTATTTTACTATTATATTTTTCTTTTAAAAGGCCCAACTTGACAATCAATCTTCTTTTCAAAATCTGGTCTTCTTTAGATGTATTTGCTGGTTAGCTCGGTTGCTGTGTCCTATCCTTCCCATGTACCGAGCTGTGAGAGCTGACTCTGCTGGCTATCTCTGAGCTGGCTCTGAGCTGACTCTGCCTACTCTTTAAATTCGAGTCTTCCTTAGATGTATTAGCTGTTTTAGCTCGGCTGCTACCCATAAAGTTTTCTTCCGGGCTCTGTCATTTAATTCCCTCAAACATGTAGCCAATTGTATCGTTAGTTTCCCCCCAATCCTTTCAAAACATTCTTCTCTGGAGTGCAGTTCTCTT